>NC_057796.1:236032526-236065587 GCF_018294505.1 Triticum aestivum | reverse complement strand
GTTTGGATTCCGTTTGATATTTTTTTTTGCGAAACTCTGAAATAGGCAAAAACAGCAATTCTAGGCTGGGCCTCCGGTTAATAGGTTAGTCCCAAAAATAATATAAAAGTGAATAATAAAGCCCAATAATGTCCAAAACAGAAGATAATATAGCATGGAGCAATAAAAAATTATAGATACGTTGGAGACGTATCAGAGATCTATTTTTATTTGCTTTTATTTTCAGATATATTAATCCAAAACCCCCAAAATACCTTGCTTCAATTTATTTTTATTTATTTTATCTCGCATTCCCGCGAGATCTATTTATCCAATCTACTACAATTTACCTATCTTTTTACCCGTGAGGGATTGACAACCCCTCTCTTACATCGGGTTGCAAGTATTTGTTCTTTGTGTGCAGGAGCCGTTCATGTGGTGTTGCGCGGTTCTCCTACTAGTTCGATAACCTTGGTCTCATCACTAAGGGAAATACCTACCGTCGCTATGCTGCATCATCCCTTCCTCTATGGGGAAATACCGACGTAGTTCAAGCCGCATCAGCAGCCGAGCCCAGAGGAGGTCGTCCATGGAGCGCCTTGCCGCTTGCCTCCCCAAGAGCAGGGCCGCTCTCAGCGGTCGTCGTGCCTCTGCCACCACCCTGCCCCCGCAGACGCAGACTCGGCCATCATCTGCATCGATGCCCCTGACAGTGCAGGTGCCTGCACGCTAGGGCCACACGGACGCGGCAAATGTGATTGTTGGGAGGCCTTTGAGGGAGAGAGAGGAAGCTGCCGTCGCGGTCGTCCGAGCGCCGACGCCGACGGGATCCCAAGACAAGCCCGTGACGGCTGCTGACGGTGGGAGCGGTGATAAGGCCACTACCATTGGGACAGGAGGAAACATCTGGGTGAGGGTCCCGTGCAAGCATACATCATTGCCGCAGGTGGACTCTCCTCAACAGATGTCGGTGTAATCGACAGCGTCCGCGGCGGATGACAAGTACGCATGGGTGGACAGGTACCAGCCCGATGTGCTCATGGAATTCATCTGCAACAAGGCTGTGGTCGACGAACTCCACCGGCTGGTACAGATCACAAATTCCTTTGTCACTCTAGCATTGTATCCTTGGAGCCAAGCATTGGAACAGAGTGATGAATCTAGAGAATGCCATGGCATGCTAAATTGGGATTAAGTTTTGTCACTACTCCTGCATCTAGGTGATTGAACATGGCTGCAACCATTTCATATTTGAAGGCGGACAGGTAGTCGGGAAGAGAAGCATAGTACAGAGTACTGTACCTTCTAAGGGATGCTTCTGGTCATGATAATCTCCAGGTCACCATACAAACTTATGCGCAAACTACAAATTTATCCTAACCTAAAACCTCTTGCTGCTTCAGATTCAGAATGCTATGTGTATTTGACATTTCTTTATTTTACAGATAGAGGAACACTCAATGAGAATCGAGCTAAAGGTATGTGTTGTGACTTAGAACAAGTGCCTTTTCTGATTGGTTAAATCATTGTGAGGAAGTTACAAAATGTAGCTTTCTCCACACTGTATTTCTTATGAACTGTTCACTGGTTTGATGCAGGGAGAAATAGCCAGACACATCGATGTGAAAGTCAAGATTTCAGGTCATCATGTGGAGGTTAACTCGGCTGATTTACATGGCTGTGAGAATCATGTCATACTACTTTGTTGAATGAATCAATCCTGCCACCAGACTCGATCCGCGATCATATTAACTGCAAAGGTACATGGTCATGCAGTTTTGCTTCTCGTTTGATAGCACATCTGTCAATCAAGAAAGGAGTTTGAATTGCTTCCTGTTCTTGCTTGATGTGAAATGAAAAAGTGTTAGTGGTTCATATGTGCAGTGATTGTGGTACACGATACTGATAGGCTTTCCTCCGATTTTCAACATATATCAGTTGGTTTTTGGGAAGCTATGCAAGTTGCAATACAATCATCTTCTGTTGCTCTGATTCTTCAAACCTCGAGGTCGTCAAACATCTATGCAAGGTCGTCACGCTTCAACCACCTTCATTTGATGAGGTACTTTCAAACTCAGTCTGTTTATTACTTCATAGATGCTTATCTTCTCATTACAGTGCTAGAAACTTAATGAGAAAAATATCTTCTCCTAGATGATCAAGGTTCTAGAGTTCATTGCTATGAAAGAAGTCATAGATTTGCCTAGTGGCGGACAGCATGACATCGACCTGATGTGTAATATTTTTTTGGGAGAAATAGTCGCAACTGAGCAACTCAAATGAATACAAAGTAAGTATCTTCTTGGCATGTTACATCAGTATGTATTGCACTTTCATTTTCTATTTGCCCATAATTAGGGACATTAGCTTCAGATTATGGTCCCATCTATATGTTGGCTCCCATCTATTCTACCTTGTGGCCATACCAAGGGTTCTCGCTATGTAATTTGGTTGATATTAGCTTTATTCTCATAGAGATTTTCCCTGGGAGCATCATTAGGCTATTGGGTGTTCCTCGTCGTCCTCATGAATTTCTTTTAGATTTGGATTTATAACCAAACGATGAAATTTATATTTCTATCAGTATAATTGTATTGTCACCTATCCTATTTTCTGCATGCACACATGAATCTAGCTATGATCCAGATTCTAGATGCATCATTTACTACAAGAATCCGGGATATACTGAAAAATTACTGCTTATATAGTGAATATCTTTAATTCATATGGTCGTCTGCTGGATGCTCGCTGCTATCTTTGGTTCATATGGTCACCAGCTTGACGCTCATTGCTATCTTCGGTTCATATGGTCATCGAGTGGACACTCGTTGCTGTCTTTGGTTCATAAGTTCTGCATACCTGGTTAGTTCAGATTTTTTGAGGGAATGGTTGGTGCAGAGTTAGTTTTAATGGTTACTGAAAGCATGCAAAATGTTTCTTTGCCCCTCCTCTTTGTGACTTAAATTTAAATCTCATACATGTTGATTTATAAACCGTGCACCAGCACAGATGAACCATGCAAAAATTGTTCACTTACACAGTCTAGCTCAGAGAAGTTCATAACAAAGATGTGGGTTGCTACTGAATTGGGGATTTAAATTCAAGTTTCCTCTCTGTTGCAACTGAATTAGGGGTTTAAATTGAAGTTCCCTCTGATTATTTTACATCGGTCTTTTGTACTCTACTGCAAATGTATGTACAGTTTCAGAGTTCCTTTTACTGCTACTCGTTATGTGTTGTTCTAGAGGCGGTTTTGCAGCACTTCCTATTGTCATCTGGTTCTTTTTCTTTTCTAATGCTTGCTTTTCAGGTAATTTCACTTTTGTCCTGGATTAACAACAAATTAGTAATTTATTTGTTTATATAGTGAAGACTTTTTACTAAAGCATTTTCTATGCAGAATTAGTTAGCTTCAACTCTAGAGCACCATTTACTATTGACTGGGTAGTTTACATGTTGGCAAGGACTGATGGCGATGATATATACTTATATGGCCATTCTTGATAGGTAGTTATTGGTTCAACCAATGTTATGTTCGCAACTGCTATTATATAGCATGCTTCCTTTATATCCCAAAGGTATGCATGTATGTTTTATTCCTCAGATAGATCCATAGATATGATAATCATTAGAGTAAATGTTTCGATTATACAAAACTGTGAATTTGCCAGGCATGGATGGCAGGTTTCCTTTGATCTATTTGTGTTATGTTTGCTTTGGTTCGACATATATAGGTAGAAATTATATGGGTCAGATGCAGGTCGACGATCCCATACACAAACACGCATCGCAGCTTCCATCAAACACAATAAGCGTCGCGCAAGGAGCGCTCGCGCGGTGTGTCCACCTCAGCAGAGTTATAGTGCAAAGCTGGGGTGAAAGGAAAAAATCTTGGTAAAACATGTAAACCTAGCCGCTGGCACACGCTTCTTCCCTACTCTACCATTCCCCTCCCCTCGCCTCCTCATCTCCCGAGTCCCTACGCCGCCGACTCCGCCGCTTCCCCTGCGCCTTCTCCCTACCCGTTCCTCTCCTCACCCTGCGTGGGTTACCGCCGCCACCGTTCCCCATCCTAGCTTCTCTTTCGTGACGGCGGTAGCATCGTCGGGCACGCCTCCCTCATCTCCACTCTCTCTCGTCCGCTAGGGATGGAGGGGCAGCCACAATCCACCTCGAGGCAGAGGGGTAGGCAGAAGGACGAAGGACATTCAACTCGGGACGACGAGCCATGGGTGACGGCAATTTAGATGCAAAGTTTTACCAGCGGTGGATCCTGAGATCTTTGTAGGCGAGACGATTTGAATCGGAGGTGGCGAGATCCATCAGGAGCATGAGGCGGCAAGGCGACGTGCTGTAGTGAGGTGGGCGATGTGGCAGAAGACAGTGTGGCGGAGGTGGCAGATGAGAAGCCAGGGTTGAGGTCTTCCACTATGGATCTTCTCTGCGTCGTGCTCCAAGCAGCTTCATTTCCTTGCTAGTTATTTACATATATGAAACTGAAAGTTAAGAGGAGAACTGAACTTAATTTCTTCTTAGCAGGTGTGACCTACAATCCACTATGGCAAGCACGATGATGTGCAATAGTGTTGCTGCGTGCATTATCAGGAGCACATCGCGAGGGTGCAGTAAGGTGTTTGCATACCACTGATACGTCTCCATCGTATCTATAATTTTTGATTGTCCCATGCCAATATTATACAACATTCATATAATTTTGGCAACTTTTTATACTATTGTTGGGACTAACATATTGATCTAGTGCCCAGTGCCAGTTCCTGTTTGTTGCATGTTTTTTGTTTCGCAGAAAATTCATATCAAACGGAGTCCAAACGGGATAAAAACTTACGGAGATTTTTTTGGAATATATGTGATTTTTGGGAAGAAGAATCAACACGAGACGATGCCCGAGGGGGCCACGAGGTAGGGGGCGCGCCCTAGGGGGTCGGCGCGCCCCTGACCCTCGTGGCCACCCCGTAAGGCGGTTGGTGCCCTTCTTTCGCCGCAATAAAGCCAATATCCGGATAAAAATCGTGTCCAAATTTCAGCCCAATCGGAGTTAAGGATCTCCGGGAATATAAGAAACGGTGAAAGGGCAGAATCAGGGAACGCAGAAACAGAGAGGCCAGAGAGACAAATCCAATCTTGGAGGGGCTCTCGCCCCTCCCATGCCATGGAAGCCAAGGACCAGAGGGGAAACCCTTCTCCCATCTAGGGAGAAGGTCAAGGAGGAAGAAGAAGAAGAAGAAGGGGGGCTCTCTCCCCCTCTCTCCCGGTGGCGCCGGAACGCCGCCGGGGGCCATCATCATCACTGCAATCTACACCAACACCTCCGTCATCTTCACCAACATCTTCATCACCTTCCCCCTATCTATTTACAGCGGTCCACTCTCCCGCAACCCGTTGTACCCTCTACTTGAACATGGTGCTTTATGCTTCATATTATTATCCAATGATGTGTTGCCATCCTATGATGTTTGAGTAGATTTTCATTGTCCTATCGGTAATTGGTGAATTGCTATGATTGGTTTAATTTGCTTGTGGTTATGTTGTTGTCCTTTGGTGCCAATCATATGAGCGCGCGCGTGGATGCCACCATAGGGTTAGTTGTATGTTGATAGGACTATGTATTGGAAGGCAAGAGTGACAGAAGCTTCAACCTAGCATAGAAATTGATACATACGGGATTGAAGGGGAGCAATATATCTTAATGCTATGGTTGGGTTTTACCTTAATGAACGTTAGTAGTTGCGGATGCTTTCTAATAGTTCCAATCATAAGTGCATAGAATTCCAAGTCAGGGATGACATGCTAGCAGTGGCCTCTCCCACATAAAACTTGCTATCGGTCTAGTAAAGTAGTCATTTGCTTAGGGACAATTTTGCAACTCCTACCACCACTTTTCCACACTTGCTATACTAACTTTGTTGTTTCTTTACCTAAACAACCCCTAGTTTTTATTTACGTGCTCTTTATATTCTTGCAAACCTATCCAACAACACCTACAAAGTACTTCTAGTTTCATACTTGTTTTAGGTAAAGCGAACGTTAAGCGTGCGTAGAGTTGTATCGGTGGTCGATAGAACTTGAGGGAATATTTGTTCTACCTTTAGCTCCTCGTTGGGTTCGACACTCTTACTTATCGAAAGAGGCTACAATTGATCCCCTATACTTGTGGGTTATCAAGACCTTTTTCTGGCGCCGTTGCCGGGGAGTTATAGTGTGGGTGAATATTCTCATGTGTGCTTGTTTGCTTTATCACTAAGTAGTTTTTATTTTTTGCTCTTGTTTTCTATCTTTATTTATGGGTAGCAAACGCAAAATACCAAAAAAATAGTGGTACCTACTGAACCAATGGTTGAAGAACCACTCAAAATCTATCACACTCCTGAAGCTTTTTACTTGGATCATCCTCGATCCCTTTGTGCTCGCGCTGAAACCCCAACTAGCTTAGTTGAGGGAAAATCTTTAGATGAGCATGCTTGTTATGCGTGACATCGCTTATCTCAAAAAGGGAAACTTTTACTGGATCAAATTCATCGTTTGCAATGCTATGCTTGGAATTTATGTGAAATATATGATGTTACTTGTTGTTCTGAAAACCCTAAGAAACACCTTCCCTACCAATGTGAGTTTAGTGATAATGGAATCGTATCTTTTTATGCTAAGGGTGTTTATAATTACTATGATGTTCAACAAATTGAAGAATTTGTTGCTTTTAAGGGTGCTTATGAAATTGCTTCTTTGATTGAAACGTATGATGCTACTCTTTACAAATCTGAAAATTTTGCCGTACTTCAATATTGCTATGATAAGTATGCTTCTAATCCTTATATTAAACCATATATTGAGGGCTCCTCCGCTGTCCAAGAAGAGACTAATATTTTGCAGGAGTCTATGGAGGAAGAAATTAATAACATTGTGACCTCATTGGATGAAAAAGATGAGGAGGAGAGCAAAGAATAAAAGGAGGAAGAGCGAATTGATCACCTGTTCCCACCATCTAATGAGAGTAACTCTTTATCCCATACATTGTTTAATTTCCCTTTTAATTTACCGAAGGATGAATGCTATGATGATTGTTATGATCCCGTTGATTCTTTTGAAATATCCCTTTTTGATGATGCTTGCTATGCTTGTAGCCAAGATGCCAATATGAATTATACATATGGAGATGAACTTGCTATAGTTCCTTATGTTAAACATGAAATTGTTGCTATTGCACCCACGCATGATAGTCCTATTATCTTTTTGAATTCTCCCGACTACACTATATCGGATAAGTTTGCCCTTATTAAGGATTATATTGATGGGTTGTGTTTCACTACTACACATGATGATTTTGATAGATATAATATCCATGTGCTTGCTGCTCCTACTTGCAATTATTATGAGAGAGGAACTACATCTCTGCTTCTCCATGTTTCCAATATGGTAAAATTGCAAGAAACTGTTTATACAATGCATTGGCCTTTACTATGTGTGCATGAATTGTTCTTTTATGACATGCCGATGCATAGGAAGAGAGTTATACTTCGTTGTTGCATGATATATGTTACTCTGTGCTCACTACTAAATCACAAATCGTTGTTAATTAAAATTGGCTTTGATATACCTTGGGATCCGGGTGGATCCATTACTTGAGCACTATATGCCTAGCTTAATGGCTTTAAAGAAAGCGCTGCCAGGGAGACAACCCGGAAGTTTTAGAGAGTCATTTATTTCTGTTATGTGCTTTTATAAAGTTTAAAAACAAAAATAATGTGCCAAGATTTACCTTTAGGATGTTTACATTGCTTGTTGGTTTGTGCGGTGCAAAACAGAAACTTTGGCTGTAGTGCGCGATTTTACATTTTTTAATGGAACGTCAAAAGGTTCTGAAACTTTTTGCACTGTCTTTCCATACAAATTGTTTATTTTTCCTAAAAAAATTTAGAATTTTTGGAGTACCAGAAGTATGGTGAATGTTCAGATTACTACAGACTGTCCTGTTTAAGACAGATTCTGTTTTTGATGCATTGTTTGCTTGTTTTGATGAAACTATCGATTTCTATCAGTGGATTAAGCCACGGAAAAGTTATATTACAGTAGCTACAATGCAAAAACAAAATATGAATTGGTTTGCAACAATACTTAGAGTAGTGATTTGCTTTATTATACTAACGGATCTTACCGAACTTTCTGTTGAGTTTTGCACTACAAAAAAATACACTTCCTTGATGATACGTGTTTGTCACAGTAGGTCACATTTTCTGTCATGCATGTACATCCATGACAAATTTATGGCAGAATCAAGATAGTCATACCTGTGCTGTCGTAGAAGTGTTCCATGACATTACCAAAATTATCATCACAGAAGTGTCCACTTCCATGACGATAAATCGCGCGTCACAGAAGTGCTTTCGTCAAGGGTGACCGACACGTGGCATCCACCGTAACGGAACACCGTTAAGCTATCGGGTCCGGTTTTGGATCCGATAACCCGTTAACAGCCCCGACCAATGGGGATTTTCCACGTGTAATATCATCATTGGCTGGAGGAAACATGTGTCGGCTCACCATTGGGACAGATTCCATCCACTCATTGGACCCAAAGTGCCTATGATACGTCGACACGTGGCACGACCCAACAGAGGCCCATATAGGTTAAAAAGGCTGGCCCAGTCAAAGGCCCGTAGTACTTACTCAGGTACTAGTGGGCCAACCCAATAACGGCCTGCTTAATAAAGGCCCATTTACGGCCCGAAGCCAGATCTGGCCCGTTAATTGTTCGCCGAATATTTGGGCCCAATTACAGCCCAGTGACTTTCAGCCTGTTAGAGGCCCGATGTAGACATGGGCCCATTTCAGCCCGGTGTGACTTTCGGCCTGGGAATGGCCCGTGCTGCCCATGGGCCATATATGGTCCGAAGGGACATCGGGCCCACTAACGGCCCGTGATAAAGGTGGCAACAGTTAAGCCCGACGTGACTTTGGGCCTGTTAAAGGCCTGTCACATAATTCGGCCCGTTGATGTCTGTACTAAGCTTTCGGCCTCTTAAAGGCCCATGATATCAGTGGGCCAACTAAGGCCCGAGATATGTTTCGGCCTGGTAACTGCCCGTGATATAATTGGGCCCAAAAAGGCCCGGTCTACATTTCAGCCTGCTGAAGGCCTGTCGGCGACTAGTGAAAATTGAGGCCCAATATGCATTTCGGCCTTCTAAAGGCCCATGGTTTCATCTGGGCCGTAACAGGCCAGTACAATATTCAGCCTGTTAATGGCCCAACGCTACCTGGGCCAAAATAAGCGCTGGGTCCACAAAAGGCCCAACTAAAATATAGGTCGGTGTAAGTTGTGGGCCTCGCGCAAAGTGTGAAGGCCCCAATCATTCGGGCCCAAGAAAGATGCAGGCCAGCCCAATTGTGGCCCGCTAAACACCAGGCCCGTTAGAGGCGAATGTTTCGGCCCGGTCGGCTACATCTGATTTTTTTCCAGATAGCAAATGATGGCAGTAACTAGTAGGAATTAAGAACAAACCTATTCTATACAATAAAGAAATTACGGCATAGTAACTAAGAATAAACCTACACTATACAATAAAGGATTTATGGTATATTACATCCACTAGGCATCGAAGTTCGCCACCAGTGATCATAAAGCGCAACGAAGAAGCAGATTACAAAAACTGGGCACCATTGCAGCGTAACAAAATAATACTAAACCGAGACCACTTCCAAGACAGTTCAAGAAAGGTTAGCCTTGCGTGGGAACTGCTGCGCAAGCTGCTGAGCAAGGCTGTGAGACCGGCCTAGCATGTCGGTCATAGCTTCCAGGTGTAGCTGTTTAGCGATGAGGTTCTCATTGGTGTTCTCCGCAATCTTTCTTAGAGATAGGACTTCAAGTCGAAGTTGAGTTGCAGAATGCCTTTCTGCTAGAACTTGGGACTGAAGAAGTCGAACTGATTCAGACAACGAATTCTGTGAGCTTGTCTGACTGCTATTCTCAAGTAACTTGAACACTGCATCAAGACAAGACTTTCGGGTTGTCTCGCTATCTTCAAGATGTTTTGCCTTCTTTGCTGCAATATATGTTGGGTTTGTCGCACAGCCTTCAGCAGACTTGTGCATGCCATCAGGCATATCACCCTGAAACAAAGCAGAGAGATGACAGGTTTTGCACGTGTATAAACAAACATGATAACTGTGCTGTCAATTCCATCCAATTTCAAATTACAAATAAAGAGTAAGTTCAAAATATCAATAGCATAATTTGGCATTGTTCATAATGCGGGGAGCTTCACCACACTACTGGATTACCATGTCAACATAACAAGCATAGATGAAGGGCAAAGAAAATCATTGTATCTATTTTGGTTAATGTGCATGGCATGTTGTTCATATCATCAGCCACATTAATAAGATAAAACAGGAGATGACAAGGTGCAAACGTGGGCTGCTTCACCACACACTGGATTATAGATACACAAAACAAGCATACATATAGGGAGCATTGAGTAATGTGCATGGTATGAATAAGGAATTTGGTTTTACAAGTAAAACTTAGAACTTACAGTTCTTGCGAACATGCATTTTGGTAGAAACAGCAAACTAAACAACAGTAAACGATAGGGAGTATGAGCAAATTAAACAGCAGTTGAGGATAAAGGCTTTAGAAGGACTGACTTACATTAACAGTTAACACCGGCTTTATAATGCCCTTCTCCATGTCAAGGGAAGGATAACTCAAGAATTTCAGCACATAATCTTCTTCATAAGCATTGCCTGTACTCTACATTTTGTAGAGAGTAATTATAGATATGATAATACTGGAAGGGATAGAGGATAATGAAGATAAGATGCATATTGATGTTACATAATCAACTACCAATCCCTGGAAGTACAAGCATTATAGGACAAAATGTACTGACAAGAGCAATGGGCTACACTTCTGCACTGGCATTGTCTGTGTATTCTACTTTTTGGTAAGATTAAATATAGATCTGATCTTTTTTAGTAAATGGTGGGCGAGGGAGATAAGATGCAGAATGCTACACAATGAACCAATCCCTCTTCCCATAATACAAGAGTGTTTTGAACACTGGTGTACTGTACAAAACGTTCTTATATTATGGGACGGAGGGAGTAGCTGTTAATGTAAGTACAATGATAGACGACGTTCAGTCCTTACAAGAGGACTGCAGAGCTAAACCTCTTCAAAAGCATTGGGTTGATTCTAAATTTATGTAAGAGTCCATACGGATCTTATAATGTCCACCAAATGGACGATAACGAGGCTAACATGTGCAGTGATGCTACATAATCAAACAGCTAAGAAAGTAAGTATGGTCATATAGGGCAAGAGGTACTCACAAGAGCAATGTAGTGTGCAGTATAGTTGCGAGATTCTGTGGTCCCTTGAGAACGAATGTTCTTCTGCTAACAGTTTTCGTACAAGTGAGACGTTAAGGCAAATGCAGAAATGTAGTTCAAATTGTGATGTGATATCATAGATAGTACCTTACGCTGCAGCCGAGACCAATGTGTAACAAGATTATTCCAGTCACCATCGGATAAATGTAGCACCGGAGACTTTACAGAAATTTCGTTTAGAGGCTTGCCATCGAAGTGCGCTTGCCTCAGGTAGGAACGATACTTCATCAACGAGTGCTTGAAAAGCGCAACCAACCCTTGCTCGTCTTCACAATCCAGTTTGGTCCTCGCCTATTTAAAAGTATGAAATCTTGTGTCTTCTGTCAGCAGAAACATATGCAGTAATGACCATGAATAACATTAGTACATTACTTACGCGTAAGTTGCGGAGGAAGACTGGAAATTGTTCTGTGTCTGCGGTATAATCTTTCCATGAAGGAAAGATGCGCACAAAGTTCCTGACAACAATATAAGCTTTGTCTTCTAAACTGGGAAGAAATGGAACATGGGTCCTATTTGCTGCAATTGGGGCTCTCTCTGGTTCGAAAAGGGATTTGGCAACTGGATTTGGTGTACTCTTTGCTGGAATGGGGGTTTTGCATCGTAGAGCTGGTGCTATGTCAACTGGCATAATCATAATGTTTGTTGCAGTTGGGGTCTGCTGGGTTGGGGCATCAGAAATGACCAGTGTAGTAGGGCTAGAGTCTGCTAGAGTTGGGGTGTTTTGTGGGTCAGGTGATATTGCAACTACACCTAATGGGCTATTTGATTTATCAGGTGCCACTACCTTTTCCAAATACTTTGCTTGTGCTCCTCCACGATCAGCAATCGCCCTCTTCCTTTTGAACGTCTGATACACAAGAACAACATTTGAATGGATAAATATGGTATGATGACAGATGGAATATGTACTGAAAATGGATAGGCAGGCCGTATTCACATACACGATGTGTAAACTAAGCTAATGGCAGTTTAAATGTAACATTGGGGATGGCAGAAGTGCTCTTTTCTGGTATGATCTTTGGCACACAGCCTGCTTACAGGATATGTTCCCACATCTCTTCCCTTTTGTGAAAAGCCAGGACATTACTGTTCACTCAGTTATACAAACTGAATATCTGGAGGATATGTTTCATCTGCCACTGACTGTGCAGGCGTTTGAATCCATGGAAGACATTTTCTTACAATTAAGAGCCTCTGATTTTCTTGATTGTACTGATACTTGGAGCTACATTTGGGGAAATGAGCACTTTTCTGTGGCAAAAGCTTACAGATTCATGCTGGGTATTAAAATTGTTCCACCGCAATTCAATTGGATTTGGAATAGTTCATGTCAGCCCAAGCATAAAGTTTTCTTCTGTGGCTTCTGCATGATAGACTAAACACAAGGAACTTACTAAGAAGCAAAACATTTCACTTGGATAATTATAACTGTGCTGTTAACAACTGTCAGCAGGAGGAAACTTTGCAACATCTGTTTTGGACTTGTCCCTTTGCTGCTCAATGTTGGGACCTGGTGTGCCCTTCAAGACAAGTCAATGTTTTAGTTCTAGAAGCTTTTGCTGACATCAGGCAGAAATTACATGTACCTTTCTTCATGGAAATCATTATCCTTGCATCTTGGGCTATATGGATCTCTAGGAATAATCTCATTTTCCAAGCCATCCCCCCCAACATTCAGAGATGGAAAGCCACTTTCTTGGAAGAACTCAACTTGCTCAGATTTAGGATTAAGAGGAAATATGCTAGTGCCTATTGTTCCTGGCTGGATAATTTGGCCTTGCAATTTTTGGTTTTTAGGTGCTTTGCATTGTTTTCTTAGGTTTTCCTTCTTTCCTTGGCTTACCTCAGGCCTTGCTTTATATTGAACCTTGTATTTTTTTGCTCTCCTTTTAATTTCAAAAAATTACAGTGGGGTTTTGCCCTACTGTGTATAGTCAAAAAAAGAAGCTAATGGCAGTTCAACAAAGTAGAAGCAATGCAAAGCATCAGTTGCAAGATATGTGCGACAAATATAACCTTGGAAAGTTAGAGCAAGCACCTTGATGGGTGAATAAGATAGGGCATCTTCCTCTGACTCCTCCACTAGGGAGCTACATTGACTTAGGTCTCCCTCTAGCTCAGAGTCACTGTTAGGATCATATTCTGAGCATGAATCTATAGGTGGAGAGCGTTTGCATTGCATTGCATCCAGACTTGATTTCAGTCCCTTAATGCCAAGTTTGACAGCCATGGCATTGTTCTGCTTTATTCTTTTCATGCGCGCAAGCTCATAATCATTATGATGCTGTTCAGAATCTGAGATTCATGAAAACATAAAAATTAGTCAGATTATCTATGGAATGCATTGCGGATTCAACTCGAAGAGTGTCTCCCTATAAACCCCTGCATATGCAAAGTTCACCCCAACCGTGCTGACCAGACCAAACACAGAAATACAAACCCCTTATGTCTCTATAACAGGCAGACACACATTTCAAAACTGAAGTAGGAACATTAGAATTATATGAAATTCGTATTTGAACAAATAAACTAAGGAATAATGAGTGGTATAATGTTTAGCTTCAAGGGTGGAGTGTTGGTAGTGCGACACAAAGCAAGTAGGCAGATTGTATTCCATGTAAAAGATCGAAGCCTATGTAAAAGCTGGAAATGACACTTTCTTTCTATATAATGCAGTGTTCGTTGCCCACACATGATGGAAGAGATCACATAGAGAAATACTATTCACTCATGTCTACGGTTGCAGTATTTAGAAACAGGGTGGTCCACCCTAAAAGAATATTGACAACAAATATGACAAGGCAAGCATAGATGTAGTGAATCAATCATTTACTTGTGAGCTCACTAGGACAAGTATGCAGAATTGTAACTGCAGTAAGAGACCGTCCAAAATCTGAATCAAGAGGTTTGTCTAGCACTTATTGTTTGCAACTAATCGACGTGAATAATTGGATATTATATCGAATGAGTAAGAAAGACAAGTAAAATTTTCAACAAACCTGGCTTGCAGTAGTAATCTGGGTCAATGTCACTACGACCAACAATCCAAAATGACTAGTGTCTATTCCTAGGGCCGGAATTTTGAAAAACCTGTGAACTTTACAGGTACTAAAGATTACCGAAATACATCTGAACCATTAAGTGTAGGTAGCACTGAGCACACAACAAACCCTAATGACAGTCCTGCCTAATGAGTAATGAATCAATTAGAAAATGGGTGATGAGGAGTGGCTGCTGAGTGTTGAGGACTTATCTCAGGATAAATCGGGCTGGCTTAGTGGGTGCTGCACGCCTGAGCCCTGAACGGACTAGGAAGGTAGGCACGGCGGCGCGCCCAGGCAACGGTGACGCTGTTGGGCGAGCGGCTCCTGACCTCCTGTTAGTCCGACGTCTCCTCCTAGAGTCATGTCGTCCGGGGACGGCAAGTCGCCGGCGAGGCAGGCGGCTGGGGGCGAGTAGAGATCGGAAGCGCGTAACAGAACAGAGGGGAATCGGGGCCTGGGACAACCCAAAATCCCAGGGTGGGCCGGCCCACCCTGGGCACCCTGTAGAGATACACACCCGAGAGGCGAACATGCATTTTCGAAACTAATTTAGGAACATTTAGCTGACCAATTAAACGAATCTGTTTTAATAATATCATATTCGTATTTGAACAACTAAGCTTGTTTAGCTTGATGGGTCGAGCAGTGCTATTATGACACGAAGAACCTATTTTGACCGTATAGTGATCGTAAAAGGGGGAAACCGGAGAAATGATATTTAGCAGCCATTGTTTGCTTCAAACTAAGAACTAAATTCTAAGAGCTGAAAAGAAAGTAGAGTAACCAAGTTAAGATCTATTTTCTGGTTGAGATAAAAAAGTTGAGGAGATATGAAGTACCACCTCTCTTGCGGCGCCGTGTAGGCATCAGGGGTGCGATGGCTGTCGGTGGTGTTGATGCAGATCTGCGACGGCAGACGGGTGCATCGGGGGATAAGTCCCGTTGCAGTGGAAGAGAAGGTCGTGTGAGCGGCCACGGAAAAGAGGACGACGGCGCCGATGAAGCGAGAGGACGTGATGCAAGGATCTTGGTCCGTCGCCGTGGATGAGAAACGTCCATCTCTAGCAGTGGACGGCACGGTCTTGGTAGGCGCTCCGACATGGTGGAGGACGGTGGCGATGGATGTGGTGGAGGACGACGGCGATGGATGTGGTGGAGGACGGCGGCGATGGATGGGGTGGCGGACGGAGGCTGGTGTGGGGATGGTGTTCTAGCGCAGACGGTGTATGAATGGGAAAATGGAGGGAGAGGTACGGGGAACCATGTTTTTGGGACGCGCCTGTTTGAAATATGGGAAAGTTACGAACTTAGCCCCCATTTAAAATTTGGACTTCTCGTCCGTTGGGGATACGACGGTAATCTCGCATCTCGCCAATATTTGCCCAGAGCGATTTCGGGCGAGGAGAGGGTGGTTGGCGCCCATGGTTGGCGCCCACGGTCTATGAACGGGGCTGACAGGTAGGGCGGTTGTGTCACGTCTGAGTGAAGTTACAAACATGCCCCTATTGAAAATATTTGCCTACATTGATTTCGGCCGAGTCGAGTTTGTTTTGCCGCCTGATGACCCACAAGTATAGGGGATCTATTGTAGTCCTTTCGATAAGTAAGAGTGTCGAACCCAACAAGGAGCAGAAGGAAAGGATAAGCGGTTTTCAGCAAGGTGTTCTCTGCAAGCACTGAAATTATAGGTAACAGATAGTTTTGTGATAAGATAATTTGTAACGAGCAACAAGTAACAAAAGTAAATAAAGTGCAGCAAGGTGGCCCAATCCTTTTTGTAGCAAAGGACAAGCCTGGGCAAACTCTTATATAGAGAAAAGCGCTCCCGAGGACACATGGGAATTATCGTCAAGCTAGTTTTCATCACGTTCATATGATTCGCGCTCGGTACTTTGATAATTTGATATGTGGGTAGACCGGTGCTTGGGTGCTGCCCTTACTTGGACAAGCAGCCCACTTATGATTAACCTCTATTGCAAGCATCCGCAACTACAACAAAAGTATTAAGGTAAACCTAACCATAGCATGAAACATATGGATCCAAATCAGCGCCTTACGAAGCAACGCATAAACTAGGGTTTAAGGTTCTGTCACTCTAGCAACCCATCATCTACTTATTACATCCCAATGCCTTCCTCTAGGCCCAAATAATGGTTAAGTGTCATGTAGTCGACGTTCACATAACACCACTAGAGGAGAGACGACATACATCTCATCAAAATATCGAACGAATACCAAATTCACATGACTACTAATAGCAAGACTCCTCTCATGTCCTCAGGAACAAACGAAACTACTCACAAAGCATATTCATGTTCATAATCAGAGGAGTATTAATATGCATAAAGGATCTGAACATATGATCTTCCACCAAATAAACCAACTAGCATCAAGTACAAGGAGTAATCAACACTACTAGCAACCTATAGGTACCAATCCCAGACTATGAGACAAGAATTGGATACAAGAGATGAACTAGGGTTTGAGAGGAGATGGCGCTGGTGAAGATGTTCATGGAGATTGCCCTCTCCCGGTGAGAGGAGCATTGGTGATGACGATGGCGTTGATTTCCCCCTCCCGGAGGGAAGTGTCCCCGGCAGAACAGCTCTGCCGGAGACCTAGATTGGTTCCTCCAAGGTTCCGCCTCGTGGCGGCGGAGTCTCGTCTCGAAAGCTTGCTTATGATTTTTCTTCGGACGAAAGACTTCATATAGCAGAAGATGGGCACGGGAGGGCCAACAGGGGGCCACGAGGCAGGGGGTGCGCCCAGGGCGGTAGGGCGCGCCCCCACCCTCGTGGACAGGTGGAGGCCCCCTGACGTATTTCTTCTGCTCATTATTTTTTATTATTTCCAAAAATAACTTTCGTGGAGTTTCAGGACTTTTGGAGTTGTGCAGAATAGGTCTCTAATATTTGCTCCTTTTCCAGCCCAGAATTCCAGCTGCCGGCATTCTCCCTCCTTATGTAAACCTTGTGAAATAAGAGAGAATAGGCATAAGTATTGTGACATAACGTGTAATAACATCCCATAATGCAATAAATATCGATATAAAAGCATAATGCAAAATGGACGTATCAACTCCCCCAAGGTTAGACCTCGCTTGTCCTCAAGCGGAAGCCGATTACGATAAATATGTCCACATGTTTAGAGGTAGAGGTGTCGATAAAATAAAATACGGACATGAGGGCATCATGATTATTCTCATAACAACAATATATATGGATATTTTCATATGATTTCTTATGCTCAAGTAATAATCTATTCACAATGCAAAGTATGAATCAAAAACTTTATTGAGAACTAACAAACTATAATCTCAGTCATTGAAGCAATTGCAATTTATCATAACATCAAAAAGAGTCTATGTCAGAGCTTTCTAGCAAGTCCACATACTCAACTATCATTTAGTCTTTCATAATTGCTAACACTCACGCAATACTTGTGGTTACGGAGTATTAATCTGACACAGAGAAAGATAGGGGCTTATAGTTTCGCCTCCCAACATTTTACCTCAAGGGTAATGTCAACAATAATAGTTCATGCTAACCCATATCCAATTAGATATATCTATCAGGATCTTTCCAACACACTGTGCTTGCCAAAGGATAAAATATAAAAAGGAAAGGTGAAGATCACCATGACTCTTGCATAAGGTAGAAGATAATAAAAGATAGGCCCTTCGCAGAGGGAAGTGATGTCTACTACATAACCTTCTTCTTGTAGACATTGTTGGGCCTCCAAGTGCAGAGGTTTGTAGGACAGTAGCAAATTTCCCTCAAGTGGATGACCTAAGGTTTATCAATCCGTGGGAGGCGTAGGATGAAGATGGTCTCTCTCAAACAACCCTGCAACCAAATAACAAAGAGTCTCTTGTGTCCCCAACACACCCAATACAATGGTAAATTGTATAGGTGCACTAGTTCGGCGAAGAGATGGTGATACAAGTGTAATATGGATGGTAGATATAGGTTTTTGTAATCTGAAAATATAAAAACAGCAAGGTAACTAATGATAAAAGTGAGCGTAAACGGTATTGCAATGCTAGGAAACAAGGCCTAGGGTTCATACTTTCACTAGTGCAAGTTCTCTCAACAATAATAACATAATTGGATCATATAACTATCCCTCAACATGCAACAAAGAGTCACTCCAAAGTCACTAATAGCGGAGAACAAACGAAGAGATTATGGTAGGGTACGAAACCACTTCAAAGTTATTCTTTCCGATCAATCCATTGGGCTATTCCTATAAGTGTCACAAACAGCCCTAGAGTTCGTAGTAAAATAACACCTTAAGACACAAATCAACCAAAACCCTAATGTCACCTAGATACTCCAATGTCACCTCAAGTATCCGTGGGTATGATTATACGATATGCATCACACAATCTCAGATTCATCTATTCAACCAACACAAAGAATGCCCCGAAGTTTCTACCGGAGAGTCAAGACGAAAACGTGTGCCAACCCATATGCATATGTTCATGGGCGGAACCCGCAAGTTGATCACCAAAACATACATCAAGTGGATCAATAGAATACCCCATTGTCACCACGGGTATCCCACGCAAGACATACATCAAGTGTTCTCAAATCATTAAAAGACTCAATCCGATAAGATAACTTCAAAGGGGAAACTCAATCCATTACAAGAGAGTAGAGGGGGAGAAACATAATAAGATCCAACTATAATAGCAAAGCTCGCGATACATCAAGATCGTGCCAAATCAAGAACACGAGAGAGAGATCAAACACATAGCTACTGGTACATACCCTCAGCCCCGAGGGTGAACTACTCCCTCCTCGTCATGGGGAGCGCCGGGATGATGAAGATGGCCACCGGTGAGGGATCCCCCCTCCGGCAGGGTACCGGAACAGGGTCCCGATTGGTTTTTGGTGGCTACAGAGGCTTGCGGCGGCGGAACTCCCGATCTATTCAGTTTTTTGGAGGTTTCAGTATTTATAGGATTTTTTGGCGTAGGTCTCACGTCAGGGGGGTCTCCGGGTTGTCCACGAGGTAGGGGCCCATGCCTAGGGGGGTGGGCGTGCCCCCACCCTCGTGGGCAGCCCAGGACTCTCCTGGCCCAACTCTTTTACTCCGGGGGCTTCTTTTGGTCCAGAAAAAATCATCAAAAATTGGCACGTCAATTGGACTCCGTTTGGTTTTCCTTTTCTGCAAAACTTAAAAACAAGGAAAAAACAGAAACTGGCACTGGGCTCTAGGTTAATAGGTTAGTCCCAAAAATAATATAAAAGTGTTTAATAAAGCCCATAAACATCCAAAACAGATAATATAATAGCATGGAACAATCAAAAATTATAGATACGTTGGAGACGTATCAGGAAGCAGAGGTTGCCATGCGCTTTCAGGGTTGGATGCATAAAATCTTAATGCGAAAGAACGTCACTTTATATTGCCACTTGTGATATGAACCTTTATTATGCAGTCCGCCGCTTTTATTTCTTCCACATCACAAGATCGTATAAAGCTTATTTCCTCCACACCAATCAATCATACATATTTAGAGAGCAATTTTTATTGCTTGCACCGATGACAACTTACTTGAAGGATCTTACTCAATCCATAGGTAGGTATGGTGGACTCTCATGGCAAAACTGGTTTAAGGGTATTTGGAAGCACAAGTAGTATCTCTACTTGGTGCAAAGAATTTGGCTAGCATGAGGGGGAAAGGCAAGCTCAACATGTCGGATGATCCATGACAATATACTTTATCTCAGATATAAGAAAACATAACCCATTACGTCGTCTTCCTTGTCCAACATCAACTCTTTAGCAGGTCATATTTTAATGAGTGCTCCCAATCATAAAAGATGTCCAAGATAGTATATTTATATGTGAAACCTCTCTTTCTTTATTACTTCCTATTATTTGCAACGATGACCAAAGCTATGTTTGCCAACTCCCAACAATTTTTAATCATCATACTCTTTCTATGTGAAGTCATTACTCTCAATAAGATTAATATGATCTCTTTATTTCTTCTTATTCTTTTCTCTTTTTCTTTTATTCACTCAAGATCATGGCAAAATAATCAAGCCCTTGACTCAACACTAATCTTTATTATATAGCTCACGGACTCGATTACATAGAGGGATCATAAAGCAAAACTCAAAACTAGATCATACCAAAACTTTATTCTACTAGATCAAGATACTACTTAATAGGATCGAACTAAGAAAAACGGTAAAGAAAGGAGATGTGGTTGTGATAAGATACCAGGGCACCTCCCCCAAGCTTGGCAGTTGCCAAGGGGAGTGCCCATGTCCATGTGATTATTTCTCCTTTACTGGTGAAGAAGGTGGCGGAGTTGTTGATGATGTGGGCTTGTCGTCCATCTTCCAAGGCATAGGCTCACCATCATAGAAGGATAATCGAGTCTCCGGGATCCCCAAATCTGCAGCCAAACTCATCCTTTTGAATCTATATTCATACTCACAGTTTTGGTTTTGCAGGTCATAGATTTGGGCTTGAAGGTGCTCGATCTTCTCGTGAAGCTTGAAGATGGTCTCCCCAATGTTCTTGGCATCCAGCTTGTGGTTGTTGGTGAACTCCGCGATCATCATGTGGTTGGAGTTGAGTCCATGTTCCACCATCCCGTGGCACTTGAAAACTTGTTGCTCCATTGCTTCGAGCCTCGTCTCCACGCTTCCGGTCCCCTTTGGTCCCTCAACATCGCGGATGTGCAGCAACCCATCACGCATCTCAATGGTTTGAGGGTGTCGCAGCACCTCCGCGAGGTAAGGGTTGATGACCTTATCGAAGAACTTGTCCTTGGGGGCGCTTGGAGACATCATGATGATCTAGATCTGTCAGAAAAACAGCTCGAAACGAAAACAGAGGACAATTGCGTGATACAGGAGTCAAAGCCTTCGGGAGATTATATAATGAATTTTTACCGACCAAAATACGTATCGTGCAAGAAAACGGAGTCCGGAGAGCACACGAGGTGCCCACGAGGTAGGGGGGCGCGCCCTCCACCCTCGTGTCCTTCCTGTACTGCTTCTTATTTTTCTATTTTTCTAAATATTCCAAAACGGAGAAAAATTGCCATTAGAACCGTTTTGGAGTCGGTTTACTTACCGTACCACATACCTATTCCTTTTCGGAGTCTGAAATGTTCCAGAAAGTGTCCCTTATATATTCCTCCGGGGTTACGGTTTCAATAACATTAGTTTCAACATTTATAGGATTACCTGAGATATAATGTTTGATTCTTTGACCGTTCACCACCTTCGGATTTGTGCCTTCGAAGTTGTTGATTTTTATGGCACCGGAA
The DNA here is from genome assembly GCF_018294505.1 of Triticum aestivum. NCBI lineage: Eukaryota > Viridiplantae > Streptophyta > Magnoliopsida > Poales > Poaceae > Triticum > Triticum aestivum. Next base: position 236,043,855 of record NC_057796.1, on the reverse strand, counting down.
TGATAGACCTCCTCGATAACGTAAGGGCCCTCCCATTTAGGGAGAAGTTTTCCTGCAAAAAATCTTAAGCGAGAGTTGAATAGCAACACATAATCACCTACATTAAACTCACGCTTTTGTATCCCTTTGTCATGCCATCTTTTAACTTTTCCTTTAAACAATTTAGCATTCTCATAGGCTTTAGTTCTCCATTCATCAAGTGAGCTAATGTCAAATAGCCTCTTCTCACCGGCAATGTTGAAATCATAATTGAGCTCTTTAATGGCCCAATAAGCCTTATGTTCTAGTTCGAGAGGTAAGTGACATGCTTTTCCATAAACCATTTTATACGGAGTCATACCCATAGGATTTTTGTATGCAGTTCTATAGGCCCATAATGCATCATCAAGTTTCTTGGACCAATTCTTTCTAGATCTATTAACAGTCTTTTGCAAAATTAATTTGATCTCTCTATTACTCAATTCTACTTGACCACTAGACTGCGGGTGATAAGGAGATGCAATTCTATGATTAACATCATACTTAGCAAGCATTTTACGAAAAGCGCCATGAATAAAATGTGAACCACCATCAGTCATTAAATATCTAGGGACTCCAAACCTCGGAAAAATAACTTCTTTAAGCATCTTAATAGAGGTGTTATGATCAGCACTACTAGTTGGAATAGCTTCTACCCACTTAGTAACGTAATCAAGAGCAACTAAAATATGTGTGCATCCATTAGAGGCAGGAAAAGGTCCCATATAATCAAAGCCCCAAACATCAAATTGTTCAATAACAAGTGAATAGTTCATAGGCATTTCTTGACGTCTTCTAATATTACCAATTCTTTGACATTCATCACAAGATAGGGCAAACTTACGAGCATCCTTGAAGAGAGTAGGCCAATAAAAACCGGATTGTAATACCTTATGTGCAGTTCTATCTCCAGCGTGGTGTCCTCCATAAGCCTCGGAATGACACTTGCGTAGGATCTGTTCCTATTCATGCTCAGGTACACAACGTCTAATAACACCATCTACTCCTTCTTTATAAATATGTGGTTCATCCCAGAAGTAATGTCTCAAGTCATAGAAAAACTTTTTCTTTTGCTGGTATGTGAAACTAGGTGGTATAAATTTAGCAACGATGTAATTAGCATAATCAACATACCATGGAGCAGTACGAGAAGTATTTATGACATTTAGTTGTTCATCAGCACAACTATCATCAATAGGTAGTGGGTCATCAAGAACATTTTCTAACCTAGACAAATTGTCTGCAACGGGGTTCTCAGCTCCCTTCCTATCAATAATATGCAAATCAAATTCTTGTAGCAAGAGAACCCATCTAATAAGTATAGGTTTAGCATCTTTCTTTTCCATAAGATATTTAATAGAAGCATGATCAGTGTGAATAGTTACTTTAGAATCAACGATATAAGGTCTGAACTTATCACAAGCAAATACAACTGCTAAGAATTCTTTTTCAGCAGTAGCATAATTTCTCTGAGCATTATCTAGAGTTTTACTAGCATATTGAATAACATTTAATTTCTTATCAACTCTTTGCCCTAGAATAGCACCTACAGCATAATCACTAGCATCACACATAATCTCAAAAGGTAAATTCCAATCAGGTGGATGAACAACAGGTGCAGAAATCAATGCTTTCTTAAGTGTTTCAAATGCTTCTACACAATCATCAACGAAGACAAATGGTATATATTTTTGTAATAAATTAGTCAGAGGCCGAGAAATTTTTGAGAAGTCCTTAATGAACCTCCTATAAAAACCGGCGTGACCAAGGAAACTTCTTATACGTTTGATGTCCTTGGGACATGGCATCTTTTCAATAGCATCAACCTTGGCTTTATCAACCTCAATACCTCTTTCAGAAACTTTATGCCCCAAGACAATACCTTCATTAACCATAAAGTTGCACTTTTCCCAATTCAAGACAAGATTAGTTTCTTCACATCTCTGCAAAACTCGATCAAGGTTTCTCAAACAATCATCAAAAGAGGATCCATAGACGGAAAAATCGCCCATGAAAACCTCACAAATCTTTTCACAAAAGTCAGAGAATATAGCCATCATGCATCTTTGAACGGTAGTAGGTGCATTACATAAACCAAAAGGCATACATCTATAAGCAAAAGTACCGAAAGGGAAAGTAAAAGTGGTCTTTGATTGATCATCGGCTGACACAGGTATTTGAGAGAAACCAGAATAGCCATCTAGAAAGCAAAAATGTGTATGTTTGGATAATCTTTCTAGCATTTGATCGATAAAAGGTAAGGGGTAATGATCCTTTTTAGTAGCTTTATTTAATTTGCGGAAATCAATTACCATCCTATAACCTGTAATAATTCTTTGCGGGATCAATTAATCTTTATCATTAGGAACTACGGTAATACCTCCCTTCTTAGGGACACAAAGGACATGACTTACCCACTGACTATTAGCAACGGGATAAATTATACCTGCCTCAAGGAGCTTTAGTATTTCCTTTCTTACCACTTCTTTCATTTTAGGATTCAGTCGTCGTTGGTGATCACGAACTGGTTTGGCATCTTTCTCCAAATTTATTTTGTGTTGACATAGAGTGGGACTAATGCCCTTAAGTTCATCAAGAGTATATCCAATAGCAGCGCGGTGCTTCTTCAGAGTTTTCAATAATCTCTCTTGTTCATGCTCTAAAAGGTTAGCACTAATAATAGCAGGATATATCTTTTTCTCATCAAGATAAGCATATTTAAGAGTATCAGGTAATGGTTTGAGCTCAAACACGGGATCACCCTTGGGTGGAGGAGGATCCCCTAGGATTTCAACAGGCAAGTTGTGTTTCAGGATGGGTTCCTGTTTAAAGAATACTTCATCTATTTCCCTTCTTTCATTCATAAACATATCATTTTCATGGTCTAGGAAATATTGTTCTAAAGGATCACTAGGAGGTACGGCAATAGAAGCAAGACCAATAATTTCATCCTTACTAGGTAATTCCTCTTCACGGTGTTGTCTACGAAATTTAGAGAAATTAAACTCATGAGACATATCACCTAGACCAATAGTAACAACATCCTTTTTGCAGTCTATCCTAGCATTAACTGTGTTCAAGAAGGGTCTACCAAATATAATGGGACAAAAGCTATCTTGTGGGGAACCAAGAACAAGAAAATCAGTAGGATATTTAGTTTTCCCACACAAGACTTCAACATCTCTAACAATTCCCATTGGTGAAGTAGTATCTCTATTGGCAAGTTTAATTGTGACATCAATACCTTCTAACTCAGTAGGTGCAATATCATGCTTAATTTATTTGTATAAGTCAATAGGTATTGCACTAGCACTAGCACCCATATCACACAAGCCATGATAACAATGATCTCCTATTGTAACAGAAATAACAGGCATGCCTACCACAGGTCTATGTTTATCTTTAGCACAAGGTTTGGCAATTCTAGCAGTTTCATCACGGAAATGAATAACATGCCCATCAATATTATCAGACAAGAGATCTTTAACAATAGCAACATTAGGTTCAACTTTGATTTGCTCAGGAGGTGTATAAGTTCTAATATTGCTTTACGGACCACAGTTGAAGCTTTAGCATTATCCTTTATCCTAACAGGAAAAGGTGGTTTCTCAACATAAGTAGTAGGAACAATAGGATCATTATAAGTGATAGTCTTTTCTTCAACTTTAATAGGTGCAGCTACTTTTACTTCTATGGGAGGATGATATTTAAACCACTTATCCTTAGGGAGATCAATATGAGCAGCAAAAGATTCATAGAAAGAGGCTACTATCTCAGAGTCAAGTCCATATTTAGTGCTAAATTTGGGGAAAACATCGGTATCCATAAAAGATTTAACACAATCATACTTAGGTGTCATACCTGACTCTTACCTTCATCGAGGTCCCAATCTTCAGAGTTGCGTTTAATTCTTTCCAATAAATCTCATTTGAATTCAATAGTCTTCATCATAAAAGAGCCAGCACAAGAAGTATCGAGCATGGTGCGATTGTTATCAAAAAGCCGAGCATAAAAACTTTGAATAATTATTTCTCTTGGGAGATCATGATTGGGGCATGAATATAACATTGATTTAAGCCTCCCCCAAGCTTGAGCGATGCTTTCTCCTTCGTGAGGCCAAAAATTATATATATAATTGCGATCACGATGAACAAGATGCATAGGATAAAATTTCTGATGAAATTCCAATTTCAATCGTTTGTAGTTCCATGATCCCGTATCATCACATAGCCGATACCATGTCAATGCATCTCCCTTCAAAGATAAAGGGAAGACCTTCTTCTTAATAACATCATCGGGTATACCTGCAAGCTTAAATAATCCGCAAACTTCATCCACATAATTAGGTGCTCATCAGGATGCTTTGTTCCGTCTCCTGCAAAAGGATTAGCTAGCAGTTTTTCTAACATACCCGAAGGAATCTCAAAGCAGACACTTTCATTTTCAGCAGGTTCAGTAGGTTGAGGAGCAACTCTTTGCTCTACTGGTCGGAGTGAAGATACCTCGAACAAGCCCCTCAGAGGATTACTTTCCATAGTAACAAGTGACAGTAAATTTCAGCACACTATATAAATTTTTCCTTACCAAATTCCACCTACCATAGGCGCTTCACTCCCCGGCAACGGCGCCAGAAAAGAGTCTTGATTACCCACAAGTATAGGGGCTCTATTGTAGTCCTTTCGATAAGTAAGAGTGTAGAACCCAACGAGGAGCAGAAGGAAATGTTAAGCGATTTTCAGCAAGGTGTTCTCTGCAAGCACTGAAATTATAGGTAACAGATAGTTTTGTGATAAGATAATTTGTAACGAGCAACAAGTAACAAAAGTAAATAAAGTGCAGCAAGGTGTCCGAATCCTTTTTGTAGCAAAGGACAAGCCTGGACAAACTCTTATATAGAGAAAAGCGCTCCCGAGGACACATGGGAATTATCGTCAAGCTAGTTTTCATCACGTTCATATGATTCGCGTTCGGTACTTTGATAATTTGATATCTGGGTAGACCGGTGCTTGGGTGCTGCCCTTACCTGGACAAGCATCCCACTTATGATTAACCTCTATTGCAAACATCCGCAACTACAACAAAAGTATTAAGGTAAACCTAACCATAGCATGAAACATATGGATCCAAATCAGCCCCTTACGAAGCAACGCATAAACTAGGGTTTAAGCTTCTGTCACTCTAGCAACCCATCATCTACTTATTACTTCCCAATGCCTTCCTCTATGCCCAAATAATGGTGAAGTGTCATGTAGTCGACGTTCACATAACACCACTAGAGGAGAGACGACATACATCTCATCAAAATATCGAACGAATACCAAATTCACATGACTACTAATAGCAAGACTTCTCCCATGTCCTCAGGAACAAACGTAACTACTCACAAAGCATATTCATGTTCATAATCAGAGGAGTATTAATATGCATAAAGGATCTGAACATATGATCTTCCACCAAATAAACCAACTAGCATCAACTACAAGGAGTAATCAACACTACTAGCAACCTACAGGTACCAATCCCAGACTATGAGACAAGAATTGGATACAAGAGATGAACTAGGGTTTGAGAGGAGATGGTGCCAGTGAATATGTTGATGGAGATTGCCCTCTCCCGGTGAGAGGAGCGTTGGTGATGATGATGGCGTTGATTTCCCCCTCCCGGAGGGAAGTGTCCCCGGCAGAACAGCTCTGCCGGAGCCCTAGATTGGTTCTGCCAAGGTTCCGCCTCGTGGCGGCGGAGTCTCGTCCCGAAAGCTTGCTTATGATTTTTCTTCGGACGAAAGACTTCATATAGCAGAAGATGGGCACTGGAGGGCCAACAGGGGGCCCACGAGGCAGGGGCGCGCCCCCACCCTCGTGGACAGGTGGAGGCCCCCCTGACGTATTTCTTCCGCTCATTATTTTTTATTATTTCCAAAAATAACTTTCGTGGAGTTTCAGGACTTCTGGAGTTGTGCAGAATAGGTCTCTAATATTTGCTCCTTTTCCAGCCCAGAATTCCAGCTGCCGGCATTCTCCGTCCTTATGTAAACCTTGTGAAATAAGAGAGAATAGGCATAAGTATTGTGACATAATGTGTAATAACAGCCCATAATGCAATAAATATCGATATAAAAGCATGATGCAAAATGGTCGTATCACCGCCCACCGTGTATGAATGGGGAAATGGAGGGAGAAACAGAAGTCTTTCGGACGAGCTTGAATCAAATGTGTTTTGCCGCCCATGTTTGGCTCCCACCGTGTCGGAATGGGCTCAGAGGCAGTCATGTCACGTCTTATTGAAGTTACTATCCTACCCCTATTAAGAGCAGTGGAAATCGGGCCGATGGATTGTCCGTGTAATGGGTAGACAGTAATTTCCATCTCCCAAACACTTGGCTTCGGGCAGCCGACATGGGAGTGGACATTTTGCCGCTTCTTTCGAATTTTGGGACAATAAGCATCCACGCTTACCCTGGCAACTAAATTCGAATCCATTTTGTATTCCTATACGAATCTTTATAAATCATTCTATGTGTTTTTATATATCTTCAAAAGGACGACAAAGATGTATTCCACTGTCATCTATGAATATGGTTTACAAATGCCGATACTCAAATTCAGAAGCTAGAATCCAGTTTAAGGTGAATTCGAATATTTGGAACACTTCATGTCCAACTCAAATGTCACACGCAGCATAATGTGTACTCCCATTTAGATATGTACACAAGCGATGTATCAAGATTCTAATACCGAGTGAATTAACTAAGAATGTACAGAACTAACAGACATATAAACACTTCTAGAGTATATGGATCAATAATACCAACTAACATACATAAGCCAGGCCGCTGTACTTTTCTTTGCTACAACAGCATCCTTTTTTAGCCAAGCTACTACAGCATCTTGGCGCTTTCCGATGCGTGCCACTTATGGTCCATCTATACTACTATTATTGCTGAATGCACATTCAGCCCGATTGGCATATTTGTAGGTCTGGCACAGCAATCAAAATGAAATGTCTCCAAGTCTTATCAATTAATACAGACTTGTGCTCAAATAAAATTACAAACCAAAAAACAAAAAACAATTATTACATGATCTCTAAAACAAATGGTTTGATTGATTACATGAACAAACAACACAAAGGTTATCCAACGATGGAAAGAACATTTCACCTATGATTTACCAAGTGGGAATTTAATTTCCTTTTTTCCTTCAGGACCTTAACAATGTGGTCAGTCTCAGCTTGCTTCGTTTTGAAATCCACCAAATATTTAATGGTTGTCTTGAGTACTGCTACTGATTGTGCTGTTTGCTTCCTCAACATGTCAACTTGATCTCTAAGTGCAGAAGCAGAATCTCTTTCTACCACTAGTTTAGCCTCTAGAGCATCAGCAGTTGGCAATTCATAATGCATGATTGGGCCGGTGCCACTGCTGTGGGGATGATACAACGTCCATGGGGAACTCGCTCTTTGATCTTGGGCTAACCTATTTTGCCATTAAAGTTCCGATTGGATTCAGAAAAGTTGAAGTTAGCAAAACATCTCAACTGGGAGTTATAACAGCAAACCAGTTAAACAAACAAGGAATTAAAGAGTTTCAATTCGATGTTGAAAAGTAGTTATTAACATCATTGTAACCCGTTGTTGCAACAGCAAAGCAGTTAAACAAACAAGTAGCTATTTAACTTCACGCAAACAGGTAATTCTTAACAGTAGGTATCAAACACATAGATAGGTGCAGTCTATAATAGGATTAACAGGCTGTGGCATTATGTAATCAGTAGCAAACTAAATTAAGCCAAGCAACGTAATTGAACAATTTTGCAATAAGTGACTAACTAAAATTCCGAGAAGCAGGTAACTGGCTATTTCTTTGTACAGGCACACTGCAACTTCTTTTTCGCTTACAAGGTTGTACGAAGGAGTCCATGGCATCTATTGCTTGGATACGCTGTCCCAATACTTTTTTCTTCCCACACTGCATTGGTAAGTCGAATGGTTAATCTGTTAAGATGGTTCATCCTTGATATGTTATATGAGGACGTGTAGTCAGACTAGTTGTAGCCACACACATCACACTGGCTTTTACTGTATATTTCATGCAATTACTTTTGGCATATCGAGATCTAAGCAATCTACAATAGGATGAAAAGACTGGCATCCTTCACATTATTGGCGAACTCAGTTCATAGAAACAAGCAATTCAACCATTCTGTGGGTAAATCAAAAGTGCCACTGGAATATTTTTCACTACCCCTATCATACACGCAAAAAGGGGTGACGCCACCATAGGGGCTGGTATGGGCGGCCGCCTCGGGTGGCTCAAAAGTGTGCACCTAGTTTGAGTCGTCCAGGTTGGCCCAGGCTAGTTTTGTTCGTCCCAACGCACGAGCAGGCAATGTAAAAAATTAAGAAAAATGTTTCAATTTGGATAGGCCAATAACATAAGTGCAAGGCAGGCCCTATAGCAGGCTTGCGGCCCAAACGAGCGCCTCCCATATCGATCGACAGCAGGAAAAATCCCAATTCATCCGCTCCAGCCTCTAGTCTGGTTCGCTCCTAACCTAGCCGCCGCTGGACAGACTGACATAGCACTTCCTCATGCCCTTGTTGGAGGGCGGTTGCCGGGCTTCAAGCGAACGGAAGGACAAGAAGATGAAGATCCAACCCTGGGTGTAGCCTACGTGGGAGGCAGCGGCGGCAGCACGGGCATGGCATCGAGCTTGCGCAAACGGATAGTCGCAGCTTGCAAAAGTAGCATGTGCAACGAGTAGGTACATCACATCCCTGATTATATCTAATTCAACTCTTCAATTTCTGGCCAATAGTTAAACCTGACGGTGTTGTAAAACTGCTTGTATGTAGGGAATCTATGAGAAAGTGAAACCAATTTCTACTTATTTTATAACTCCCCCAATCAATACTGAACTGACTGAATCTGATGTATCTAATCAAGTTTCCCGTGCAAACATCCAAGCTCATGTTGTTCTTGAGCCTGAAGTGTCTAATGAACAGACTGCTAATGAAGGATTTGATGCAAACATTTTACATGCTCCTGGTGATGAACATATAGTGTCTAATGAGGGATCTAATGCAAGCATTTTGCAAGCTCTCATTGAAGGATTTAGTGTCTAATGATGATCTGCTATGTTGAGAGAGACATAGAGATTTGCAGGCATTGATGACAAGCAAATTATAGTGCATTTTCATGGCTTGAGGAAACATCGAGGCCATCTACCAGAAAGTCCCCGTATCATGACAACGTAGCATAAATACTTTTCTAATCTGTTGTTTGAAACTATTGGCATACTTGTGCAGGATAGATATATTGATATGCAGTTTGTGCACTGGTTATAGGTGCAATTACACTTCGATATTTTCAGCCAGAGAACGAATAATTCAAGCAGGTACAGACCATGTTTGTAGTCCTTGTACACCATGTTGCATTTTGTGTTTTTTGGTGCTTGCATCATTTAGTGTTTATAATCTGAACTACTTTGGATCATTAGCTGGTTTTCAAAGTGCATGTAGCTTCACATTTCTCAAGTTATGTTGATTTCCGGAGTGCAAGTGCCTTCGTATTTTTTAAGTTAAATGTTCACCCCTGGTAACTTGAATTCATGGATCCACCACTGCACACAAATCATACACGAATGCCAGTACGAATTAAATGAAATGCAGAGACTTACGCTAGCTCGTTGTACAGGCTCACTGCAGCTCTGCTTGCGCTTGGGATGTTCCATGTACAAGTCCATGTTACCACTTGCTTGGATGTGCAGGCCTTGTGCTCCTTGCATCCCCCTCTGCATTTTTGACACGACGAATGGCTGATCAAATAAGAGGAATCGACCTTGCTGTTGTACCAGAGGACAGATACTTACAAGGTTATACGGGTGTGCAGGATGTGTACCAGATCCCGTAGCGCCGTCATGCTTCGCTAAAAAATGGATTTGCTTGTTTCAGATGATATCTCCAGAAGAAATAGGAGTTAAAGTCAGAGTTGGATAGGCGTGTAAGCTAAGAGAGCAGTGAAAGGATATCCAAACATCGTCGGAACAGTGCACAAGGGAGTGATGTGTGGATACCTAGTTCGGGCCGGCGTTTGGGCATGCTCGCCTAGCTAGAGTGCGGGTCACTTTAGAGCCATTGAGGGTGATGCACTTCCGTTGGCTGGCCGCGCACGGATGCGAATCTTGAGTGGCAGCGGAGCGCTACGATGCGGTGGACGGGACTGTTGGTGAAGCCCTAGCGGCCTCGGGGGGCGGAGGCGCGACAATGTGCTCGGTGAAGTAGCCCCGGTGAGTTGGGAGACGGCATCGGTGAAGCGCACCTGATGCGGTGGAAGTCGGTGTCTGTGAGGCACGTCGGTTGCGGCGGCCGACGTTGTCGGTGGACCACCCAGTGCAGTGGACGAGGGCGTAGATGAGGTAGCTCCGGTGCAGTGGTGAAGTGCGACTGTCGTCTTCGTTGTCGTCGTCTGGCACAGAGGTGGGGAAAGAGACGAGACGAGAGGCGATTCGAACTTTGCTTGGGTTGGCGGCGAATTAGGGATTTGAGCAATCTGGGCGCGGAAGGGGACGGTGGAGAAGGGAGATTTTGCAAGGCTGGAATTGGGGCCGCCAGATATTTCAATCCGAAACGTGGAAGCGCAAACTTATTTTGTCGTCGTCCTTTTTTTGGGGGGGAGGGGGGAGTGAGGGAGGGGGTGGGTGGCTGGGTGCTACGCGTCCGTCCGACACACGCGACCACCACGATACGACCCTGGTGCGCCTACATTTGAGAATGCAAACAAATCTTCTTTCATTTGCAAACGAATCTGTATGTATTACCATGCCCGTGTTTTCCTTGCAATAATTAGTCATTTGAAACGAGATACTATAAATTAACTAATGAGGAGTTATTTGAAAAAAAATCGAAACGGTATCCATGCTAACGTGGATTAGAGTGTGTGTCACATAATTAGTTATTTGAATTAGAGTATGTGTCACATAATTAGTCATTTGAATTAGAGTGTGTGTCACATAGCAATCTCCAATTCTAACGTGCATTTCGCATTTCACTGTATCCACGCTACTTTTTATTACAAATTCATATGTATATGATGAACACCATGGTAGTGATAAAACTTTTGGATGGATTCAAACATATGACCTACAAAATAGCACAACAAAATGAGTCAATGTCAACTTTTCGAAACCTAGTATGGCACGAAGTCCAAATAATTACCCATATGCATGGTCCTCAGTTCAAATCTTACAATGTACACCGAATTGAAACATCGATATTAAGTCTCGTACTATCTACATTCAAATGTTGTTTTTAG
>NC_057796.1:235999100-236032266 GCF_018294505.1 Triticum aestivum | reverse complement strand
CTCAACTACACAACCCCCTTTTTCCACTCTATTACGAAATGTATTTACCTCACACACCCGCCATTGCACCCCATGCCGAGCTCTCTCTCTCTCCCTCTCCCTCTCACCCTCTCGCGCTAAATACATGCATTGCCTATCTAGCCCCCCAACCTCTCGTGCGCACGCACGCACATTGTCTATCTAGGTCACTCCCTCGAGAATGTCTCACTCTTTCTTCCACACAGCGGGCCACACTCGCTCAATCTCGCTCTCTTTATCTGAGTCTCATTTAACCTCGTTTTCTTTCACACATAAATGATATATCTCCCTATTCGGGCCTCGATCGACACACTCTATACTCTCTCACACAAATTGTCTATCTAGGTCAGTCCATCGAAGCCGCCCCCACTCTTTCGACCTCATGGCGGGCCACGCTCGCTCTCCTCTCTCTCTCTCTCTCTCTCTCTCTCTCTCTTTGTATGTCTCGATTGACCTTGCTCTTTCTCGGACAAAAACGATATATCACCATATTTGAGCCCAATTCGACTTATTCACATTGTATACTCTCTCACGCACATTGTCTATCTAGGTCACTCTCTCCAACCCGTCTCACTCTTTCGATCGCACGACGACCCTATGTGATCGATCGACTTTGCTTCCTCCCACGCACAAAATATATCTACACGTCTGTGACTGGATCATCTGTCAGGCTCTATCTTACAGTCCTCACCCTTGCCAAAAGCTCAATCGGACAATATCTCTCCAGAGCATATATATTTGTTCCATGAATGTCGGACCACACTCACTTTGTCTCTCTATCTATATGTCTCTCGATTGACCTCGCTTTCTCACGCCGTATCTTCCACACATTGAAGCTACCTCTCCATCCCTCGCAAAGCCGGAGCTATTTACATTGCGAGGGGCACTCCAACCTTGGATTAATTTGTGTAGGCATTTATTCCGGTCGGTTTAGATTATATTTTTGTAGCATTCGGCCCACAACTACTCTAAACACCGTTGCAACCCCCGTAACTCCCCTAGTTGATTTCCCTCTGGCTCGGTCATCGCTCTCTCGCACGTCCTTTCTCGCCTTCAACGTCGCACCATGGTATTATTGCAAAAAACTCTATTGTTCTCTTTAATTATTACAAATAAGCTACAAAACTACACACCGATAGTCCACTTGGAATGGAACAAATTTGTACCCACAAATTAAAGTGCTACAAACCACACACCGAGGGGCCCACATGTCATGAAACAAATTTGGACCCATATACAAATTAAAAAATAAAGGACGAGGATCGAACATGCGACCAGGGCCTTCAAGCCGCACGTCAATAGGCAACATATGTAGAACAACAATGTTTGTTGTACCTCCCTTTGTTCACATAATGTTTTTATATTACCACAACCTATTTAATTGATAACATGTAATATTATTTTTAGTACTATTCGCCTTCACTTACTGGTGGGTTCCATGTGTGCTCTCTCTCTCCTCCCCTGCATTTAGACGCACGGGCAAACACGAAGAACTCGCAGGCAATGTTGCCGTTGACCATATCTAGACGCATTCATAAGTTACGGCACCAGTTTCACGTGCTAGCAGCACTAGTCAGTGTGTACGTGCAATGCACGTTAATTTGGAAGTATATTAAGTGCATGCGGATATTAAGTTGGATATTATTTGCGTGTTATTATGTGATTAGCACTATTTTTGGCATGAAATTAACTGCACGCTAAATGTGTTGAGCGCTCGACATTGAAGCAGTCTAGGTCGTTGGATGACAAGGAATACATGTGGCTTGATGACGTTTTATATTTAATTTGATACGGCTCTAGCAGAACATTCAATCGATCAAACCATAGATTTCGTTCAGTCTGACTCCAACTTTAAATTATATGACGATCGATCTAAAATAAACGGAAATGATAAACGTTTAGATTTTAAGCATGGCAATCCGAACATTTTTCATGGCAAATTTAGATTACGCGGCGGCGGCGGGGGCGTCTTGTGGTGGGAAGCGGCTCCTCTGTCGTGCTCTGTGTGTCGTCGGGCCACTGACCGTTGTTGGCGTACTCCTGGACGTTGGCCCTAGCTTCAAGGAAGGCCACAATGTTCTGGACTTCGGTCTCTAGGAGCGAGTCAACTGGCGGGAGGAGGCGACTAGCGTTGGTGCAAGGAAGCGGTCGACGGCGGCCATCCATGCCGCTGAGGGGGGCACTGGCACCCGCGCGGGGACAGGCGCTGTCAACGGCGTGGTGGAGACATTCGTGTGCACGGGCACCGGCACGGGCACGCACGTCAGTGCACGCGTAGGCGCATGCGCTAGCAGGTGCACAGGCACTGGCACGGGCGTGCGCGTCAGTGCACGCGCAGGCGCATGCGCTGGCAGGTGCACGGGCGCGTGAAAGTCGGCGGGGACCTCCTGGAACTCCGTGGCATCAAGCTCGGCGACAATGTGCGGCTCCCAGCCCATCAATGCCATGGGGATGGGCGCTGGCGTAGTCGGGGCGATGGGAGCCGGAACGGGAGTGGGGACAAGCGCGGCGTCTTCCCGCAAGGCCAGTTCAAGCTCGTCCCAAAGCGCCTTATGTTCTTGAGACTCCGGCTAGGTGTCTTCCTCAGGAAACTGGAAGACTAAGGGCAGACCATCGTGTTGCGGCATGGCGTACGTTTAGGTCAGGCTAGTTGGAGGTAGACGACAGGAGAATCGGAGAGGAAGAGAGAAGATTGTAGCGATACCGGGTAGTGCGGGATTGATTTTAGACTGCGGCGCCGGCGACATTAAAAGCGGGAGCAGTTGGGACGAAGGTGGGCGGCGGAGCCTAGTCAAAGGGCTCGCCTCCCGGTGAGCCTGCACAGTGGTCTGCTCGCACGCCTCCCGTCGACTCACACGCTTGCTCGAACGGCACCTGACGATGAGAAGCGGGACTCGTGGCGGCACATAAACGCCCACGGTTTCAATAGTGAAAGCATTCGCCTTAACGTGACAGGCCTTTGTTCCAAAAATACCTTGGCTCTTCATTTGTGCAACTTGTCATAAGCAGCTTGTCTTAAATTGAAGAGAAAAAATACGAAGTAATATTTGTGCCATATCACGTGACCATGCTCAGTTTCAAGAATTTATGGTCACTTTTGGATTTTCTGAAATTTAAGATCCAGGATTCGAAACAATATCATAACCTGCATCATGCAATAAATTTTCAAGCCATACATCTGTCGTGTTGTATTTCTTAAGAAAGGATTTGGTCAAACATTTTTCTTAGTTAGACTTCATACAAGTTATATATGCAGAGTAAAAGGATAATCCCTCTGTACCAGTGCATCGCCTGATATATTAACTCAAGTACTAGGCACGAACAAACGGGCTCAATTCTGTGCTCATCCTGGTGTAGTAGTAGTACTAGGCAATGCAGTTGACGGGTGACCTTGGCGAGCGGAGACCGAGGGAATTGAATCGTGCTCAGCGCGGTAGGTAACGTTGTCTAGTTACTTTTTTTGAACACAACGTTGTCTAGTTACTAAAGCATCCCTCCGTTGTTCATCGGTAGTCATTATGGACCGGGGACATGAGGGGAATTTCCTAGGGCTGGAATTCTGGCCGCCAGATATTTCGACTCAAAACGCGGAGGCTCGACTGGTTGGGGTTGCCTAATGTGCGTACCACGCACGCCACCAGAAGGACACGAGCCCGTTTTTATTTTTATTTTTTTAGGATCAACACGAGCCAAGGTCTGGCTGGTACGCCGTTGGGTCCTACCATTCGAGAATACGAAAGGAACCTTTCAAGTTGCCAAACGAATCTATGTGTATTACAATGCCCGTATTTTCCTTGCAAATACTAGTCTCAACGTGGTAATTGATTTATGACGAGTTGTTGAATTAGAGTGAGTTTGTGATATAGTGATCTCAACGTGGATTTCACATTTCATGGTATCCCTGCTAAGTTTTTCAATGCAAATTCAAATTTAAAAGATGAACAATATGGAGGTGAGAAAACTTTGTATGTATCAAGCATATGACCACACACACACACACACACACACACACACACACAGACACCCACACACGAACACAACAACAATCCAATAAGTATAGTGCATCTATTTTTCCAAACCATGCATGTATGACACGAATTCAAAAATACTCCTTCTATTCCTAAATATTAGTCTTTTAGAGATTTCAACAAGCGACTACATACAAAGCAAAATGAGTGAATCTACACTCTAAAATATGTCTATATACATCCGTATGTGCCAGTCCACTTGAAATCTCTAAAAAGACTAATATTTAGGAACGAAGGGAGTAAAATGTAAGGCATGCATGGTCCTCAATTCAATATTTAAAACGAACATGAAAGTGAAACATGAATATTAAGTCTAGTACTACAGTACATGCAAATGTTGTGTTTAATTAGGTGGAGCTATGATTGTCGGGGGTCACCCCCTCGACCTTAGATAAAATTGTGAAGCTCTGTTTAGGGTTGTTTAGATTATATTTGTCCCCACCCTCCCAACCACCGATTGGTTGTGCACCTCCCACCCCTCCTCCCCGGGAGAATATCATGTGCCCCCATACCTTAGATGCTATATGCCGATACGAGTTGCTTGGAGCTTGTAGATATGAGATATAGCAGCTCACATGATGTCTTAGTATTTTTACAGGAAACCTTGATGAGTTTGAGAATTGCACACAATTTGTACAAAAACTACTTAGATGCCCTTGGATCCCATATCCAATGACCTCAAAGCTCGTATCACTGTAGCATCTAAGATGAAGGAGGACATCATATTCTCCCGTATGTAAGAATATCATGTGCTACCACACCTTAGATGCTTTGGTGATACAAGCTCTTCGGAGCTGTTGGATTTGTGACCCAACGCCTCCTCGGTGGTTCGAATGGTTTTTTGTAGAAAAGCCCCCAAAGAGTTCGGCCACTGCTTACAAGCACAAAGACTGCTCAAATGCCATTGGATCTCAGATCAAACGACCTCGAAGCTCGTATCACCATAGCATCCAAGCTGCGAGAGCACCTTATATTTTAGCGCACGGGAGAATATGAGGTGCTCCCGAACCGTAGATTCTATGGCGATACGAGTTCACGGAGATCTAACGGCTCACAGTAGGAGGTTTGAATTTTTTGCAATATACGGCTGAGAGAGTTTGGGAATTGCGCAGAAAGTAGAAGTACTACGCATGTGCCATCTGATCACTGATCATACGACCTAGATGCTCATATCACCGTAGAGGGTAATTAAGCTACGGGGAGCACCTAATATGAGCAACGGGGAGCCGTTGGATCCAAGATGCGGCGGCACACACGAGGCCTGAATGTTTTATTTGCAAAAAAACCTTTGGGGAGTTTGGAAATTGCACATAATTACAAAGACTACTCCCAAGCCATTGGATCTCACTTCCAACGGTGTAAAAACTCGTATCACCATAGCATCTAAGCTGCGGGGTGGATGTGATATTCTATGCCGCTGTCATTTTTGTTCGTAAACCTGCAAAATACGTGTAACTTGTGCTGTTACTTGTCTAACCGCGCAAAGTGTTTGTTCAAAAAAAACCATCCTACACTGAAATATCGGAACAACACACGGGGGTCCCACTTGTCATTAATCAAATTTGGACCTAAAACTAACAAATCTGAAAGAGGAGATTCGAACTGGCAACCCGGACTACAAAGCGTAAGTCGATAGCCTGAAACAACAACGGTTGTTGGCTTTGTCCCATAACTTGATTTTATACAGTATTACATTGAGTAGAGTAGAGGGAGTGCCTCGTCTACACGTGCATGACCGTTGACTCACTTACTGGTGGGTCCCAGGTCTGCGATCTCTCTCTTCTCTCCATCGTCTAACCTTTGCACGGGCACACACGAAGAGCGGCGCTAGCTTGCCGTGGTGTTATTACAACTAAAAAAAAGCTTGGAAAATAGAAGAATCGCCTAGAACAAGAGACGTTGTGGCTGGTCGAGACGGAGCTAACCACACCTATCCTCCGTGCCATGTTAGCATGATGAAGCTGTGTGGCTAGTGGGGTGTTTTTGACCGACTGGCTGGGTCCCGAGGTCGAACCATAGGCACTACATCTGATACAGTAAATTTTTACACGCACATTTTTCCTCCGTGCCGAGACATTGCACACCCTACCGCGCGGTTTCGGGGTCCTCCTGGGTGGTGCACGCATATATTCTTCCTGACGTGGGACGCCCTACCGCGCGTTTTCGCCGAAGCAAGTAAATAAATGAGTCGTCAAATCACGAAAGACCACTTTTCCCACCGAGTACATCAGTGAAGCACGGTGGCTAGCTAGTTGGGCTAGTTCGACCGATTAGCTAGGCCGCCGCCACATTTGTTTTTTCACCCCTTTTTTTATCTACTTGCCGGCAGGTAAATTTAAACATCCACCGCGGTGTTGCTCTGGTGTTTGAGTGCGGCAGGATTTTTAATTTTTTGATTGATGGGAGCAGGCGGCAGGATTTTTAATTTTTTGATTGATGGGAGCAGGCGCGGTAGCAATTAGTCACGATGACTCCGCCTGTAAAACCCACTGCTCCCTGATGTGAGAAGTCGTCGACTGGTGTTTTACCATGGTGAAAACCAAAAGATTCCCCGCTCCTCGGCTGGCCCCCTCCGCCTTCCCGTAGATTGCATTGCCTTTCAGTCGTTTCACCCCCTGCATCACCATCGTCGTGCGCATCGAGAAGCAGAGGGACTTCGGTGGTGTTTAGGCGCCCTCTGCATGGGCATGTCCATGTCTCGGCGCAACATGACCGTTGGATTAAACTCAAGACGGTGCAGATCAGTCACTGTAGCACAAAGCGTGTGGGTGTGTTTGGTTGCATTCTCATCTCAATATAGTGTGTAAGTCACCTTACGAAAACCAAATAATCCCAAAACACTTAGGCACGGTACATTAACTCCCTCCCCGTTTCTTGTTTTGTGACATATCAACCAATAAGAGACATGGGCCGTGCATGCTTTCAATGACTTGAGACTAATAAACATGACATGCAGTGGTTAGTTCATTGCATGCAATGCTATTAATTAGCAAAAAGACATTAAGTTTTCTCGTTTTCCTCTCCGCCTTGGTCGCAGTGCACAATGTAAGATGACTTAGACACCTAGATGGAGTAGTTTTTTCCTCTTCGTGTATTTGTGTTAAAGTACTAGTGTGGACTCATGCACCCTTCATGCACTCTACCAAACACCCAAAACTGGGTCGAGAAGGGAACTTTTGCTCCCATCCCGTGCACCCTTCATACACCCTGCCTAACACTATTCGTGCTTCATATGGTTCATGTTTCGTGGAGTACTGTAGCACCGTACTCTCCGTGCGCTGTAGACCTACTTCTGTTAACATTGATCTCACTGTTCATTCTCGACCGGACAGTCGAGAAAGCAGTACTATGTTACTACATTACTGTTCATATAGTTGGCATGCACACAACATCATTTGTTGTCGTCATATCTTACTACACTAGCAACAAGATTATGTAATACTGACGTATGAACCACTGCACATGCCTAGTAGTAGGAGCATTGTGTATGTTCAAGTGGTTGCCGTGTTTCGCACTCCTCCGTCGTAAGAGTGGAAACGCTTGCTGTAATCATTTTTTTCTTCTTCAGAAAAGCAGTGGACACGCTCTACCGTGCGGAACCTCCTCCAGTCATGCACTAAATTACTCACTTTCGCCGACGTGTGGGACAGCCAGCATCGGGGTCCACCAGCCATGCACTAAATTACTCCATAGTAGAGTGACGGTAGACTACCCCGATCGAAGCGCCGCAGTAATGCCCAATGAGCCATCAAATCACAAAACCCCCTCCTTTCCAGCAGTAAGTTGGACGGACGAAGCAACCATCATTTCACTCTTATCTCTCAGCTTCCTCTCTACCCATCCCTCGCTTCTCCCTCATCTTGTTCCTCGTTTCTTCAAGAAAACCCCGACCTGCTTCTGCCATTGTTCTTCTCTCCCAAAGAAGGAAAGGTGAGTGCATCAATGGTGTTGATTCTGGCCAAGGCCCGGTCTTGCAACCCTGAGACTGATCCTATAACTCCCTCTCTTTTCTTCTTTTGGGTTTGTGATTATGGTTTCTTTTCTTTTATTTCTATTTGGCAGTTTCTTGATGGACGCTGGAGCACCGGCCGAAGTGAAGTCTATGGCTCTGGCCAAAACCGTCGAGGCTCATGGTACGAAGAAGCGCAAGCACCCCGCCGAGACTACCGCAGACAAGCTCAAAGCCATCGCCCTATCCAAGCCCCCCTCTCCGGGATCCCTCGTTAAGCCAGTCCAGGTAATATCTCTTCTTGATGATCTTTTTCTCGATCTTGATCGTGTTTTTTCATCTAACACGCAGTACTAGTACTAGTAGTACAACTGTCTGGGTGATCTTGCATGTGATTTTTGTGTGCCAAATGACGGTTCTAAATTCCTCTTTTGACCAAAACATGCGAGAGGTTGACACTGATTTCTTATAGATTACTTTCAACTACTCCCTCTGTCCCAAATTTCTTGTCTTAGATTTGTCTAGATACAGATGTATCTAATACTAAAATGTGACTTGATACATCCATATCTAGACAAATCTAAGACAAGAATTTTGGGATGGAGGGAGTACTTTATGAACATCAATGCTACCTTTGAAGAGGGTATATTTGCCTCAGTAACTTGTGTTATGGATATTGCAAGTAATCCCTCTGCTCTCATGCCTTTGAAGACATGTTCTAGTGTCTTTGTTCACTCATTTCTATGCGTATATGTAATCAGATATGGAGTATAATATCGAAAATCATCTTATATTTCTAAACGGAGGTAGTAATAAAATATGGTTTTTGTTTGAATTAGAACCAGGTCCGCGGTGGAGATGAAGTTCTCAAAGTCATGACGTGTGAACTGGAAGACCTGAGGACGAGTTCTACTGCTAAACTATCCAGCTGCTATGTCCTTGTCGCCATGTGTCCTGAACTAGTGTTTTCCTGTAGCATTGTTGTCAGGCATGTTCTCAAGGCTGTACTTGACCACAACAATTTCCAGACTGTGCCTTCGATTACGAAGGGTGTGGTTCTTGTAAAGCTTCCCAAAAAATCTGATGCGGCTTGTCTGCATGATCATGTTTATGAGTGGAAAGACCACTCTGTTAGGTTCTCCAAGGTTGACAAGATGGTGATGGTGCATGTAGACATCTCTCACGTAGTCCATGACCTAGTCAGTTATGCGGGGTTCATCCCGTAGGTCGGTGGCAAGAAATAGTCCGCAGAGTTTAATTAGTGCAACTTTGCTTGTCTGTACTAAGTACTATTGTTCAGTACTTGATTTGTGTTTGTGAACCCTGTATTGTTTATTAGTACTACCGCTTTTGGTGTGTGGTCAGTCCTGAGAACAGTCTATGTTAATGTCTGTCCACTCAATTCAGTCTGTATATTTTGAAGTATCCAGATCATCTTTTTTGGGAGGACGGTATATCAATTATGGTTACACTCAAATATGTGTATGCATTGCAGGGTTTATCGCACCCACCAGGATTTCCAGTCCCATGGATGTTCGGTCCATACGATTTGTCACGACCTTTGGACTGTCCTGCTTGTGGGAGTAGGCGGGGCTCCTGCATGCCACCCGTAGTTGGACGATCAATCTTCTGTTCAGTACTTCAACATAGTGATTTCCTGGTAAGGATTCACTCGTGTCACATCAAGTAAATCTTATTGATTTACTGTCTAAATCTTATTGATTTAATGTCATGTTTTCTTTCTTTTCCTGCAATTTTACGATGCAGGTTTTGCCATGTGACATTCATCACAGAATAAACCATTTGGTTTGCTTTACGATGGCTATTTTTGCAGGTTTCACTTCTTATGTCGTGTCAGTAACGAAGGCACTGTCCATCACTTATATTACTGGAAAAAATTGGACCAGTCTGTTGTCTGAGTACAAGCTCAATCCCTATGATGAACTGCAGTTTGGTTTAACAAAAACGCCACAATTAGTCCTTCTCACGTTTAAAAGAAATGAAGAAAAAAACTGGATCACTGTAACGAAGCCTAGTCAAGTTAGAAAGCTGATCATAGCAGACCATACACGACCGCCGTTGTCTCGCACATCGGTACCACCTTCAGCAACGGATCTAGCACCGGCAATTGCTCTAGCACTGACAACGGCAACAGCTCAGTCTGATCTAGCTGAGGATTCGGCACCGACCGCGTCAGCGGATCAGGCTGATCTACCGGAGGATCGGGCATCGACACCGGCACCTGCTCCGGCACCGGCACCAGCTCTACAAGGAGCACCATCTCCGGCAGCAGCGGCGGCTTCGGCACCTGCACCAACACTTGCACTTGCATCTGCTCCGGCCCGTGCAGTGGCAACCGAACGAGCAGTTGCACCGGCAACAGACTGGGCTGCCGTTCGCACTTCATATATCAAAGTCCTTACAAAAACCAGCATGTCCACCTTCTTGGTAAGCATTGGCCGCCCAAGTGTTTCGTTCTTTTTTATTTCCATGTTGTTTCGCATGATTCACTGTGTTGATCTAACTGTTTGGGTATGTCTTCTTGTTTGCAAACAGAGAATTCCTAGAGCAACAAGGGAGTCGTTCATCAATCCGGGCGACAGCGGCCAAGTTTCTCTTACCATGCGCAGCCTTGGTGTGAATGAACCTCCTCAATATATCGTAAGTACAAAGGATGGTCACATGATGATTGATGCTAAAGGATGGTCAAGGTTCAAATCTAAATCATATCTTGCGGTAGGGGATGATGTCAAAATCGAACTTTCTCGGCAAGGAGAGCTGGTCCAAATCAACTTTGAAATTCTTCAGTACTGCCGAACTGATCTATCCGCTGAGAGATTTTGATGTAATACTCTGGCATGGTGAAACAAGTGTCCTGTGTGTATAAGTAGTATGACAGTATCATTGATAGAATTGCAACTCTGAATGCTGGTTAGGAACTGTCGTTTGATTTCATTCCAACAGTTGTTGTGCTTTATTCAATTTTGTGTATTCGCTTTGCGACAGCATCTAAAACCAACGCCGTACCGACCACTTGCAATATGAAAAGCGCTGAGGTAGAACACATGGGCCCCCAAACATGCAGGCCCACCGGCCTATGGCTCAAAGCCCAGAACCGTGAGCCTGTCTGAGTATTTCTCAGCTGAACCCCCATAATGCCCGTGCGTTGCATGTAACATCAAGATGCATTTGTATGAGTATTTTATATTGTGAGAGAAAAGGATGAACGAGGGAAGGCCTTATTTGCAAATGCTGAGAGGTGTGTGGGTACCTTTTTGCAAAATTGCCATAGTTTCCTTCCTATCCGTCAGATATAAATCGGACAGCTTATATTGCAGGATGACAGGCACACCATCATCACCAACTCGTCTATACCGTGTTAAAAAACTCTGTTTTTTCTAATTATATATGTTATATATATTCCCCTTGATTTTTCTTATGTATAAAGTTGTGATATAAAAGATCTTTATATTTCTTTACAGAGGGAATATCTCTTTGTCAAAAATATATTTATGTGTAATAACTAGTTACTCCTGTCTTTCTACTTCCTTGCGCTGATATGTGGGGCATCCGGCAACGGGGTCCACATGCCATATGCACCAAATTAGAGTGCACAACTGCACGATAGACACACCCCGGTCGTAGCGCCGCATTAATGCCCAGTGAGCCGTCAAATCACAAAACCCCCACCTTTCCAGCGTTAGCAGTAAGATGGACGAACGAAGCGGCAATATTTCACTCGGCCAGAATCCCTTCTCCCTTGTCTGCTTGTTCAGAGAAAACCCCCGCTCGGCGATTGCATAGGGTTTTCTCATGGAGAACCTGGTACGAATTCTTCATCCATCCCCGATAAGTCCAAGTCCCTTGGTCGCGGGTACTCCTAGGATGGCAGCCGCCGCCGTTGATGCATTTTTCTTCCTACTGAATCTAGTGTGTTTCATTTGCAGTGCCCAAAGTGCGAGGACCCTACAGGTTTCTGCACCCTCGGCGAGACGCCACACTTGTTCCTTCTCATCCTAACACAGAATTTTGAAACGTGCACAGTATGTTCCTAGAATCCTCTTTTCTATCCGGGAGGGTGGGGGTTTTTGAACATGATGTCGACTAATTTGGAAATTTGGATTGCTATATTTGGATAGAAGGTACTAGTACCATGGTCAACACTGACGTGAAGGAGGAAAGTATTTCTAGATTTGGATATAGGGAATACATTGTGTTCTCATATTATTTTTCCTGCAGTGCATTCCTTGCTCTGCCAGAACACATGTACTCAAGATGCTCGGCTTTGCCATAACTGAATACACCAGTTTAATGGTAAAAGTGAAGACAAGCCATGGATATAAGTTTCGAGTTGGGTTCATGAACCAAGAAGATCGCTGCTTTTTTTATGGCCGAACTTGGATAAACTTTCTCAAGTGTTACGGACTGAAAGTTGGCGCACGAATGTTGATGGAAATAGCAGAACCTGGTCTCATCTTCACTGCGATCTTCCACCCCGACGTCGTTCCAATTGTTCATCCATGTTAGTTTTGTATCTGGTTCTTGCTTGTTGCCTCGATTACTTCTTAATCCACCTATTCTGTCTAACGGATCACAATTTAACTTTAGAAGTAGCAACGAATCTCTCACGAAGATGCTACTTCTAACTAATATTTTCTTATAATTGGTGGCACGTGTAGGTTTTTTCAGAGTTAAGCAGGCTGCTCGTTTGTTATTCTGTAACAACTCGGCTGTTACTGATGGCACTTAAGTTGACTGGGACGACATCCACAAGTTCCTACACTTTATTGATCGTCTTGAGGTCCTTGTGGGGCATTTCAATGGTGGAAGGCCACGTGGGATATGTGTGCCACTGCTGCACTCGTTGAACAGGTCCAACTGTGTCGAGAAACTTATGGTACGAGCTATTTTCTGTTATATATGTTGTTCATAAACTATTGCTTATACTCAGTTTTACAGCTGTGATCTTCTTGAAACAGAAACTGCCCAGTTCTATTGTTCCTATACAGATGCCTGACCATGGTCGGGTCAGACTTGCGCTTGGTCACAACATGATGTTTATGTCGACCTACTCCATTCCCCTTGGAGGTGAAAAGATACTTATTCATGGGTGGTCTCAAATAATGAAGGCCCGTCCATCTTGGAGAATAGGACAGAAGATTATGTTCCTGCTTTTCCATGGATCTAAAGCGAATATCCTGTTTATTGACCACATTGCGAGATGAAGCCGCTTTCAGAAGGTTGTGGATGCGCGGGGTGGCACCTGGGCCTTGTCCTGGGGCTTGGCGGCCTCACCCTTGGTTAACTGTAGGCAAAGTAGCACTGTTCGAGGCGTGCTTTGTACGGTTGAACCTGTATAAGTACTCATACTGCTTTCAGCTATGGTTGTTAAGTGCCCCTGCTGGTTTCAGTTAAGGTTGTTAAGTACTCCTGCTGCTTTTACAGTCTGTCGTGTTTCTTCAGTCCTGTCTTCCTCCAGCTGCCAAAACCAAACCAGCGCCGGCGGGGCCGCCGACTTCCGCCTCCCATGGCTGGTTGCGCCTCAGCGCACGCATCGCCGCCCCACCGTCTCCTAAATCGTTAACGCCGACGTCTGAGGCCTCGCCGTCGTCCTCCGCGCGCTTTGGTGCGCTCGTCGCGGCGCCGCCCTCTTGCATTGTCAACATGGTCAACAAACAACAGGAATCGGCAGAAGTACGTGGAGAGGATGACATTAGGGCCCACCATGTCAGCGTATGGAAAAATAAAATGCTTCCTCCTAGTGTTTTCCTGACATCTGGGACCCACGACATTGTGAGCGTATATAGTCAATAGACAAGAGAACAACACAAGATCGGCTGACACCTAGGACGTAGCAGCTCGAGCAGTATTTTATTTTGTTATTGTTGAGACAGAGCAGGGTTTGAACTGGGCTATGGCCCGTCTAGCCCAGGTTTATATTTTATGTTCACCATGTGACCAGCCCAACTATTTTTTCTTTGTGAAAATGAGCCCAGTTTATTTTTTCTGAAGAATACCCAATCCAGGCCTACTTATTTTTCTATGCCCTGATGGGCTGCAACTCTTTCAAGACGCCTGCAAATCTTGAAAGTAATATGAAATGGGTTTTAAATATAAAAACAGATGACAAATTGGCAATTACTTTATAATTTCTGAATTTTTTTACATTTTCATATTCCTATTTCACTGGGCATTAACCTAATTTAAATATATCTTCAAAGTACTAGAAATCTGGCTCGACATTTTGGTATTAAAAATAGTTTGGAACCCACAGAAATATGCAAAATTGGCCCTGGCCAACCAAAAAAACGAACTACAATAAATTTCATAAGAAGTCGCAATGAGCTATATACAAATTATTAAAAAAAGAGGGAATGGTCTAACTTATGGGCCTATTAAGTTGACGCGTATGCAAGATTTTTTTAGTTATTATATACGTCAACAAATGATTCTAGCAGACGTAACAGTTGGATGTCAATCCAACGGCCGTCGTGTTTCTTCAATCTCTGATCTTCTTGCTCCAGCCGCCAAATCCAACACCGGCGGGACCGCCTGCTCCCGCCTCCCGTGCAGGCCTCACCGCCCCCTACTACTCCCACTACTGGCCAGGGCATCCCTCTACTCACCCACACCCCCTGTTATTCTGTGGCGACGGCAGCCTCACACCGCAGTCGAACCAGTGAACCCTCGTACTCCTCTCTGCGTGGGCATCCACTGCCGTGTCTTCTCCGGCTCCACGTCGTCCCCTTCCTAGGCCTCGTCGTCGTCCACCGCCCTGGTGCTCTCGGCGCGGCGTGGTAAACGTGGTCAAGGAATGACTTCCATCGGAAGAGTACTGCCGTGGAGAGGCTGATAGCTGGGTCCACGGCAACCGCAAGGAAGTGCCTCCTTATTACGCGGAAAATAATTATTCCTCCACCTGACAGCAGGGACCCACCGGACGGGCCACCGTATTTGGCGAAAAAATGTTTCCCCCCTGACTGCTGGGACCCACCGGACGGGCCACCGTATTTTGCTAAAAAAAATGTTCGCCTCGCTGTCAGCTCGGACCCACCGGAAGTGCCTCCTTATTACACACGAAAAAATGAATACTCCCCTGCTAGTTGGGACACACCTTGGTGGGAGGCTGACTTGTGGGCCTACTAAGTTGACGGGGACGGAGTGCTTTGTCAACTTAGTCAATATGAACGATTCTAGCTCCAGTGACCGTACGATGTCCATCCAACGGCCGTAGTGCTTCTTCAACCTCTGGTCTTGTTGCTCCAGCTGCCCAAAGCAGCGCCGGTCGTGCCGCATGCTCCTGTCTCCTGTGGCCGGCTGTGCTGCCGCGGAGGCCTCACCGCCCCCTACTATTCCCACCGCTGGCCAGGCCCAACGGCGACGGCAGCCTCACACCGCAGCCGAACCAGTGAACCCTCGTACTCCTCTTCGCGTGGTCTTCCACTACCGTGTCTTCCCCGGCTCCGCGTCGTCCCCTTCCTAGGCCTCGTCGTCGTCCACCACCCTGGTGCTCTCGGCGCGGCATGGTCAACGTGGTCAAGGAACGGCTTCCATCGGACATGGACTGTACGTGGAGAGGCTGACAGCTGGGTCCACGGCCGCAGCAAGGAAGTGCGTCCTTATTACGTGCAAAATAATTATTCCTCCACCTGACAGCGGGGACCCACCGGACGGGCCACCGTATTTCGTGAAAAAAACGTTTCCCCCTGACTGCTCGTACCCACCAGCTACATCTTCGCACGCAAGGAAGTGCGTCTGGGAAAAAAACGATTCGCCCCCCTGACTGCTGGGACCCACCAGCAGCATCTTCGCAGGCAAGGAAGTGCCTGATAGTCGGGACCCACCTGGTCGAAGCATACGTTGCGTTGTCATTCTGGTCGTGAACGTGTAACTACATACCGGTCGATGTAGAGGCGTGCACGTGTCGTAGTAGAGGCGCGCACGTAGCATGTACACGTACGTACAGCGGCTAGGGTGCAAGAAAGTAAATACGGCCACGCAGGTACATACGGGCGGGGTCTCGAACGCCTACTCGCGCGTACGTACGGCCAGGGCTCATGTACATGGCTGGGTCGGAACGGAGAAACAGCGTCGTCATCGTGTTCATGGGGGGCCAACCGGCTTGGTCGGAACGGAATGCGTCGTCGTGTTCATCGGGAGGGCTTGGACGGAACAGCCGATGGAAACGAGGCCTGGCGTACCGCAGAACGGAGGAAACGGCCTTGTGTTCGACCGGCCACATTCGAAACGGGATCCTGTTCATCAGGAGGGGTCTGGTGTACCGCAAAACGGAGGAAACAGACCTCCTATAATCGAAACGGGGGTCCTGTTGATCGGGAGGGGTGTGGCATACCGCAAAACGGAGGAAACGGACTTGTGTTGGAGCGCTACGGTCGAAACGGGGGTCCTGTTCATCGGGAGGGGTGTGGCGTACTGCAAAACGGGACTCCACAGGATACTGTTCATCTCCATCGTCGACCCCCTCCATCCTCCACGGGCTACTATTCATCCACTGTCGACCTCCTCCAGCCTCCACCTGCGACTATTCATCCACGGGCTCCTGTTCATCCAGCCTCCACAGCGCACTACTCCACCGGCTACTGTTCAACCAGCCCTCTCCACGGGCTCCTGTTCAACCACCCCTCCATGGGCTACTATTCATCTAGCCCTCCACCGTCTACTGTTCATCCTGCCCTCCACGGGGTGGTCTTGTTCGTCCTGCCCTCCACGGAGTCCTGTTCATCCAGCCCCAACCGGCTCGATCGATCGGGGTCCTGTTCATCCAGAGGCAACACCACGGGGTCCTGTTCATCCACCCCCACCGGGAACTGTTCATCCAACCCCCCCAGCAACACTCACTATTCATCTAGAGGCAGCATCGATCGGCTTCAGTTAGCAGCAGTAGCGAAGGAATCGCTCGATCGGGTTCAGTTAACAGCCATCGATCGATCGCTCGGGTTCAGTAACGCGTAGCCTGCAGTGCAATCGATCGGGTTCAGTTAGAGCCCAACGCCTCGCTCGGGTTCATTTAGAGCCCAATGCCTCGCACACACGCGCGTACGTACGAGAGAAACGCGCATCGCTCGGCCCCCGACCACCCACCGTAACCGGGGGCTCCCTGATATTTTATGCGCCCTCGCTTCTACCACGGTTTTTTCCGTCATGGACGGCCCAAAGAATGCCATGCAGCTGCGTCTCCGGCCCGCCCAGGACAAAAAGCCCATTTTCTGTCATGATTTTTTGTCATAGAAGTAGGACCCCACCACATCTATGATGATACCGCGTTTTGTCATAATTATTGTCATAGAAGTGTCATAAGTATGACAGAAAAAAAATTCGTCTGGCCCAAAATGTCACGGATGTGTCTTTTTTTTGTAGTGTTGTGTGGATGAAGTGTTCGAAGATCGAGGATGTCTCGATGTGAGGAGAAGGAGCAGAGGCAAGAGCTCAAGCTTGGGGATGCACAAGGCACCCCAAGTAAATATTTAAGGATACTCAAGCATCTAAGCTTGGGGATGCCCCGGAAGGCATCCCATCTTTCTTCAACAAGTATCGGTATGTTTTCGGATTCGTTTCGTTCATGCGATATGTGCAAATCTTGGAGCGTCTTTTGCATTTAGTTTTCACTTTTATTTTATGCACCATGCTAGTATGAGATAGTCCATGGTTGAATCATAGAATGCTCTTTGCACTTCACTTATATCTTTTGAGTATGGCTTTATAGAATGCTTCATGTGCTTCACTTATATCATTTGAAGTTTGGATTGCCTGTTTCTCTTTACATAGAAAACCGCCATTTCTAGAATGCTCTTTTGCTTCACTTATATTTGTTAGAGTGTGGGCATATATTTTGTAGAAAGAATTAAACTCTCTTGCTTCACTTATATCTATTTAGAGAGACGACAGGAATTGGTCATTCACATGGTTAGTCATAAAATCCTACATAAAACTTGTAGATCACTGGATATGATATGTTTGATTCCTTGCAATAGTTTTGTGATATAAAGATGGTGATATTAGAGTCATGCTAGTGTGTAATTGTGAATTTAAGAAATACTTGTGTTGAGGTTTGCAAGTCCCGTAGCATGCACGTATGGTAACCGTTGTATAACAAATTTGAAGCATGAGGTGTTTCTTTGATTGTCTTCCTTATGAGTGGCGGTCGGGGACGAGCGATGGTATTTTCCTACCAATCTACCCCCCCTAGGAGCATGTGCGTAGTGCTTGGTTTTGATGACTTGTATATTTTTGCAATAAGTATGTGAGTTCTTTATGACTAATGTTGAGTCCATGGATTATACGCACTCTCACCCTTCCATCATTGCTAGCCTCTTCGGTACCGTGCATTGCCCTTTCTCACCTCGAGAGTTGGTGCAAACTTCGCCGGTGCATCCAAACCCCGTGATATGATACGCTCTATCACACATAAGCCTCCTTATATCTTCCTCAAAACAGACACCATACCTACCTACCATGGCATTTCCATAGCCATTTCGATATATATTGCCATGCAACTTCCATCATCATCATATACATGACTTGAGCATTTATTGTCATATTGCTTTGCATGATCGTAAGATAGCTAGCATGATGTTTTCATGGCTTGTCTGTTTTTTGATGTCATTGCTACTCTAGATCATTACACATCCCGGTACACCGCCGGAGACATTCATATAGAGTCATATCTTTGTTCTAGTATTGAGTTGTAAGTAAATAAAAGTGTGATGATCATCATTATTAGAACATTTTCCCATGTGAGGTTATCAAAATAAAAGTGGCCAAAGAAGCCCAAAAAAAGAAGAGAGAGGCCAAAGAAGCCTTAAAAATGAGAGAAAAGAGAGAAGGGACAATGTTACTATCCTTTTACCACACTTGTGCTTCAGAGTAGCACCATGTTCTTCATATAGAGAGTCTCTTGAGTTATCACTTTCATATACTAGTGGGAATTTTCATTATAGAACTTGCCTTGTATATTCCAATGATGGGCTTCCTCAAATGCCCTAGGTCTTCATGAGCAAGCAAGTTGGATGCACACCCACTTAGTTTCAGTTTGAGCTTTCATACACTTATAGCTCTAGTGCATCCGTTGCATGGCAATCCCTACTCCTCGCATTGACATCAATTGATGGGCATCTCCATAGCCCATTGATTAGCTGCGTCGATGTGAGACTTTCTCCCTTTTTTTGTCTTCTCCACACAACCTCCATCATCATATTCTATTCCACCTATAGTGTTATGTCCATGGCTCACGCTCATGTATTGCATGAAGGTTGAAAAGGTTTGAGAACGTCAAAAGTATGAAACAATTGCTTTGCTTGTCATCGGGGTTGTGCATGATTTGAACATTTTGTGTGACGAAGATGGAGCATAGCCAAACTATATGATTTTGTAGGGATGAACTTTCTTTGGCCATGTTATTTTGAGAAGACATGATTACTTTATTAGTATGCTTGAAGTATTATTGTCTTAATGTCAAATGATAGACTAATGCTTTGAATCACTCGTGTCTTAATATTCATACCATGATTAGATTACATGATCAAGATTATGCTAGGTAGCATTCCACATCAAAAATTATTATTTTTTATCATTTACCTACTCGAGGACGAGCGGGAATAAAGCTTGGGGATGCTGATACGTCTCCGTCGTATCTATAATTTTTTATTGTTCCATGCCAATATTATACAACTTTCATTTACTTTTGGAAACTTTTTATACTATTTTTGGGACTAACATATTGATCCAGTGCCCAGTACCAGTTCATATTTGTTGCATGTTTTTTGTTTCGCAGAAAATCCATATCAAACGGGGTCCAAACGGGATAAAAACTTACGGAGATTTTTTTGGAATATATGTGATTTTTGGGAAGAAGAATCAAGGCGAGACGATGCCCGAGGGGGCCACGAGGCAGGGGGCGCGCCACAGGGGGGTGGGTGTGCCCCTAACCCTCGTGGCCACCCCGTAAGGTGGTTGGTGCCCTTCTTTCGCCGCAAGAAAGCCAATATCCGGATAAAAATCATGTCCAAATTTCAGCCCAATCGGAGTTACGGATCTCCGGGAATATAAGAATCGGTGAAAGGGCAGAATCAGGGAACGCAGAAACAGAGAGAGACAGAGAGACAGATCCAATCTCGGAGGGGCTCTCACCCCTCCCATGCCATGGAAGCCAAGGACCAGAGGGGAAACCCTTCTCCCATCTAGGGAGAAGGTCAAGGAAGAAGAAGAAGAAGAAGAAGAAGGGGGGCTCTCTCCCCCTCTCTCCCGGTGGCGTCGGAACGCCGCCGGGGCCATCATCATCACCGCAATCTACACCAACACCTCTGTCATCTTCACCAGCATCTTCATCACCTTCCCCCCATCTATCTACAGTGGTCCACTCTCCCGCAACCCGCTGTACCCTCTACTTGAACATGGTGCTTTATGCTTCATATTATTATCCAATGATGTGTTGCCATCCTATGATGTCTGAGTAGATTTTCGTTGTCCTATCGGTAATTGGTGAATTGCTATGATTGGTTTAATTTGCTTGTGGTTATGTTGCTGTCCTTTGGTGCCCATCATATGAGCGCGCGCGTGGATCACACCATAGGGTTAGTTGTATGTTGATAGGACTATGTATTGGAGGGCAAGAGTGACAGAAGCTTCAACCTAGCATAGAAATTGATACATACGGGATTGAAGGGAGACCAATATATCTTAATGCTATGGTTGGGTTTTACCTTAATGAACGATAGTAGTTGCGGATGCTTGCTAATAGTTCCAATCATAAGTGCATAGAATTCCAAGTCAGGGATGACATGCTAGCAGTGGTCTCTCCCACATAAAACTTGCTATCGGTCTAGTAAAGTAGTCAATTGCTTAGGGACAATTTTGCAACTCCTACCACCACTTTTCCACACTCGCTATACTAACTTTATTGTTTCTTTACCTAAAAAGCCCCTAGTTTTTATTTACGTGCTCTTTATGTTCTTGCAAACCTATCCAGCAACACCTACAAAGTACTTCTAGTTTCATACTTGTTTTAGGTAAAGCGAACGTTAAGCGTGCGTAGAGTTGTATTGGTGGTCGATAGAACTTGAGGGAATATTTGTTCTACCTTTAGCTCCTCGTTGGGTTCGACACTCTTACTTATCGAAAGAGGCTACAATTGATCCCCTATACTTGTGGGTTATCAACCACCATGAGGAGAGGAGCGCCAAACAGCCGGTGTTCAGGGTAATATGCTTGTTCCATTTCCTGTATATACAGGAGTATGTTTGGTGTTCCTGTAGGTGGATGTGTAGCTTCATGTTCAGCATGTGCTTGTTGGTGACTTGTTGCCTAGAGTTGCAGTAGTAATTGGAGCAGAGGATTGTATAGATTGGTAATTTCCTTGGTTAGTTAAAAAATGGACCTTTAGCATCAAGAAAAATGACATGACCTATACTTGATGATGTTGTTCTGCTCATGTGACAATCTGAGAGCTTATTTGATGATGTTGTTCTGCTTACGTGACAATCTGGGAGATTATTTTAGCTTCTCTACTTGTCAATAGGAGGTGGTGTGGTGGAAGAATACGGTTTGGCAATTCTGGCGACATGTGGCTGAGCGGATGTCGTCGATGCGACAATGAGAAGACCCTCTCGGTGAGCCCTCTCCCTCTCGTTTTACCTCTCATGCTTCTTGTTTCTCTGTTCTCAAAGGATGTTCATTAGTCCTTTTTCAGGTTTGCATTATTAATCTGCCTCATTTAAATGGCAAAAGGTCCATGGGACTTTCTGTGGGAATGACACTCAAGGAGGGTCAGCCATAGCTTAGAGTTGAGTGATATCCTCATGGCCGACAAGGATTCATCCTCATTCAAGATGGGATGCCTTGATTTCCTGCGAGTGCCATATACATGTATTGTTTCTTGCGCACTGAAAGTTAAGGAGAATACTTGTTTGATTGGTTCAGTGCAGCTTGCCATTTGTTGTGATTTGTTAGTTCAATTAGGAAACTTCAGTTTGAGTCTGCACCACAATTCCTAACAATTCAATGACGGTCTCTCTTTTTTATCCTTTTCTGTTGCTTCATATTCGGTGAATTCCAAGATATATTTGATAACTATAATAGTTGTAGATGTTGCAGGTTGGAGATACTAAATTTAGGATTCATTTAGTATCGAAAGCTTTCATTTTCACACCTATATTGAATTATCCAATACTAACTTTAGGATTTATTTTCCAATTACACAATCTATTTGTTTTTTCACTTCCTAGCAATAAATGTGAATTATACTAACATGCCCTGAACTCTTTTGCTTGGTCATGAGAGGGGCAGTGGGTGAAAATGTTGGCATAGAAATTCATAACATCAAAGAAGTGGTCGGGGGTCTGGTCAACTTAAGTGAACACTTTACAAAGTTAGTATGGCTTATGATTTGGACTTGATTTTTTAATGCTAACTCCTGCACATCAAGAATTAGCCGAACCTTTCACAGTAGCACATTTCTGTATATGAATTTGTGTTCACATATGTTGATCATCTTTTAATATTGCAGGGCCTGCCAAATTTTCCAGATGTTGCGCCTGTTTTTTGTTGCTTGCCACATGAAACAACAGAGATTGGTATCTTCATCATGCTTTTTCTTAGATATTTTTCTAACAATTGCTGAACTTGTGGAGGAATACTTGACCTTGTGACTTTGGATGCTTGGTGGTATGCTTTATAATATAAAGCGGGGGGAAACCCTTTTTCTTAACTTGTGAAGGAATACAGTTATATGCTCTGTTGTCAATTGGGAGATAAGATTTTGTACTGAACACACTTAGAGCAATGTTTGATTGCAAGTTTTTTATCAGGAAATTATTAAAGGTTTACCCCAGCAACTGAAGATTGATGATCTCTCTGCGATATGCTCTATACAAACACATGCTTTATCTATGTTGGTGTCACCTCGGTTGGTATTGAACAGCCAATCATTCTGACCTACCATGCTCGCAGGATTTTTGATTGTGTGACATCAATGAGTATGCTGAGTGGTATCGCCATGCTCATAGGCACTGGAACTTTAGATTTTCTTGACTACTATACCCTACAGACTTGTTAATATACCAGCCATTGGTTACACAAAATTTTAAGTTACTCAGTTCTGAAGTTCCAGTTTCGGCATCCAACTTTTTTCACTCCCTTAATAGAGCTTGCTTAACTTCTAGATTGTTTATTAGCTTAGGCATGTGTAATGCCCAAGGTGCGATTCTACCCCAATCACGTGATGAACTCATGATTGGGGCACAATCGCATTTTGGACACGTAGCAAGGTGGCATACAAATTCATACAACCAAGTGAAAAGATAGAATACGAGATCCAGACAACACTTGCCCCAAAATAGCATACAATCATCCATACATATAGTAAAGTCCGACTACGTACTAGATAAAAGAAAACACCACCCTGCTACTATCCCCGGATACTCCGACTAGGTCCTCTACTGATCGTCCGGATAAGTAACATAGAAACGACCACGGTCTTCGTCAAACTCCCACTGGAGCTCAGTGGCATCTCCTGCATCAGACTCAACGGTACCTGCAACTGTGTATGCAGTATTCTGTGAGCCATGGGGACTCAGCAATCATACCACCCTCGGTATCAAGATTATCAAAGCTTAAATGGGTAAGCCATGGTTAAGTGGTGAAGTTGCAGCAAGCACTAAACATTTGTATGGTGGCTAACTTACGAATACAAGAACAAGGTGAGAAGCTACGCAAACGGTCGCAATCTACTAATGATCAAGAAGTGATCCTGAATTGCTTACGTTAAAACATAACCCCACCATGTTCTCTTCCCACACCTCGTCGAAAAGAGACCATCACGGTTATGCACGCGGTTGGTGTGTTTTAATGAGATTAGCTTCAAGTTCACTACAACCGGATTAAAAACTCCCATCTGCCACATAACCACGGGCACAACTCTCGAAAGTTTAAACCCTGCAGGGGTGTCCCAACTTAGCCCATGACAAGCTCATGATCCGCGGAGACAATCCTCCATCGCGGGACACCCCGAGTATTCTCGGAATCTCGGTGCACAAGCTCTTTGAAGAAAGGAAAACTATCCCAATGAGATCACTCGGGCGAGTCAGATCCGTGTCCAGAGCTGCGAGGTCTCTATCTACGGACTCATCCGTCTATGCGAAGTGGATGACAGACAAAAGACCTCGAGTTGCCCCGAGGCGGCACCGCTGACTGCTAGGTAGGTGGACCAACACTCATGTTGAGCTCTGGCCCGGGGGGTTGATTAAGAGACCTCGGGTTAATTACTCCCTTGATACGTCCATTTTGCATCATGCTTTTATATCGATATTTATTGCATTATGGGTTGTTATTACACATTATGTCACAATACTTATGCCTATTCTCTCTTATTTCACAAGGTTTACATAAGGAGGGAGAATGCCGGTAGCTGGAATTCTAGGCTGGAAAAGGAGCAAATATTAGAGACCTAGTCTGCACAACTCCAAAAGTCCTGAAACTCCACGAAAGTTATTTTTGGAAATAGTAAAAAATAATGAGCGGAAAAAATACGTCAGGGGGGCCTCCACCTGTCCACGAGGGTGGGGAGCGCGCCCTACCCCCCTGGGCGCGCCCCCTGCCTCGTGGGCCCCCTATTGGCCCTCCGGTGCCCATCTTCTGCTATATGAAGTCTTTCATCCGAAGAAAAATCATAAGCAAGCTTTCGGGACGAGACTCCGCCGCCACGAGGCGGAACCTTGGCGGAACCAATCTAGGGCTCCGGCAGAGCTGTTCTGCCGGGGACACTTCCCTCCGGGAGGGGGAAATCATCGCCATCGTCATCACCAACGCTCCTCTCATCGGGAGAGGGCAATCTCCATCAACATGCTCACCAGCACCATCTCCTCTCAAACCCTAGTTCATCTCTTGTATCCAATTCTTGTCTCATAGTCTGGGATTGGTACCAATAGGTTGCTAGTAGTGTTGATTACTCCTTGTAGGTTATGCTAGTTGGTTTATTTGGTGGAAGATCATATGTTCAGATCCTATATGCATATTAATACTCCTCTGATTATGAACATGAATATGCTTTGTGAGTAGTTACGTTTGTTCCTGAGGACATGGGAGAAGTCTTGCTATTAGTAGTCATGTGAATTTGGTATTCGTTCGATATTTTGATGAGATGTATGTTGTCTATCCTCTAGTGGTGTTATATGAACGTCGACTACATGACACTTCACCATTATTTGGGCCTAGAGGAAGGCATTGGGAAGTAATAAGTAGATGATGGGTTGCTAGAGTGACAGAATCTTAAACCCTAGTTTATGCGTTGCTTCGTAAGGGCTGATTTGGATCCATATGTTTCATGCTATGGTTAGGTTTACCTTAATACTTTTGTTGTAGTTGCGGATGCTTGCAATAGAGGTTAATCATAAGTGGGATGCTTGTCCAAGTAAGGGCAGCACCCAAGCACCGGTCCACCCACATATCAAATTATCAAAGTACCGAACGCGAATCATATGAACGTGATGAAAACTAGCTTGACGATAACTCCCATGTGTCCTCGGGAGCG
Organism: Triticum aestivum; assembly: GCF_018294505.1. NCBI lineage: Eukaryota > Viridiplantae > Streptophyta > Magnoliopsida > Poales > Poaceae > Triticum > Triticum aestivum. The sequence continues at coordinate 236,006,729 of NC_057796.1, read as the reverse complement.
CTTTTCTCCATATAAGAGTTTGTCCAGGCTTGTCCTTTGCTACAAAAGGGATTGGGCCACCTTGCTGCACTTTACTTACTTTTGTTACTTGTTGCTCGTTACAAATTATCTTATAACAAAACTATCTGTTACCTATAATTTCAGTGCTTGTAGAGAACACCTTGCTGAAAACCGCTTATCATTTCCTTCTGCTCCTCGTTGGGTTCGACACTCTTATCGAAAGGACTACGATAGATCCCCTATACTTGTGGGTCATCATCCCTATGCAAATTTTAGTTGTTATTAGGCAAATGGTAAAACCAATGTTGTATCTCCTCGGGAAAGCTTTACTTTAGGAGAAGATACAAGGGGGGCCCATAAACCCCGACCGTGTTAGGAATACAAAATTCAAGGAACATAACACCGGTATGACTGAAACTAAGGCGGCAAGAGTGGAACAAAACACCGAGCAAAAGGCCAAGCCTTCCACCCTTTACCAAGTATATAGATTCATTAATTAAATAAGAGATATTGTGATATCCCAACATATCCATGTCCCAACATGGAACAACCTGCACTGCACCTTCAACTAGCAACACTATAAGAGGGGCTGAGCAAAAGTGGTAACCTAGCCAAACAACGGTTTGCTAGGAAGGTGGGTTAGAGGCTTGACATGGCAATTTGGGAGGTTATATAAACAAGTGGTAGGTAGCACGACATAGCGATAGAACGAACAACTAACAGGCAAAGATAGAAGTGATATCAGCGGTAATAATCATCTTGCCTGAAATGTCCTAAGTGGGAACGAAAGCTTGCTCCTCGTGAACGTACTCGACAGGGTCCTTAGGCACGAACTCGTCTCCCGGCTCTACCCAAAGCAATAACACAAACATCAGAACAAGAATCAATCACGGTGCAATGCGCGAGCAACATGATGCAAGACATGTCATGGAATGCAAGATATGATGTGCAATGCATATGGGTGCTCCGGAAGGGGTGCAATCGAGACGGAAGGGGAAACAATGAACATGACACTATCTTGGTAATCCAAGCATGCCACTGGATAGATTGGAAGATTTCGGTTGAAATCGATATAAGAACACGAGGAATGGATGCACACAACTCAAACGTTGAGCAAAACAATAATCGATGCAAACTGACAATAACAGCAACATGGCACTTAAGATGCAACATTTAAATATGCTACAACACTCCAACATGAAAACAAAAGGCATGGTTGTGAAGTACATGACAAAAACTACAAAACATGATCACTGAAGTACTGCTAGATACCACTATAACATGCTTAAAAAAGCATGGCAAGATTGCAAAAGATAACAGGTTTACAGACTTGGTGGAAATTACTGGACATGGCAGAAACAGAATTAAGTAGGCATGTTTGCAACCTTGGTTAAGCATTTCATGGCATGAAAATACAACAAATAGTAAGATGACATGTTTGTGCAACTACTCATGTCAAGAACATGGTCATAGGATGCACAGAACATTAACTAAGCACTTTGCAAAATTGATCTTCCTTTTAATAGGCTGACAGTTATATTTTCAAGCAACTTGAGAGCATGGAAAGAATAAGCTACAATAGGCTATAATTGCAAAACAGGGCATGTATGTATAGATCGTAACATGATATTCGAAACATGCTTACTGGACATATCCAAAATATGCATAGTGTCGTGGTTTTGTCACGGCAGATGTCCTAGAGAAAGGACTTAGTCGTGGAGCCATCGCTACGGGTTAGCTTAAAGGGGTTAAAGCGGACAAGGGAGGCAAGAGAGTTTTATACTAGTTCGGCCCCTTACGATGAAGGTAAAAGCCTACGTCTAGTTGTGATGGAATTGAAGGGGTTTCAATGACCAGGGAGCGAATACGCTTTGCCTGAGTCTCGAGTTGTTGTCTGTTGTCCCTGAACCGCCGTCGGGTCGTCCCCTTATATACATGGGTTGACGCCCGCTGGTTTACAGAATCCCGAGGCCGGCTCATAATCGTGTCCGGCTCGGTCTCTGCTACCTCTATCTTACAACACAAGTTTATATATCAATGCCGGTTTGTGTCTACAGGCCTTAAACCGGCTTTGGGCCCTGGGCCTTCATGAGGCGTCACCGTCTGTCTTCATGGGTTTCAAATACAGATGAACTACTTATGGGGTTAACCCGGCCTCTCCTGGCCGGTTTACACCAAGTGGTAATATCCCCAACATTAGGCCCCAGATTGATTTGAACTGGTTCATGTCAATCCTCAATACTTCAGAAAATTTCTTCTTCAACATCTTCATACAATCTTGTAAACCGCCGTGACACCATCTTCTAGGATCATGGTAAACCGTCGTGACGTCACCTGTCATTAACGAGCCTCCGACAATCGAGGCGACAGCTCCACCTCATATCCAAAAATTCGGCTCCTCGATTTTCGCGCCTGTCGGTTATCTCCCTTATAAATAGGGCCAGGGGGTCTTTCCATTTCCCCCCTCGTGCCTCTTCGCGTCATCGTCATCCTTGTGACGCCCGAGCCTTCGACCTCAGCCGCCACCGTCAACCTTCGACTGCTGCACCAACCTTGGCCGCTGCATCGACCTGAACGTACCAGAGCTCCTCCGCGCGCCGCTGTTGCTCGACAGCCTCCGTAACTCTCCCCTTTCTCTTACCATAGATCCGCACTTAGGGTTTCTGTCATTTGTCAGTGTTCTTCGCCGCCCTTCTTTATCCTTACTTATATCCATGGATTAGATCCAAAAACCACATAGATCTCGCGCGGTAGTAGTTTTAGCACCTGTTTGATATTCAACTCATCTCGTTTAAGTAGAAAATCCCATCTGAACCTTCATCAACTGCTTCGGTACCAATATTTAGGTCTGAATATATTTTCATTTTCTGGCATGCGTTAGATCCAAAATTACAATGCCGACTTGTGAAACCTGCTTTTCCCTTCACTTATACATCTTTAATACCAGATTGGGCGGTTTAACTTCACATACAAAATGATGACCCAGTAGATACCATTAGTCCCCTGTTGAACCACCAATGCTTTCATCATTGTACTGTTTCCATTGTCAGACTCCGGTTTACGAATAACGAATTCCGATTTATCAATATGCTTGTATCCTTATACTGTTGTATAGTTGTCCACTGTAAATCTTAAACCGGCAATAATCATGTTTCAGACTTCCATTGCCATGGCCAAGCAAGTGTATGAATGCAATTGGGCTCCTTCTCGAGTAACCGAGGAACAATTAAACAATCTTGTTAAAACGGGCGCTTTAGCCAAGAAAGATGTCATCCACTGGAGGGTCCCTAGCCCGGAAAATCCTCCTACACCCCAGGACGGAGAGGTATTCGTGTTTGCTGATCATCTCAGACGAGGTTTTAGCCCTCCCGGTTCAAAAAATTTCCGGGATGTACTGGCCAATTTTCAGCTGCGCCCTCAAGACATCGGTCCCAATTCTGTGACCAACATCTGCCACTTCCAAGTCTTTTGTGAGGTTTATCTGCAAGAGGAACCTTTAGTCGAACTGTTTAGGGATTTCTTTCACTTAAACCGTCGCACAGAGTTCTCAGACGGACCCAATACGGAGCTGGGCGGAATGGCGGTTCAGAAAAGGAAGGAAGTCACCTTCCCTCACCCCAAACTCCACAGTCACCCCAAAGAGTGCAACCAGACTTGGTTTTACTGCATTGATACATCTCCATCTGATGAAAATCCTTTGTCGGGTTACTGCCTTGAACGTCTTAGCAACACACATCCTTTTCCTCAGAGGTTGACAACAAGAGAAAGGGCCAACTATGCTCCCCAATTATCAAAGCTTAGAGCCTTCATAGCGAACGGTTTAACAGGAGTTGATCTTGCTCGTTGCTGGATAAGCTGGAGTATTCTGCCCTTAAGCCGACGCCCCGGTTTGATGTGTGAGTACACGGGGAGCTTGAAGGATGCTCGGCGGCACATTGACATTCAGCTTACAGATGCAGAAGTCACTGAAGCTGCAAAGAAGATACTGAACGAACCAAAGGCTGTCTGTGCCCAAACCAGACTACTCCCTTTCTGCACCTCCAACAAACCGCCAGCTGTAAGAATCATATAATCTTTTTATCTGAAGTTGCTTCTGTCCAAATATTCTCTGAAAGTGTGATTATTTTCTAAAAGGGTGATGATCCATTCTGGAACAAGAAACCATCCCAAGACAAACCGGCGAAGCCGCAAGATAAACCGGTCAAGCCGGTTCGTCCAAAGACCAAGGTTGTTAAAATACCTGCCAAGAGAAGGACCACTGCATCCTCCGATCCACCAGCTGATGACGATGTGGGTAACCCGGAACCAGAGGTAGAACTTGACTCTCTTGGTTCATTTTTCGTACATCTCATTGACAATGATTATTATCAGGACGACGCTGAAGGCAGTCATGCTGAGGAGGTAGAGGTAACTATTCTTTCCTCCGATTCAGATCCTCTGCCAACATCGAAAATCCGTCAAGCAAACCGGAAAGTAAACTTTTCTCACCCTCTTGCTTACTTGGACCCAAACTTTCTTTTGAAGACGCAGCAGCACAAAGCTCGCCGTACAACCCGGCACAGTGGCCAGGTAGTTACCTCCGCCGGTTTACCGAACAGTCCGGTTTGGAAACACCGATCAAAGGTCTCTTATCCCATTGATACTTCATGCCCAAAAGCATGTTGTTTCTGCCAGCCTCTTAACCCGTCCGATTCAAATTATCAGGGTACTTCTCACTCATCCTCTGGCGAGTCATCGGCCACGCAGCTTCCACCTCTCAAAATAGTTCCTGGGTGAGCTATGCACGTGTCTTTATTCTTGATGTGTTATATTTACATACTGTATTGATCCTTATGTCTTATCTTTTCTCAGCGCCAAGCCAAGACCCAGCAAGAAGGCTCGGTTAACCAAACCGGCTGATGATAATGTAGCTGCTGAACCGGAGACAACTCCAAATCCGGAAGAAACCGACGCTGACGACATGCTTAATGATCCGCCGCCTCAAGACCATGACTTCCTTGCTGAACAAGTGCAAGTTGACATTACAAGCCATGCAGACCGGCCAACCAGCCCTGTCCAAACTGATGACAAACCGGCGAGTCCGGTTAAGGATACTGACAAACCGCCAACTCCAGCGAAGGCTACTGATGATCAAGATGATGACGTTATGATTACTGGCACTGGCCACACCACTCCTGGCAACCCTGTCGCTTTGTCAAAGCATACTGCCAAGGACGAGCTCTCTGGTATCGGCAAAGGCAAATGGAATGCCGATTTATCAAGCTACGCCAATCTCAATGCTCAAGACATTCACTCTAGCTTCTTGAACCGTCTATATACAAGCCGTGACTATGAAGCTAGTTTGGTAAACTTGATGAAGGAGCGATATGAGGTAACTACTATTTTTCTCTTTTGTCCAATTGCAGTTTATCAACTCCTAGTAGCCCCCAAGTGACGGTTTATGATACCAATCTAAACCGGGACTTTTGTGATAACTTAACTTTGCATATTTAGCCTCCAGGGACCGGATTACCTTTTTAAGATGAACCGGTTCCTTAAAATTTGCCATACTGCTCTTTCACCGGTATAGCCCCCAAGGGCCGGGTTAACTTTACAAAGATGAACCGGGACTGTAGAAGAATTCCCATACCAACAGTTTTTGAGCAAACACACATTAGCCCCAAGTGCCAAGATTAATACTTTTATTGTGCTTGGGACTTGTAGAAATTTCTGATAAGGAGCAAATATGCATTAGCCCCCAAGTATCAAGGGGATAACTTGTTATGTGCTTGGTACTTCAAATATGTACTGTCAACTCATTGTGTATCTGTCTCTTTATAGGCTGAACTGAGCAAGAAGGAAAGCCAAACCGCTGATCTGCAAGAGAACATCAAGTCCCAACAGGCCGAAACTTCAAAAGCAAAAGATGAGCTGACGAGCGCTTTAGCTGCTATGGAAAAGCTAAAGGAGAGCTTTGCCAAGGAGCGGGCGGATTGGAACACAGAGAAATCCGCTTTGCGGAAAAGAGCTGAAGACGCAGAAGCAGCTCTCAAACCGGTGGTAGACGAGCTGACTGGTGTAAAGCGGCAAGTACATGCGATGACCGCTGCTATGTTTGGTAAGCATCTTTTCCTTAATACTTTCAACATATCTTCCCATGCGTTGCCGGTTTACAAATGTTTGCAATGATGCAGGAACTCACATTAGTCATCTGGGCTCTGATGTTCAGAAGAAGCTGAAGGCTGCCTACACGCTGATAGAACAACTGTATACCGGCGCTCAACGAATTATCTGCACCGCTTCTCACAATAAGCCGCCCCCGACGTTAATCAAGGATACCTTAGACAGGCCATCTATGCTGCCTGCCCGAGTAGAAGAGCTAAAGAGGTCTACTGCAAGGGCTGGCGCTCTGACCGCTCTAACCCGGGCAAAGGCGTGGGTGCCTGATCTTGATCCGGTGGACGTGGCTAAAGGCTTCCCAAGCTTAAAAGAAGACGGATCAGAATTTGGCCAGGAGGATCTCCGCGCCATAAACCGGGAAGTACGTCCACTAGCTTGTCAATTGGCTGAAGAAGTTGATCTCTCACACTATCAGGCAAGTTATGATGATAAGAACAGACGGGTTGCGGCGCCAGTTCCAGAAGCGCAAAATCTGATCCCTCCAATCCGTAAGCACACTTATGCCCCTGATATTGAACCATCAACCCTTATAAGCGACGAAGCTGTGTTCCAAGCTTTAACTGGAATCGACTAGACAACTATTGACTTCCAGCCGCTGGGTAGAGATGAAGAAGATGAACCGGTGCAAGATGATCCGCAGCCGTCAGGTCAAGCTGATAAGCAATCATAATCCGGGGGCCGGTTTAGTCTTCCACTTGCTGCAATGCTTATTGAGAAACAATTATCCCTTTAGGCACTGAAACGCCTTGTAATAGGCTAGTTAAAACACTTGGTCTGTTATGCCTTCAAGCATATTTATCTGCGACTGATGCATGTTAATCCGCCATGCTTAAGATATGATGTTCATAATCCATAGCTATTTATTCAAGCTGTTCCTGCAGATAAGAAGTTAAAAGCGCCCTGGCGGTTTACAACCGGGCGGGTCATGATACCCAAATATATATATGACCAAGGTTTATAACCAAGGTTGTAAAAGATAACCAAATATGGAAATACATGATACTTGTTACCTTTAGGCATAGTGTTGGCTGACCAACCTTGTAATGAGGGTAATAACCCTAATCCGGAGTAAAAGTAACTCCTGTTATATGATGCCGGTTTACAATAAAACCGTTCCGGGTTGTGATAAACACCGGTTTACTCCATACTGATGACTATGAGCCAAAACCAGACCGGGCTGATAGTCTCCGGATTATAACTTGATCATGTACTGACAACTTGTAGTTGACAGTCTAACCGGGTTGATAAACACCGGTTTGAAAATGTCACAAATCTTATGAAAACAAAGAAAACTCAGCAAAAGGCAAATAAAAACCGTTGTAGTCGAGGCTTTTCACGGGCTGCCAGGCCCCAAATTTGATCAAGAGGTGTAGCTATGGTTCGGGTTCGACCAAGCCCCCAAGTGATGCTGTGGCATTACGCCGATCAAGAGGTGTAGCTATGGTTCGGATACGACCAAGCCCCCAAGTG
>NC_057796.1:235945383-235998737 GCF_018294505.1 Triticum aestivum | reverse complement strand
GCCCCCAAGTGATGCTGTGGCATTGCGCCGATCAAGAGGTGTAGCTATGGTCCGGGTTTGACCAAGCCCCCAAGTGATCTAATATCAAGCTTTGAGAAGCTAAATCAAGGGGTAAACCGGACGCCGCTTTGTAAGCTCCATGTAACCACACATGATGTAAGAAAACAATAGATACCCCGCTTTAGCTGAGGTTCCGGTTTATTATATTGATCATAATATATACAATGTCATAATATGTACATAAGCAGAGCCTGTAGCTCAAGTATAGTAGGGCCGAAGATGAGCAATATTCCACGGCCAGTTGGTCTCCTCCTCCGATTTACGTGAGTCTTTGCGGTCTCGAACAATGATTAGGTAGTATGACCCGTTGTGCAGATTCTTGCTGACCACAAAAGGTCCTTCCCAAGGGGGGGATAGCTTGTGCATATCCGTCTGATCCTGGATGAGTCGAAGCACCAAATCTCCTTCTTGAAAGGTTCTGGTTCTAACCCGACGGCTATGATAACGACGCAGATCTTGCTGATAAATCGCCGAACGGGCTGCCACCATGTCACGCTCCTCATCTAATAGGTCAAGAGCTTCCTGCCGTGCCTTCTCGTTGTCAGCTTCAACGTATGCCTCTACACGAGGTGAGTCATGACGGATGTCACTAGGAAGAACCGCTTCCGCTCCATAAACCATGAAGAACGGTGTATATCCTGTCGATCTGTTGGGTGTGGTATTGATGCTCCATAACACTGAAGGTAGCTCCTCAACCCAACAACCCGGCGTCCGTTGCAAAGGAACCATAAGCCGGGGTTTGATGCCTCTCAAGATCTCTTGATTGGCCCTCTCCGCTTGACCATTGGACTGGGGGTGAGCCACTGATGACACGTCAAGCCGGATGTGCTCACGTTGACAGAACTCCTTCATGGCACCCTTTAACAGATTGGTACCATTGTCTGTTATAATGCTGTGTGGAAAGCCAAATCGGAAGATCATCTTTTTGATGAATTGAACCGCCGTGGCTGCGTCACACTTACTAACTGGCTCTGCCTCCACCCACTTTGTGAACTTATCAACCGCCACCAAAAGGTGGGTCTTCTTGTCCTTGGACCTCTTGAAAGGCCCAACCATATCCAGCCCCCAAGTTGCAAACGGCCAGGTGATTGGAATCATCCTCAATTCTTGAGCCGGTACATGAGCGCGCCTTGAGAATTTCTGACAGCCATCACATCTTTTGACCAAGTCCTCGGCATCAGCATGAGCTGTCAACCACTAGAGACCGTGACGAAACGCCTTGGCCACCAAAGATTTTGAACCGGCGTGGTGAGCACAATCTCCTTCATGGATCTCTCGCAAAATTTCACGGCCTTCCTCAGGAGACACACAGCGTTGAAACGCCCCTATTACACTGCAATGATGTAACTCTCCATTGATAATAGTCATGGACTTGGACCGCCGGGTTATCTGCCTGGCCAAAGATTCATCCTCTGGTAACTCACCCCGGTTTATATACGCCAGATATGGAACCGTCCAATCCGGGATAACATGAAGAGCCGCCACCAACTGGGCCTCCGGATCAGGAACAGCCAAATCCTCTTCACCAGGGAGCTTGACAGACGGATTATGCAAAACATCCAGGAAGACATTAGGTGGAACCGGTTTACGTTGGGAACCCAGGCGGCTTAAAGCGTCCGCCGCTTCATTCTTCTGCCGGTCCACGTGATCCACCTGATAACCTTTAAAGTGACCTGCAACAATATCCACCTCACGACGATATGGTGCCATTAGTGGGTCCTTGGAATCCCAAGTGCCGGACACTTGTTGAGCCACCAGATCCGAGTCACCGAAGCACTTAACTCGGCTCAGGTTCATCTCCTTAGCCATCCGAAGACCATGGAGTAAAGCCTCATATTCAGTTGCATTGTTAGTGCAAGGGAACATTAAACGGAGAACATAACAAAACTTATCACCTCGTGGGGAAGTTAATACGACTCCAGCCCCCGAGCCCTCCAATTGCCTGGACCCATCAAAATGAATAGTCCAATAAGTGTGATCCGGCTTCTCCTCTGGCGCTTGTAATTCTGTCCAATCATTGATGAAATCCACAAGTGCCTGAGATTTGATCGCCGTTCGGGGTATGTATTTCAACCCCTGAGGCCCGAGCTCGATAGCCCACTTAGCAATCCGACCAGTTGCTTCCCTGTTCTGGATTATATCCCCCAAAGGAGCAGAGCTGACCACCGTGATGGGGTGACCTTGGAAATACTGCTTAAGCTTTCGGCTTGCCATGAAAACCCCATATACCAATTTTTGTGCGGGTACCTCTGCTTAGACTCAATAAGTACCTCACTGATATAGTAAACCGGCCGCTGAACCGGATATTCCTTTCCTGCCTCCTTGCGCTCCACCACAATAGCCACACTAACAGCCCGAGCATTAGCTGCCACATGTAGCAACAATGGTTCTTTGTCCACTGGAGTAGCGAGAATCGGCGGGTTAGCCAGCTGCCGCTTTAAGTCCTCAAATGCTTCATTAGCAGCGTCACTCCAGACGAAGTTATCCATTTTTTTCAACATCTGATATAAAGGGATGGCCTTCTCGCCAAGGCGACTGACAAACCGGCTCAATGCGGCAATCCGGCCTGCCAGGCGTTGAACATCGTTGATACACTTCGGTTTAGCCAAGGACGTGATGGCTTTGATTTTTTCAGATTAGCTTCAATGCCCCTGTTAGACACCAAAAAACCCAAGAGCTTGCCTGCAGGTACACCAAAGACACACTTGGCCGGATTAAGCATCATTTTATAAACCTGCAGGTTATCAAAGGTTTCCTTCAAGTCATTAATCAATGTCTCCTTCTTCCTTGATTTTACCACAATATCATCCACATAGGCGTGAACATTGCGGCTGATCTGTTTGTGCAGACAATTCTGTACACACCTTTGATAAGTCGCCTGGGCACTCTTGAGCCCAAAGGGCATGGACACATAGCAGAAGGCTCCAAAGGGAGTTATGAAGGCTGTCTTCTCCTGGTCCTTAACTGCCATTTTGATCTGATGATAACCAGAATATGCATCCAAAAAACTTAAACGCTCACAACCCGCCGTAGCATCAATAATTTGCTCAATACGAGGAAGGGCAAAAAGATCTGTTGGACAAGCTTTGTTGAGATCTGTGTAGTCCACACACATATGCCAAGTGTCATTCTTCTTGAGGACCAGCACCGGATTAGCCAACCACTCAGGATGGAATACTTCAACAATAAATCCAGCCGCCAAGAGCCTGGCTACTTCTTCTCCAATAGCTTTGCGTCTTTCTTCATTGAACCAGCGGAGAAACTGCTTGACCGGTTTATACTTGGGATCAACATTGAGAGTGTGCTCAGCGAGTTCTCTCGATACACCTGGCATGTCAGAAGGCTTCCATGCAAAGATGTCCCGATTCTCACGGATGAACTCGATGAGCGCGCTTTCCTATTTCGGATCCAAGTTAGCACTGATGCTGAACTGCTTGGATGAATCGCCAGGCACGGAGTCAACAAGCTTAGTTTCATCAGCCGATTTAAACTTCAGGGACGGATCATGCTCTGTAGTTGGTTTCTTCAACGAAGTCATATCTGCCGGGTCAACATTGTCCTTGTAAAACTTCAACTCTTCTGTTGCACAAACAGACTCAGCATAAGCCGCATCACCTTCTTCACACTCCAGAGCAATCTTGCGGCTCCCGTGCACGGTTATAGTTCCCTTGTGACCCGGCATCTTGAGCTGCAGATAGCATAACAAGGTCGTGCCATAAACTTAGCATAAGCTGGCCGTCCAAATAGGGCATGATACGGGCTTCTGATTTTCACTACTTCAAAGGTCAAGGTCTCTGATCTTGAATCATGCTCATCTCCAAAAGCCACCTCCAGAGCTATCTTACCAACAGGATATGCCGACTTACCAGGCACCACACCATGGAAGACCGTATTGGACGGTTTAAGATTTTTGTCTGTTAACCCCATGCGACAGAAAGTTTCATAATAAAGGATATTGATACTACTCCCTCCATCCATAAGTACCATAGTGAACTTATAACCTCCCACCTGAGGTGCCACCACCAGAGCCAGATGACCCGGATTGTCAACCCGGGGCGGATGATCTTCTCTACTCCACACAATTGGCTGCTCGGACCAGCGCAAATAACGGGGCACCGCCGGTTCAACGGCATTCACCGCCCTTTTATGAAGCTTCTGATCACGCTTGTCCAAGCTAGTGGTGAAGACATGATACTGTTCGCTATTCAACTGCTTCGGGTTGCTCTGGTAACCCGACTGTTGCTGCTGCTGTTGATTGCCCTGATGATTATAGCCGCCTTGGTTACCCTGATTACCTTGATTGTTATGTCCACCCTGATTACCGTGGAAGCCTGAACCGGAATTTCCTCCACCATAACCCGGCCAATGAGACCCGGGGCCCGAACCGCCTCCTGGTCCATGATCATACCGGAAAGAATCGGAATTTTTGAACTCCTACATGATGTAACAATCTTTCCAGAGGTGCGTGGACGGTTCCTCCTTCGTCCCATGCTTTGGACAGGGCTGATTCAACAGATAAGACAAACGGTCCGGATTAGGACTTGGCCTTCCACCGCACTGGGGCGGTTTAACCTTACGCTGCTGGCCCTTGTCCTGTGTATTAGTGTTAGCCACAAAGTCTAAACCGTGGTCCGCTTTACGCTTGCCGCCGTTTCCATGGCCAGCCGGGTTGTGGTGCCGCCCCTCGGCGTTGCCGCTCTTCTTTCCCTTCCCTGTTTTATCATCGTCAGACTCGGGATCCTTGGTACTATAAGAGTCGGCATACTTCACCAGTGCAGCCATGAGGGTTCCCATGTCATTACAATGACGTTTGAGCCGTCCCAACTTCAACTTCAGGGGTTCAAACCGGCATTGATGCGGTCTGATGAATGCAAAATCTCCGAAACCTGGCGCACCCAATGGGTTGTTGACTCTCCTTCCTCCTGGACACAGGCAGCTAAGTCCACAATTGACATGGGCTGCTTGCATGTATCCTTGAAGTTCTGAATAATCCGGGCTCTCAACTCGGCCCATGACCTGATAGAATTAGCTGGTAAGCTCTTTAGCCAAGTGCAGGCCGTCCCTTCTAGCATCATGGTGAAGTACTTCGCACATGCCGCATCATCCATGTCCAGCATCTCCATGGCCATCTCATAGCTTTCGACCCATGTTTCCGGGGAGTAAATCGGCGGTGTAATTCGGCACCTTACGCGGGCCCTTGAAATCCTTGGGCAGGCGCACATTGCGTAACGCTGGGACAAGACATGGCACTCCCAAAGAACTAGAGGTAACTCCTGGCTCCACCGATGTGGTTGGACGAACCGGAGTAAGCTGACGGGCTTCATGCTGCGCCGCTAACTCGGCCTCTCTGCGTGCCCGAGCCCGGTCCACCACCTCCTGAGCATCACCAGCACCACCCGCCGGGTTATTGCCACGGGACGGATCACGGTTCCGCGCATTGCTTGACACTGCCGGTTCATCCATACGCCTGCTATAACTCCAGCTTGGACGGGGAGTGGAATGAATCCGATCGCGACTATATGAATAAGCCTCCTGTTGAATCAAGGCTGTCTAAAGAAGCTCCTTAACCCGACGCGTCTCGATCGCCGCTGGAGAATCGCCTTCGATCGGGATGGCCGCCAGCCGTGAAGCGGCAATGACAATGTTGTCCATCGGGTTAGAATAGTGACCCGGTGGCGTGGGGACATGCGGTGCCACAATGTTGTTCTGACGAGGCGGATCCACCAAACATAGCTGAACCGGTGCGCCTGCTCTAGGTGCCTCCGCCCGGTTTACCACCGGCGGATTACTGGTCCCTGCTCCTGGGGTGTTAAAGAGATTTCTAGCGTCATAAACCGGCGGTAGGCGAGATCGGTGCCTCCTCTTCAGGACTTTGTTCGACGCACTCTGATCCAGCATAATCCGGTAAGCTTGTCCATCCAAAGCGGCCCGCTCCGCGACTATCCTGGTATCCTCAGCTGCTAAGTCGGCTTTGGCCTGGGTGATTTGATCTTTCACTTTTGCGATTTCCGCATTGTGTGCATCCTGATCCGCCGGGTTAACCTCCGCCATCAGCATTGCCAACGCATCAAACAAATCAGATAGAACCTGAGCTGGCGGTCGCACGGGGCCTCCTGCCCCGGCCGCTGCCGCCGCTGCTGATCCGGAAATCATTGCCGCTGCGGTCGAAGAGTGGAGCGCCGGTTGCGTGCCGGCCATGAAGATCGCAACCCGGTTTGGCAGATTAAAGGGGTCCAGAATACTGTCGCCATCGGAACAGCCCCCAATCCGGCCATCTTGTAACTGATATAATGACTCGGTCTCTCCGGTCGATGACTCTTCGCCGGAATAAACGACGGTCTCACCACCAGATTCCGATCTATCCTCAGATTCCCCTCCATGGATAACTCCCACAAAGGCACGCTTCATGACAGGCTTGACCCGGGCAGATCTCGCACGTTGAGCCGTTTCGACGAGGTCGGTGCAGATGTCCGGCTCAGGGCCCGGTTCGCCGATCTTGCCAATGAAAACGTGTATGCCACCAAAGGGGACCCGGTACCCATACTCGATTGAGCCGGCCTCGGGGCCCCAGCCTGCATCGTCGATGTAGAGCTTGCCGCGACGACTCTTGGTCATCCGGCCCACAGCGTAACCCTTGAGTCCTTCGAAGTTGCCCTCCAAGAACTTGAAACCATTGTGCGATAGGCCCACGGTGGGCGCCAACTGTCGTGGTTTTGTCACGGCAGATGTCCTAGAGAAAGGACTTAGTCGTGGAGCCATCGCTACGGGTTAGCTTAAAGGGGTTAAAGCGGACAAGGGACGAAAGAGAGTTTTATACTAGTTCGGCCCCTTACGATGAAGGTAAAAGCCTACGTCTAGTTGTGATGGAATTGAAGGGGTTTCGATGACCAGGGAGCGAATACGCTTTGCCTGAGTCTCGAGTTGTTGTCTGTAGTCCCTGAACCGCCGCCGGGTCGTCCCCTTATATACATGGGTTGATGCCCACCGGTTTACAGAATCCCGAGGCCGGCTCATAATCGTGTTCGGCTCGGTCTCTGCTACCTCTATCTTACAACACAAGTTTATATATCAATGCCGGTTTGTGTCTACAGGCCTTAAACCGGCTTTGGGCCCTGGGCCTTCATGAGGCGTCACCGTCTGTCTTCATGGGCTTCAGATACAGATGAACTACTTATGGGGTTAACCCGGCCTCTCCTAGCCGGTCTACACCCAGTGGTAATATCCCCAACACATAGATTTGATGGTAGCATCAAGTAAACATGGCATCATAATATAACAATTTTAGACTTGGCAAAAATAAGCATGACATGGCAGAAACATATTCATGTACTCATGTTAGCAAGCTTGTGGCACTCATCACAGTGCACTTTATGGCATGGAGTAAAATCTAGCATGAAGATTGCATGTAAAAGAGCATGTTCATGAACAAAGTTATCACATATAACTTTTGCATAATTAGCCACATCGATGACAAAACAGCAATGTAATGTAAAAATGGCATGTGTGCAAACTTGCTCAAATGAAGACATGGATGCCACCAATGGAATGAGTGGATTTTTGTAGCCCAAAAACACATATAATATGTAGGGGTTACTGTAGGAAAATGGTCACAAATGTATTAAGTGAAATACTGCCCTAAATGGATATGACAGAATTGGAAACTTCCTAAAAGGGAAATGTCCAGATCTGGATTGGCCCGAAATGGAAAGATTCCATCGCCCGAAATGGAATATTCCCTAGAATTGGAATAAAAGAAAAGAGAGGGATAGGCTGACATGTGGGACCTAGTCCCCTGTGTGGCTGACGAGTGGGTCCTGCTGTGGCCCACATGGCAGCAACTCACGGCGGCCTCCAAAATAGGGGAAGCAAGGGAGCTGACGGCGGCGACGCGGCACAGCAGCAAGGCTCGCCGGAGTTGCCTCCGGTGCCTAATGGAGCGGCGGAGGGGCGCAACACAACCGCGGGAAGATCCCGCACACTCGCATGGCACGCTCGCTCCCGAACGACGACGAACGTGACGCCGGCGACGAAGGGATAGAGGCGGCGATGGCGGATAGGAACGTGACGCAGCGGTGGCCTAACCTACCGGCTGAGCTCGCGGATCTGGCCTACGAGACGCGGTGAACGCAACAGACACACGCAGCGGAGCTATGAAGGCCGGAGCACTCGCCGTAGACGAGGTCCGACGGTAGCGGGCTCGGCGAACATGGCAATGACAGGGCATGCAAACGAGGGGGGAAAGAGCACGGGGAGGATCAGGTGCTCACCACGAGCACGTGGATGCGCTCGGCTGGCCGGGAGGTGGACGGAGTCGACGGAGATAGCGATCGAACAGCTTCGGCAGCCGGAGTCAAAGACGAGGAAGAAGACGATGCAGCGACGGGTTTCAGCTCCCATAGTCGACTTCGTGGAAGTAGTGGACGTCGAGGAAGAAGAGGGACACGGTCGGCGAGGCGGAGGACGATGGTGAGCACGACGGCGACAAGGCCGTGCTCTCGGATGCGCTCGGGATGGCTGCAGGTGGCGGATCTGGTGCCTGATTTGCCTAGCGACGGCGGCGAGAGGGAAGGGAAAACCCTAGAGGAGGCAGAGGACAAGGTGAGGGGGTTTAAAAGGGGCTAGGGTGAGCAGGTAGAGCACACCATCGCGCTCGGCCACGCCTTGTGCGTGCTCTCGAGGGGGGCGAGGAGGAAGAAGGTGGGTGAGGGGTGTAGACAGGGTCGCTGACAAGTGGGCCTGCCTTGGCCACGAGGCGGTGCAGCAGCGGGGGCGAGTGAGTGTGCGGGTGAGAAAAGGAGAGACAGGAGCTCTCTCGGGCGCTAGGTGGTCTGCGGGGCGCCTGGCTGGGCCACGCTAGCTGGGCTGCTGCGCTGGGAGGCCGGCCCAGGTAAGTTCCTTCTCTTTTCTTTCTAATTCTGTTTAATTAAATAAACAACTGGAGAAAAGGAAAAGGCCAGGGGGCTAGGAGAGGAGTTAGAGAAATATAAAAATATCGACATGATCCTGGATATATGCCCTATTTTAATAAATTGGTTTGGACAATTTTTGAGGTAGAAAAATAAAACAAGTGAGCTAAAATTTAGGCATTTTTTAACCTAACCAAAACAACTGTAAATGAGCTGAAATTTGCCGAAGAGGCTTAGGCCATGGTGCTAGAACATTGGGGGGGGATGAACATTAATGGAGAGGGAAAAGTGGCACATGCAAATAAAAAGGAAGGAGGAAGGGAGGGGTGATGATGCAAGATTCATGCATGAAACATGCAACAACATAACATGTATGAAAACACACCATGCACATGATGAGGATGGAATGCAAGATGACATGAGATGAAATGCATGATATGAAAAAAAATGCAAAACGAGAAAACCCAACCACGGATGATTTAATATAGCAATGCCGAAAATGGCAAGAGTTGGAAGTACAATTATGGAATGTTACATCCGGGACGTTACAACATGCTTCTGCTATTTTTTTTGTTTATCCATTCTTCTATCTATTGCTTACTTCAATTTGTTTGTGTTCTTTGTAGAATTGATTTACATGGATGAAAGCATTTGTTCTAGCAGAGAAGATGATGCGGAGCATCCCTCGACCACCCCCATGGACGTCACACTGCCACCGCAAGCACGGAGAAGACCTACGACGAGAGCTCGCGCACGCGCCATCGAGAATGAGGTGAACTCCTTCCTCTTCGAGCTCCATTCAAATTCACACGAGAGTCGGGTCCTACCTCAAATAGAAACGGTGTGCCTTGTTAGATACCAATGAGTTGATCATGAAGATGCTAGGAAGGAGATACAAGCGACCATGGGGAAGGAAGGGATGGAAGAAGGACGCCAGAAGCACGAAGCCACGGAGGTTCTGGACCCCCGGGTGCCCGGGCCTTCGGTCGGCCCATGGGCGTGGCCCCAGGACACCCCGGGTGCCCGGCCTCCTTCCTAGGCGCTGCCCCTGCCCCCCGAGTGCCCGGCCCCCTCTGCCACCAGGCCGCGGCCCCTCTGACCGGACCGGGTGCTCGGTCCTCCGCACCCCAGGTGCCCGGACCCCTCCAAGAGTGTCTGTGTTTTTAGGGTCATTTTGGACCTTTGTATCCCTCTCTCCCTCTATTCTGTCCCTAGACTATATATACCCCTTCCCTAGCTCATTAGAGGGGATAGAAAAGTATTGGATAGACAAAGAGAGAGCTTTGCTCATCTTCCTCCTCTTGGAGATCTAGACCTCCTCTTGGAGAGGCTCCTCTTGGAGATCAAGGCCTCCTCTTGTGGATATCAAGACCCCACTTGGAGAAGGATCCCCATCATAGGATCATTAAGACCTCTCTCCTCATAGGATTGGGATGAACTAGTTACCTCTTGTATCTTCTTGTGTTGGATTTGGACCTTTGTATCTCTCTTAGTGTGATTGGATCTAGCACATGTGTGATTGGATCAAGTCAATTTGAGTGTTCCTATTGTTTTCCCCCTTTGTGTTCTTCTTGTTCTTGGGGATTTCCCCTCCAATTCGTGAAAGATCTCCATCTAGGGTTCCACCCTACAACATCTTGGTATCATGAGCCATGGTTTCTCACGAAATTGGAGCCCCCCTTCTTGGTCTCTAGCCTAATTTTGTTGTGTTCTTCCCCAATTTTGAAAATTCCCCACCAAAAATAGCCCCAATTTTTTTTGTGATTTGTTGGTTTGATGAGGTTTTGTTGGATTTGATCCATGGATTTGCTTGGTTTCAAGTGGATCTAGCCTTCCCCCTTCCATTGATGACCCACAAGTATAGGGGATCAATCGTAGTCCTTTCGATAAGTAAGAGTGTCGAACCCAAGGAGGAGCAGAAGGAAATGATAAGCGGTTTTCAGCAAGGTATTCTCTGCAAGCACTGAAATTATAGGTAACAGATAGTTTTGTGATAAAATAATTTGTAACGAGCAACAAGTAACAAAAGTAAATAAAGTGCAGCAAGGTGGCCCAATCCTTTTTGTAGAAAAGGACAAGCCTGGACAAACTCTTATATAAAGAAAAGCGCTCCCGAGGACACATGAGAATTATCGTCAAGCTAGCTTTCATCACGTTCATATGATTCGCGTTTGGTACTTTGGTAATTTGATATGTGGGTGGACCGGTGCTTGGGTGCTGTCCTTACTTGGACAAGCATCCCACTTATGATTAACCCCTATTGCAAGCATCCACAACTACAAAAGAAGTATTAAGGTAAACCTAACCATAGCATGAAACATATGGATCCAAATCAGCCCCTTACGAAGCAACGCATAAACTAGGGTTTAAGCTTCTGTCACTCTAGCAACCCATCATCTACTTATTACTTCCCAATGCCTTCCTCTAGGCCCAAATAATGGTGAAGTGTCATGTTGTCGACGTTCACATAACACCACTAGAGGAGAGACAACATACATCTCATCAAAATATCGAACGAATACCAAATTCACATGACTACTAATAGCAAGACTTCTCCCATGTCCTCAGGAACAAACGTAACTACTCACAAAGCATATTCATGTTCATAATCAGAGGAGTATTAATATGCATAAAGGATCTGAACATATGATCTTCCACCAAATAAACCAACTAGCATCAACTACAAGGAGTAATCAACACTACTAGCAACCTACAGGTACCAATCCCAGACTTGGAGACAAGAATTGGATACAAGAGATGAACTAGGGTTTGAGAGGAGATGGTGCTGGTGAAGATGTTGATGCAGATTGCCCTCTCCCGATGAGAGGAGCATTGGTGATGACGATGGCGATGATTTCCCCCTCCCGGAGGGAAGTGTCCCCGGCAGAACAGCTCTGCCGGAGCCCTAGATTGGTTCCGCCAAGGTTCCGCCTCGTGGCGGCGGAGTCTCGTCCCGAAAGCTTGCTTATGATTTTTCTTCGGACGAAAGACTTCATATAGCAGAAGATGGGCACCGGAGGGCCAACAAGGGGCCCACGAGGAAGGGGCGCGCCCAGGGGGTAGGGCGCACCCCCCACCCTTGTGGCCAGGGTGTGGGCCCCCTCTGGTATTTCTTCCGCTCAGTATTTTTTATTATTTCCGAAAATAACTTTCGTGGAGTTTCAGGACTTTTGGAGTTGTGCAGAATAGGTCTCTAATATTTGCTCCTTTTCCAGCCCAGAATTCCAGCTGCCGGCATTCTCCCTCCTTATGTAAACCTTGTAAAATAAGAGAGAATAGGCATAAGTATTGTGACATAATGTGTAATAACAGCCCATAATGCAATAAATATCATTATAAAAGCATGATGCAAAATGGACGTATCAAGTCCCCCAAGCTTAGACCTCGCTTGTCCTCAAGCGGAAGCCGATAACGATAAATATGTCCACATGTTTAGAGGTAGAGGTGTCGATAAAATAAAATACGGACATGAGGGCATCATGATTATTCTCATAACAGCAACATATATGGATAATGTCATATGATTTCTTATGCTTAAGTAATAACCTATTCACAATGCAAAGTATGAATCAAAAACTTTATTGAGAACCAGCAAACTATAATCTCAGTCATTGAAGCAATTGCAATTTATCATAACATCAGAAAGAGTCTATGTTAGAGCTTTTCAGCAAGTCCACATACTCAACTATCATTTAGTCTTTCATAATTGCTAACACTCACGCAATACTTGTGGTTACGGAGTTTTAATCAGACACAGAGAAAGATAGGGGCTGATAGTTTCGCTTCCCAACCTTTTACCACAAGGGTAATGTCAACAATAATAGTTCATGCTAACCCACATCCAATTATATATATATATATCAAAATCTTTCCAACATCCTGTGCTTGCCAAAGGATAAAATGTAAAAAGGAAAGGTGAAGATCACCATGACTCTTGCATAAGGTAAAGGGTAAAAGTAAAAGATAGGCCCTTCGCAGAGGGAAGCAGAGGTTGCCATGCGCTTTCAGGGTTGGATGCACAAAATCTTAATGCGAAAGAACATCACTTTATATTGCCACTTGTGATATGGACCTTTATTATGCAGTCCGTCGCTTTTATTTCATCCACATCACAAGATCGTATAAAGCTTATTTCCTCCACACCAATCAATTATACATATTTAGAGAGCAATTTTTATTGCTTGCACCGATGACAATTTACTTGAAGGATCTTACTCAATCCATAGGTAGATATGCTGGACTCTCATGGCAAAACTGGTTTAAGGGTATTTAGAAGCACAAGTAGTATCTCTACTTGGTGCAAAGAATTTGGCTAGCATGAGGGGGAAAGGCAAGCTCAACATGTTGGATGATCCATGACAATATACTTTATCTCAGATATAAGAAAACATAACCCATTACGTTGTCTTCCTTGTCCAACGTCAACTCTTTAGCATGTCATATTTTAATGAGTGCTCCCAATCATAAAAGATGTCCAAGATAGTATATTTATATGTGAAACCTCTCTTTCTTTATTACTTCCTATTAATTGCAACGATGACCAAAGCTATGTTTGTCAACTCTCAACAATTTTTAATCATCATACTCTTTCTATGTGAAATCATTACTCTCCATAAGATCAATATGATCTCTTTGTTTCTTTTTATTCTTTTCTCTTTTCTTTTATTCCCTCAAGATCATGGAAAAATAATCAAGCCCTTGACTCAACACTCATCTTTATTATATAGCTCACAGACTCGGTTACATAAAGGGATCATAAAGCAAAACTCAAAACTAGACCATACTAAAAATTTATTCTACTAGATCAAGATATTACTAAAAGGATCGAACTAAGAAAAACGGTAAAGATAGGAGTGTGGTGGTGATACGATACCGGGGCACCTCCCCCAAGCTTGGCATTTGCCAAGGGGAGTGCCCATACCCATGTGATTATATCTCCTTCTTCGGAGTTGATGGTGTGATATTCTTGGCGATGATGCCCCTCAGGGTACGATTCTCCTCCTCAAGCTTATTGACTTGCTGCTTGAGGTCCATTATTTCCTTATGAAGCTTTCCTGTAACGGCTAAAGCTCCTTGCACCCAAGGGTGTTGCATAGCTGCGGGAGAACAAGTGACACTCTTCTTCATATTTTCATAAGAAAGAAATCTAACATTGGAAGGGATAACCGAGTTTGGAATAGCCGAGCTCTATAGTTCCCCCATCGTGAATCCAGCTCGGAAGTGAGAAGTGACTTCTTGATCCTCCTCCACGGCATATATCCTCTTCAAATCAGCCTCCATCTCTGCCTCCGTTGCTGGCCCAAAGTGGTCAGCATCGCTGTTTGTCCTTGATCTCGATGCCGGATGAGACACCCGGCTCTCCCCGACTGACTCTTCAGAAGACATCTTGCTCTAATCTGCAGCAGCAACAACTCAAAACAAGAACAGAGGACAATTGCGTGATACAGGAGTCAAAACCTTCGGGAGATTATATAATGAATTTTTACCGACCAAAATACGTATCGTGCAAGAAAACGGAGCCCGGAGAGCGCACGGGGTGCCCACGAGGCAGGGGCCGCACCCAAGGGGGGTAGGGCGCGCCCTCCACCCTCGTGGAGGCCTCGTGTCCTTCCCGGACTGCTTCTTATTTTTCTATTTTTCTAAATATTCCAAAACAGAGAAAAATTGCCATTAGAACAGTTTTGGAGTCGGTTTACTTACCGTACCACATACCTATTCCTTTTCGGAGTCTGGAACGTTCTGGAAAGTGTCCCTTATGTATTCCTCCGGGGTTACGGTCTCAATAATATTGGTTTCAACATTTATGGGATTACCTGAGATATAATGTTTGATTCTTTGACCGTTCACCACCTTCGGATTTGTGCCTTCGAAGTTGTTGATTTTTATGGCACCGGAACGATAGACCTCCTCGATAACGTAAGGACCTTCCCATTTAGAGAGAAGTTTTCCTGCAAAAAATCTTAAACGAGAGTTGTATAGCAATACATAATCACCTAAATTAAACTCACGCTTTTGTATCCTTTTGTCATGCCATCTTTTGACTTTTTCTTTAAACAACTTGGAATTCTCATAGGCTTGGGCTCTCCATTCATCAAGTGAGCTAATGTCAAATAACCTCTTCTCACCGGCAAGTTTGAAATCATAATTGAGCTCTTTAATAGCCCAATAAGCCTTATGTTCTAGTTCGAGAGGTAAGTGACATGCTTTTCCATAAACCATTTTATACAGAGACATTCCCATAGGATTTTTATATGCAGTTCTATAGGCCCATAATGCATCATCAAGTTTCTTGGACCAATTCTTTCTAGATCTATTAACAGTCTTTTGCAAAATTAATTTGAGTTCTCTATTACTCAATTCTACTTGACCACTAGACTGTGGGTGATAAGGAGATGCAATTCTATGATTAACATCATACTTAGCAAGCATTTTACGGAAAGCACCATGAATAAAATGTGAACCACCATCAGTCATTAAATATCTAGGGACTCCAAACCTCGGAAAAATAACTTCTTTAAGCATCTTAATAGAGGTGTTATGATCAGCACTACTAGTTGGAATAGCTTCTACCCACTTAGTAACGTAATCAACAGCAACTAAAATATGTGTATATCCATTAGAGGCAGGAAACGGTCCCATATAATCAAAGCCCCAAACATCAAATGGTTCAATAACAAGTGAATAATTCATAGGCATTTCTTGATGTCTACTAATATTACCAATTCTTTGACATTCATCACAAGATAGGACAAACTTACGGGCATCCTTGAAGAGAGTAGGCCAATAAAAACCGGATTGCAATACCTTATATGCAGTTCTATCTCCAGCGTGGTGTCCTCCATAAGCCTCGGAGTGACACTTGCGTAGGATCTGTTCCTGTTCATGCTCAGGTACACAACGTCTAATAACACCATCTACTCCTTCTTTATAAAGATGTGGGTCATTCCAAAAGTAATGTCCCAAATCATAGAAAAACTTTTTCTTCTGCTGGTATGTGAAACTAGGTGGTATGAATTTAGCAACAATGTAATTAGCATAATCAGCATACCATGGAGTAGTACGAGAAGCATTTATGACATTTAATTGTTCATCAGGAAAGCTATCATCAATAGGTAGTGGGTCATCAAGAACATTTTCTAACCTAGACAAGTTGTCTGCAACGGGGTTCTCAGCTCCCTTTCTATCAATAATATGCAAATCAAATTCTTGTAGCAGGAGAACCCATCTAATAAGTCTAGGTTTAGCATCTTTGTTTTCCATAAGGTATTTAATAGCAGCATGATCAGTGTGAATAGTTACTTTAGAATCAACAATATAAGGTCAGAACTTATCACAAGCAAATACAACTGCTAAGAATTCTTTTTCAGTAGTAGCATAATTTCTCTGAGCATTGTCTAGAGTTTTACTAGCATATTGAATAACATTTAATTTCTTATCAACTCTTTGCCCTAGAACAGCACCTACAACATAATCACTAGCATCACACATAATTTCAAAGGGTAAATTCCAATCAGGTGGCTGAACAATAGGTGCAGAGATCAATGCTTTCTTAAGTATTTCAAATGCTTCTACACAATCATCATCGAAGACAAATGGTATATCTTTTTGTAATAAATTAGTCAGAGGCCGAGAAATTTTTTAGAAGTTCTTAATGAACCTCCTATAAAAACCGGCATGACCAAGGAAACTTCTTATACCTTTGATGTCCTTGGGACATGTCATCTTTTCAATAGCATCAACCTTAGCTTTGTCAACTTCAATGCCCCTTTCAGAAATTTTATGCCCCAAGACAATACCTTCATTAACCATAAAGTGGCACTTCTCCCAGTTCAAGACAAGATTAGTTTCTTCACATCTCTGCAAAACTCGATCAAGGTTGCTCAAGCAATCATCAAAAGAGGATCCATAGACGGAGAAATCGTCCATGAAAACCTCACAAATCTTTTCACAAAAGTCAGAGAATATAGCCATCATGCATGTTTGAAAGGTAGCAGGTGCATTACATAAACCGAAAGGCATACGTCTATAAGCAAAAGTACCGAAAGGGCAAGTAAAAGTGGTCTTTGATTGATCATCGGCTGACACAGGTATTTGAGAGAAACCAGAATAACCATCTAGAAAGCAAAAATGTGTATGTTTGGATAATCTTTCTAGCATTTGACCGATAAAAGGTAAGGGGTAATGATCTTTTTTAGTAGCCTTATTTAATTTGCAGAAATCAATTACCATCCTATATCCTATAATAATTCTTTGCGGAATCAATTCATCTTTATCATTAGGAATGACGGTAATACCTCCCTTTTTAGGGACACAATGGATAGTGTCGGTGTCAAAACCGGCGGATCTTGGGTAGGGGGTCCCGAACTGTGCGTCTAAGGCGGATGGTAACAGGAGGCGGGGGACACAATGTTTACCCAGGTTTGGGCCCTCTCGATGGAGGTAATACCCTACTTCCTACTTGATTGATCTTGATGATATGAGTATTACAAGAGTTGATCTACCACGAGATCGTAGAGGCTAAACCCTAGAAGCTAGCCTATGGTATGATTGTTGTTGTCCTACGGACTAAGCCCTCTGGTTTATATAGACACCGGAGGGGGCTAGGGTTGCACAGAGTCGGTTACAAGGGAGCAGATCTACATATCTGTATTGCCAAGCTTGCCTTCCACGCCAAGGAGAGTCCCATCCGGACACGGGACGAAGTCTTCAATCTTGTATCTTCATAGTCCAACAGTCCGGCTGTCCGAGGACCCCCTAATCCAGGACTCCCTCAGACAGGACTTACCCATTGACTATCAGCAATGGGATAAATAATACCTGCCTCAAGGAGCTTTAGTATTTCCTTTCTTACCACTTCTTTCATCTTAGGATTCAGCCATCGTTGGTGATCACGAACTGGTTTGGCATCTTTCTCCAAATTTATTTTGTGTTGGCATAGAATGGGACTAATGCCCTTAAGATCATCAAGAGTATATCCAATAGCAGCGCAGTGCTTCTTCAGAGTTTTTAATAATCTCTCTTCTTCATGCTCTGAAAGGTTAGCACTAATAATAACAGGATATATCTTTTTCTCATCAAGATAAGCATATTTAAGAGTGTCAGGTAACGGTTTAAGCTCAAACACGGGATCACCCTTGGGTGGAGGAGGATCCCCTAGGATTTCAACAGGCAAATTGTGTTTCAGGATGGGTTCCTGTTTAAAGATTACTTCATCTATTTCCCTTCTTTCATTCATAAACATATCATTTTCATGGTCTAGCAAATATTGTTCTAAAGGATCACTAGGAGGTACGGCAATAGAAGCAAGACCAATAGTTTCATCCTTACTATGCAATTCCTCTTCATGGTGTTGTCTACGAAATTTAGAGAAATTAAACTCATGAGACATATCACCCAAACCAATAGTAACAACATCCTTTTCGTAGTCTATCTTAGCATTAACAGTGTTCAAGAAGGGTCTACCAAATATGATGGGGCAAAAGCTATCTTGTGGGGAACCAAGAACAAGAAAATTAGCAGGATACTTAGTTTTCCCACACAAGACTTCAACATCTCTAACTATTCCAATTGGTGATATAGTATCTCTATTAGCAAGTTTAATTGTGACATCAATATCTTCTAACTCAGCAGGTGCAATATCATGCATAATTTCTTTGTATAAGTCATGAGGTATTGCACTAGCACTAGCACCCATATCACATAAGCCATGATAACAATGATCTCCTATTTTAACAGAAATAACAGGCATGCCTACCACAGGTCTATGTTTATCTTTAGCACAAGGTTTAGCAATTCTAGCAGTTTCATCACAGAAATAAATGACATGCCCATCAATATTATCAGACAAGAGATCTTTAACAATAGCACTATTAGGTTCAACTTAACTTTCTCAGGAGGTGTATACGTTATAATATTGCTCTTATGAACCACAGTTGAAGCTTTAGCATGATCTTTTATCCTAACAGGAAAAGGTGGTTTCTCAACATAAGCAGTGGGAACAATAGGATCATTATAAGTGATAGTAATTTCTTCAACTTTAATAGGTGCAGCTACTTTTACTTCTATGGGAGGATGATATTTAAACCACTTTTCCTTAGGGAGATCAACATGAGTAGCAAAGTATTCACAGAAAGGAGCTACTATCTCAGAGTCAAGTCCATATTTAGTGCTAAATTTACGAAAAACATCGGTATCCATAAAAGATTTAACACAATCAAACTTAGGTGTCATACCTGACTCCTTACCTTCGTCGAGGTTCCAATCTTCAAAGTTGCGTTTAATTCTTTCCAATAAATCCCATTTCAATTCAATAGTCTTCATCATGAAAGAGCCAACACAAGAAGTATCGAGCATGGTGCGATTGTTATCAGAAAGCCGAGCATAAAATTTTTGAATAATTATTTCTCTTGGGAGCTCATGATTGGGGCATGAATATAACATTGATTTAAGCCTCCCCCAAGCTTGAGCGATGCTTTCTCCTTCGTGAGGCCAAAAATTATATATATAATTGCGATCACGATGAACAAGATGCATAGGATAAAACTTCTGATGAAATTCCAATTTCAATCGTTTGTAGTTCCATGATCCCATATCATCACATAGCCTATACCATGTAAATGCATCTCCCTTCAAAGATAAAGGGAAGACCTTCTACTTAATAACATCATCGGGCATACCTGCAAGCTTAAATAATCCACAAACTTCATCCACATATATTAGGTGCTCATCAGGATGCATTGTTCCGTCTCCTGCAAAAGGATTAGCTAGCAGTCTTTCTATCATACCCGAAGGAATTTCAAAGTAGACATTTTCATTTTCAGTAGGTTCAGTAGGTTCAATAGGTTGAGGAGCAACTCTTTTCTCTACTGGTCGTGGTGAAGATACCCCGAACAAGCCCCTCAGAGGATTACTTTCCATAGTAACAAGTGACAATAAATTTCAGCACACTATATAAATTTTTCCTTACCAAATTCCACCTACCCAAAGGCGCTTCACTCCCCGGCAACGGCGCCAGAAAAGAGTCTTGATGACCCACAAGTATAGGGGATCTATCGTAGTCCTTTCGATAAGTAAGAGTGTCGAACCCAACGAGGAGCAGAAGGAAATGATAAGCGGTTTTCAGCAAGGTATTCTCTGCAAGCACTGAAATTATAGGTAACAGATAGTTTTGTGATAAGATAATTTGAAATGAGCAACAAGTAAAAAAGGTAAATAAAGTGCAGCAAGGTGGCCCAATCCTTTTTGTAGCAAAGGACAAGCCTGGACAAACTCTTATATAAATAAAAGCGCTCCCGAGGACACATGGGAATTATCGTCAAGCTAGCTTTCATCACGTTCATATGATTCGCGTTCGGTACTTTGATAATTTAATATGTGGGTGGACCGGTGCTTGGGTGCTGTCCTTAATTGGACAAGCATCTCACTTATTATTAACCCCTATTGCAAGCATCTGCAACTACAAAAGAAGTATTAAGGTAAACCTAACCATAGCATGAAACATATGGATCCAAATCAGCGCATAAACTAGGGTTTAAGCTTCTGTCACTCTAGCAACCCATCATCTACTTATTACTTCCCAATGCCTTCCTCTAGGCCCAAATAATGGTGAAGTGTCATGTAGTCGACGTTCACATAACACCACTAGAGGAGAGACAACATACATCTCATCAAAATATCGAACGAATACCAAATTCACATGACTACTAATAGCAAGACTTCTCCCATGTCCTCAGGAACAAACGTAACTACTCACAAAGCATATTCATGTTCATAATTAGAGGACTATTAATATGCATAAAGGATCTGAACATATGATCTTCCACCAAATAAACCAACTAGCATCAACTACAAGGAGTAATCAACACTACTAGCAACCTACAGGTACCAATCCCAGACTTGGAGACAAGAATTGGATACAAGAGATGAACTAGGGTTTGAGAGGAGATGGTGCTGGTGAAGATGTTGATGGAGATTGCCCTCTCCCGATGAGAGGAGCCTTGGTGATGACGATGGCGATGATTTCCCCCTCCCGGAGGGAAGTGTCCTCGGCAGAATAGCTCTGCCGGAGCCCTAGATTGGTTCCGCCAAGGTTCCGCCTCGTGGCGGCGGAGTCTCGTCCCGAAAGCTTGCTTATGATTTTTCTTCGGACGAAAGACTTCATATAGCAGAAGATGGGCACCGGAGGACCAACAGGGGGCCCACGAGGCAGGGGCGCGCCCAGGGGGGTAGGGCGCGCCCCCACCCTCGTGGCCAGGGTGTGGGCCCCCTCTGGTATTTCTTCCACTCAGTATTTTTTATTATTTCCAAAAAGAACTTTCGTGGAGTTTCAGGACTTTTGGAGTTGTGCAGAATAGGTCTCTAATATTTGCTCCTTTTCCAGCCCAGAATTCCAGCTGCCGGCATTCTCCCTCCTTATGTAAACCTTGTAAAATAAGAGAGAATAGGCATAAGTATTGTGACATAATGTGTAATAACAGCCCATAATGCAATAAATATCGATATAAAAGCATGATGCAAAATGGACGTATCATCCATCTCCACCTTCCCCACCACGAAACCCACAAATTTCTTCCATCTTCCCACGAATTCCCGCCCAAATCCGTGACCCCCGGGCACCCGGATCTCAAACCCCGGGCACCCAGACCCCCCGTGCATCCCCGTTGACCACCCCGGGTGCCCGCACCCCGAACCCCCGGGCACCCGCACCCTCGGGCTGTTTACCACGGACCACCTCGGGTGCCCGCACCCCCGACCACCAGGCACCCGCACCCCCCCGAATCAGCCCACCAACAAAAATCGTTTCAGCCATAACTTTTGCTCCCGGAGTCCGATTTTGACGCTCTTTAGCTCGTTGAGTAGCTGTTGACATCCCACGTCCATCTAGATAGGTTCCAACACCATTTGACTCCATATTTTTTTGGCATTTGGCATATTTGCCTAGGCATCCACCCATTTTGCTCCATTTAGCATTTGTGGTCGCTTGAGTGGTGACTTGAGTCTAAGGTGTTTCGGCTACTTAAGGACAGTTGTTTCTTCATCAACTACCACCACCACTTCCTCATTGATAACTCCGGAACCACCAAGGCATTCCGCTACCACCATTTGACCTTTTCCTTTGAGATTTTGAGTTCGCGGTTTTTCCGTTTCCTAGGGTGTTTCGGCTAACTAGGAACGGTTCGACATCGACAACACCGCCGCTCACCTTCGTCAAGGATTCGTCATCGACCACTTCACCATTTTGACACCCTAACCGTAAGCAAGAACGGTAACCTCTGTATCATCTTGGTATCGTGGTATCCCATCATTGTACATTCTTGCCATTACATTGTTAGCCCCTTAGCCCATTTTGCGTCACTTGCCTATCGAGACTAGCCATTTGAGTATTGCCGGTAACGTTACTTGTGCACATTAGTGATCGTACCTTCCATTGCATACATACCATATCATATTGGTATCATCTTGGTATCATCATATCATCCCTTGTGTCACAAGGTTGTTCCCGGATATACACAATTGCTATCTTGGTTTGTGCATTTCGTATAAGTGGTCATATCAAAAAAAAGGAAAAAAAGAATAAGCTTTTAAGAAAAAAGAGAGCAAATAAGCTTGTAAGAAATAGCCATAGCATCGCCACATTGCATATCATACTACCATATTGATCATCTTGGATCATCGTGTGCGAAACACCGGGAACATCATACACATAGCATACTTGGGATATAAAGCTTATACAGTTTGCATCTTATAGGTTGTGCACAAGTGTCGTATCCGCCTATTGAGCAATCGTGCTAGCGTCTCTCTTGAGTTGTGCAACACGAGCGTTTTCCGTGGATTCCACATTTTGTGCTCATTCCTTGGTTGCATGACCCCATTTATCTATCTGAGTGTGTTTCCGTGTGCCACCCATTGCTATTGGTCTACTTGTTTCACTTGCGAATTTGTGAATCTTTTCCAACATTATTGACTCTTGCTAACATTTTGCATCAAATTTGTGTGCCACTATGCTCACCGAGCTCCACCATAAGCCTTACTTGTGTAGGTGTGAGAATTGACAAGATCCGGTACCAATTGTGCTATTTCCTTGATACATTATTGAGTGATCATTGATCCATCTTCAACATCGGAAAGGTACATTTGGTCTAGTTCTTTCCTTTCTTCCACTCACATTTGCTCGAGTCTTGTGATGGATAGGCAAGGCATTTCATCTTCGGTCTTCCACGACAATGACGGCGCGAACAACTACATCACCAAAACGTCCATCTTCGAACTACAACGAGCAATGTGAGGCATTGAGCGACTCACCCTCGACATTCACCAAAGCGAAGCACAGACAAGGGACTACATCGACACCAAGTTGGATGCACAATTGGATGACATCCGACACGTGTGGGCCAACTACAAGTCTTCTTCCTCTTCGTCATCTTCAAGGCAGAGACGCTCAAGTCGCAAGTCTTCGGAATGGCCACAAGATGCAAGTACCACGCGGCACCGTCAAGAAAACCTTCATGAGCACAAGAGAAGACCGCGAGACAAGCACCAACAAGACGGAGCTATGACTACTACCACCACTTTGGCATCTTCGCCAAGTGTTATCAAGGCATCTTCGCCTTCAGACATACGGCATCTTCGCCTACCTCCGACGAGTACGCCTACATCGGCCTTTATCCACGGTGATGGTGACGAGATGATCGAGCATGGGATTTTCCCTTCGGTCATGGAGGAGAGTGATGATGTGCCATCTTCGGCCTTCATCCACGGCGACAACGACGATATGGTTGAGCATGGGATTTTCCCTTCGACCACGGCTACGTATGATGACTTGAGTGACTTATGCCACCATATTGAGAGTGAGAGTGCCTTCACCACTAGCCCCATATATGATGAGTTGCCCCGATTCTCATGTGAGGAGAGCCACCACCACCACCACTTGTGTGATTTGAGTGACTCCACCATATGTGACATTGAGTGCACCTACCTTGAGGGAGTGAGTGAGCCACCACCACATAGAGAGAGCAAGGTCATTTCGATTTCTAACAACTTAACCTCTACCTCTATTGTGTCTTCTCATTTGGTGATAGGTCCCATATATGATGACGAGCCGATTCGCGACGACTTCGTCCTCCCTTTGGAAAAGATGATGGCCATGGTGGAATATGATGCACCCCCACATGGTTCCATCAAGTTGATGATGATGACCACCATTTGGTCTTTGCCACCTCACCTACACCACATGAGTGGAATGAGAATGGTAAAATAGGTGAAGGTGATGATCTAGTCCCACTAGTGGACATTCTTGACATTGGTTGCTTGCATGATGTTGATCCACCTATTGTCATGCTTCATGCTAGTTCGACTTCCCCATGCGATGATTTACCCGTTTGTGATGAGTTTGATGATTGCCATGTGAAGTCTATTAGTTGTGATACCATGTTACATATGATTTCTTGTGATAATTCTCTCGGTCACATCCTGTTCGACAATCCGCTTGACTTGTCATATGCTATGCATGAGATTAACAATATGTCATATTTGCAATCTCATCGTAGTGACTATGCATATGCCATCAACATAAACCCAATTTGCACATATGGCATAGATGACAAGCCCATGGTTATTGGCATTTGTTTTTCTTGTGATGATATTGATATGCTCGCTTTGCATCATTTATCTCATAAGCCATGCCGTGACCACCTAGCTTCGGATATGCATTGTTTTAGATGTTCTCCATTTTCTCCATATGATGTTTCCACCATTTCTCAGGAGACCCCCATATAGTTTCCTCATACATACTAGGAGATTTTGATGCATTCCATACTTTCCATGATTCCCATGATTGCGTGCCCCATATGCATTCCCTGAATAACAATGCTCTACATATTTCTCGTGATGCATTAAACAATTTGAGTCTCCATTATGCTATACATAACAACAAACCCATCATGATGGATGACATGTTTCTATATCACGCATCTCATTTATCTGAGCATTGGATATTTCGTGCTAACCAACACATGCACGTGTGCATCATAATGGATGATGTGTACATCTATCATGCACACATAATTTTTCCTTTGTATTTGTTTTGTGTAGGTACCCATGAATACTTGTCAACCTCGCAATCCCACGAGTTGACAAAACGAGCTCTAGAGAGCAATGACGACTTGGGATCCCATGGATGGTCTTTCCCACCACTCTCTTCGCGCAAAGACTTCGCGCATTTCTTCTACATGGCCCTCACTTGGCTATGGGTTATTGTCCATTACATATTATATGCCCATATTGCCATGTTCACTTTGCATGACATGCTTATTCATATGCCTTTTCCATGCATTTGTGACCCATGCTTTGCATTACACATGATGATTGATTCTACTACGGGTATGTGTCTTTGCAAGCTTGGTGGAGATATTGCCTGTTCTTGCCATGTTTCAATTATGATCCATTTCTATGATGATACATTGATCTTGCTTTGTAGTCGTGCTTGTGATATGTCATGTGCATTACCTATATCTATTATTTGCTCACATGACATGATTGCCATGATTTCTTGTAGTGTGTTGCATCTTCGCTCCACTAGTTTGCACGACTTGATTTCTATGCTTTCTCATGTTGCATCCAATTCTTGAATTACTTGCTCCTATCATATGTTTGGTTGCAACAATGTCATTACTTCACATATGCAATGTCCCTTTGCTTCTCACATGATTGATTTGATTGCCTCACACATGATGAACAATTGCTCTTTCTGTTGTGTTGAGTGCCACACGATTTTCACTACACCATATGCACATTATGCTTGGATTGTCATGCACTTGCCCCATGTGTTTAGCCATTTCATTTCATTTGGTGTTGTGAATGACTCTTATGCCTACCATAGACCGTTCATTGAGAGTCTTATGCATGCTTGTTATGACATTATGGTAGATGCTTATTCTCTTGACACACATATTTGCATTGCTACCTCATATTTACATGCTTGTTTCCATGATGTCCTTGATTTTGCTCCATTTATGTGCTTACATGACATGTCACACTCCCTTGTCACACCATATGCTATGCTTGATGACGACACTTGTTTGGTGAATCACCTCTTGAATGCTTGGTTTTGCACTAACGCTAACCACATTTGTTTTTCCAAGTGTTTGTTGTACTTGCTACTTTCGAAGGAATCACAAGACGGTGCGACATTGGAGAGTGCCCATTTCGAGCTTCAACGTGATGAGTGCTTGGTGGTCGTCCAGTTGTACACGGCGACGCCCTCTCTTTACCATGGTGATGAAGATCATGATCCGTGGACGAATCTCTCCCAGGGGGGAGATGATGCGGAGCATCCCTCGACCACCCCCATGGACGTCACACTGCCACCGCAAGCACGGAGAGGACCTACGACCAGAGCTTGCGCACGCGCCATCGAGAATGAGGTGAACTCCTTCCTCATCGAGCTCCATTCAAATTCACATGAGAATCTGGTCCTACCTCAAATAGAAACGTTGTGCCTTGTTAGGTACCAAGGAGTTGATCATGAAGATGCTAGGACGGAGATACAAGTGACCATGGGGAAGGAAGGGATGGAAGAAGGACGCCAGAAGCACAAAGCCACGGAGGTTCTGGACCCCCGGGTGCCCGGCCTTCTCCACCCCCGGGTGCCCGGGCCTTCGGCCGGCCCATGTGTGTGGCCCCTGGACACCCCGGGTGCCCGGCCTCCCACCTGGGCGCTGCCCCTGCCCCCCGGGTGCCCGGGCCCTCAACCCCCGGGTGCCCACCCCCCTCTGCCACCAGGTCGCGGCCCCTCTGACCGGACCGGGTGCCCGGTCCTCCGCACACCGGGTGCCCGGACCCCTCCGAGAGTGCCTGCGTTTTCAGGGTCATTTTGGACCTTTGTATCCCTCTCTCCCTCTATTTCGTCCCTAGACTATATATAGCCCTTCCCTAGCTCATTAGAGGGGATAGCAAAGTATTGGATAGACAAAAGAGAGCTTTGCTCATCTTCCTCCTCTTGGAGATCTAGACCTCCTCTTGGAGAGGCTCCTCTTGGAGATCAAGGCCTCCTCTTGGAGAAGATCCTCTTGTGGATATCAAGACCCCCTCTTGGAGAAGGATCCCCATCATAGGATCATCAAGACCTCTCTCCTCATAGGATTGGGATGAACTAGTTACCTCTTGTATCTTCTTGTGTTGGATTTGGACCTTTGTATCTCTCTTGGTGTGATTGGATCTAACACATGTGTGATTGGATCAAGTCAATTTGAGTGTTCCTCTTGTTTTCCCCCATTGTGTTCTTTTTGTTCTTGGGGATTTTCCCTCCAATTCATGAAAGATCTCCATCTAGGGTTCCACCCTACAACAGAAACAACTATATACCTTCACTTGAGACTAATCGGGTATAGACTCTTATTACTTTCCACCTATGCAGGTGTTCTGCTGTGTCGTGTGTTGTGCCATTGGGAAGTAATAGATCTGTTCCTTCCATCATTGCTTTAGCAGGGTAGGTCATCATGGTCTGACATCTCAATCCACCTAGGGCAGCAATAATATATGATGCTAGGGCCGTCAAAATTTTATGTTATATTATAGTGATTGAGATCGCTAAATGTCAGTTGATGCATATACGTTGTGATTTATTTGGTTTTGGATCGGTGTGGTTTGTAATTGTTTTCCAATTCACGAGAGGGGTATTTTCCTGAAATCTAGCTACAAGTTGTTTCTTTTTTATTGTAGCTTTTGAAATTTGAACAGAACTGCCACCTTCGAACTGAAGTGAATAGGACGGACTGAAAGGAGCTAGGGCATTGCTTCTTACTATTTGTTTGATATTTGCTATCTTCGTTCATGAGATTCAGAAGTTTATTATTTCGTTTTTTTGGTAAATATGGATGTTGATGTTTTCCACTTTTTTTAACCACTACCAATGCAACATGTCGATAGTTTGGTATGTGCTAGCTATATTCATGAGATTCATGCTTTGTTGTTTATATGGTAACCATTATTGTTGGCATCAGAAGCTATGAGTGGATTTATGTTAAGTGTCGAGTCATGCTTTGGTTTCTATTCATCGACCAATATCTAATGTCATCTTTTATTTACATACATAACGTACGGTTATCATTTGTGTCTGGTACGCAAAAGATGTGATTTTTTTTCTGGTCCATAATTCTCTGATAGGATTTCCATGGTTTCTTTGCTTTGAAAAACAACATTGAGTCATAACCTGATTGTGACTGCAGGGTCGGATATTTAAGTGCACCAATGTAAAACTATTGTTAGTTCATCAGTCTACTTACATTAAGCTGGTGCCGGGGTATTTATATTTTAGTTACTAACTAGTTATGCCAATTTGGTGACTTATAAAGAAATATTCACTTTTGATTCTTTGGAATTTACTAGCCCATAATGTCCATTGCTTTGGCTCCTGCAAAAAAAGTCCGTTGCTTTGCAAAGTTAACTTCTATAGGAGAACTGATTTGTAAAGTTAACTGTCTAACGGTTTGGCATGTTCCAGTTTACCGAGAACTAATAAAAGTTCTTAGTCTTCCCAGATCAAAGCAACAAGCGCCTCCCCCCCCCCCCGGCGCTCGAGCAGGTAATGATGACTTCAGCTCGGTGGGGTCGCCGAGGGTGATGGGGATGCCGGGGTGGACATGAAGGTGGATGAATGCAACACAAGTCTTGGCGCTGCAATACGACAACTTGATGAAGAGAAACATCTGGTAGATATACATAGTGTTAAGATTGCTTGTTTATTTGCTGAATTTCACTTTTGGACAACCATCATATGTAATGCATCAGCTGTACATGCATGCGTGTTATCAATCATAGCTACAATCCAATGGAAAGGGCCGCGGCCTATCTGGCACCGCACAAGTTTTCTCTCAGGAGGCGCCACCGGGTGGCGCCCCAACCACTAGTGATCTTAACGAGCTACTCATTAGCTCGTTCGTTAAACTTAACGAGCTAAAATCGATGATTGTCTCTGTTCATGAAGAAGCTAGCCGTGAGCTTAACGAGCTGAACTATCGAGCGCTCATTAAGCTCACGAGGTACGAGCTATGGTCCAGCTTAATGAGCGCTCGATGGTTCGGAATTGTAGACCTGCGTTGGTCTATGGTCGATACATGCTTCCACATTTAATGCAAGTTGTTGGACGTGTCTCGATTTTCATTTGATGAGAGGTACTCCCTCCGTAAACTAATATAAGAGCGTTTAGAATACTAAAATAGTGATTTAAACGCTCTTATATTAGTTTACAGAGGGAGTACTAGACATATAAGGGTCCTTGTTGAATGATAAAAGTGGTTTGGAGACGTGAGGGTTCGCTTTGGAGATGCCCTAAGTCTTAGACTTTGCACCGGCACTGACATTTTGCTTTTTGGCAATATTCGTTTCATGAGAGAATATATTCTGATCGACTAGGATGTGTATGCTATGCGTGTCTTTGTAAAGCTAAATGTATGTTTGTGTATGTGAGAGTAAGACGCTTTGTACTACATCGGGTTCCCGGCCATTGGTGGCTAAACCGAACAAGGCCTACGGCGGCAGAAGACGCTTGCCGAGATTTACATTTTTTTCTTTCACTATACACAATTATAATACTTTTGTCTTTTTGCAAACAAACTGTAACACGTGCTTATGATGCTCTTGCCTTCATATCATGTTTTAATTGACTATCGGAAAATCTATTCGCTTTTTCGTGTCCATGCGTAGGTAGAATCAGATATGGTGAGATGCAGAGATGACCATATACGACACGAGCGTGCACCTGTGTTGTTATGATCAGTTTGCTGCATGCGTTCAATAATTACTCTACAGATGATGCGCCTCTTTGTTTAATGCACATCTAAACCGGCCCCGGGACATTTGCCGGTATCTCAATGGACTGCCGAGCTAGCTAACGGGCGCTCACTTTTCTTCTTCTGTTTGGCTTGACACATAAAAAAAAACTTGTTCTGCAGGAGCAGGGCGGCCTTAAAGAGAGATGTCCCAAGTCAAAGGGTTAGGTTTTATCCAGTCCCCCAATGCAACGGCCTGTCCCAGCATCTTTAATTATGGCTGTCACCGAGACTACTAAAATAACCTACGTTTGATCCAAAAGCAACCGCCACCAAGTAACAAAAGTCGTCTGGACACAGGGAAAAGCAGTAGCAGCACCGCATATCCGATCTTGCTACCACCAAATGATGATTGATTCACAGGTGTGGAGCACTGGAGCTGGCGCGTGCGTGGTGCCAAGCGCCAACCACTAGCCCTGCATAATGCATGCCTCCGGTATCCTTTCAGTTTCAGCTTCCAAAAACTGGACTGACCTGTACCTCGTTGGCCTCTTGCAACTGGATCGGACATAGAAAGAGGAGTATATTTGCAGTTGCAGACCAAGACAAAGGGTGAGAGTGATCTTCAGTGCGGCTGAAAATGATATGACACCTAAGCAGTGAGCAAGCTAGTGTCATCTTGCACACGCACACAAGCCTTCATTAAAGGGAGGAGAAGAACCGAGATCAGCAGTTAGTGTTACTGTGAAGTGGGGCGGCTACATGGTCAGACCGTCGGAGGAGCTCATAATTGTGAGCCTACCCAAGGTGCGTGTCCCTGTCATCATCGGCTAACAGCCACGCCCGTGACAGTTGGACTTACATTCAGAACATAACAGAAACTATCCACTCAAGTCAAAAACTGGACAAATTCGTGATGGAGCCATGGAGGTATGTTTCAACAACTATCATAGAGTAGACTGGACAAACTAGCCAAGGTGGGATGTTTCAACAACTCCTATGGATGTCTTGGCTTGGTTTACATATGAGGGGAATTGAGTTTACGGATTTGGCGTTGCCGGCCACCGTGGCCGCGGCGTTCTGCGTCGTTGACCACTCCGGTAACAACGGCCACCACATCGCCATTCCGTACTCAGCGATCATCTCACTATGTCGCTCGCTGATCTCCACTTGGACAAAGGGCAAGCATTTGCTGAGGAAGTTTGGAGGAGGTGGGGAGTGTCGATCAACTTTGAAGAAGGTAAAGATCTCCAAGAATTCGTCCTCGTTACTGAATTTACAAGATCCAGGATCAGGCTTACGGAAGAATTCGTGTCCACCATTCTTCTATCATGCTTCGGTGGACGGGCATCCCCAAAGTCAAATTGCTGCAGAACTGGCCAATCGGATTTTCTGTGTCATCCAAGGAAGTGGTTTCTCTATCATCAATGGAGGTAACATTTCAATTTCTGAACTCAATGTCAATTTCCTACTCGGGGATCTGGTGGCCCAAATTCTTGTTGGTAACTTGACCAGTACCTACAAGAAAAGGAGGATGAATGGACCCACATCTTCCGAAGACACCCAAGAAATCATATCTGCAAGCTCTTGAATCCCCTGGTATCTACAATGGTCAAGATCAAGCAGTTCATAGATCTTTGTTTGTTCTTGCTACTAATTCAAACCATGTGTCATTATCGGTGCGTGATCGCCT
Organism: Triticum aestivum; assembly: GCF_018294505.1. Lineage (NCBI taxonomy): Eukaryota > Viridiplantae > Streptophyta > Magnoliopsida > Poales > Poaceae > Triticum > Triticum aestivum. Next base: position 235,967,313 of record NC_057796.1, on the reverse strand, counting down.
CCATGGGTCCACGATAGTTTCCAATCATGGAGCGGGACCCCTCGACATCCAAATCGGTCAACACAACTCTCAGCAGTACAGAAGCCCATTTTGTATCTGATGCTTGGCGTGAGGCCACTTGCAGCCTGCATGGACTGATCGTATCAAGTTTTGGGCTTGGAAAAGATGGGTTTCCCCAGAGCAACGCGACGAACAATGAGTATCGTGACGACGCCTTCAAGAAGGGGATAACACCAACACGCCGTCGTCGCCTGTTTGACAAGTCAGAGTGAATTCACTTCTTCTTCACCTCGAGGCCCAATCCATCCAATCAACCCACCCAACCCACAACTCAGCCCGCCCAGGCTCCCGTCAATGGTAGGCAAGTCTCCACTGTTCCCGTGATTGTGACTAATCAGCCCGTCATTTCGGCTGCCAACCAAGGCGATAGAGTTAACTCCTCGACTATGCCACCCCAAGTTGGTATCCTGGGATCCGCCATTACTATACCGTTTCGAATTCCATAACTCTACATCTTCAATCCTCTACTTCTCTCACGAGCTCACATACCTCCACCCCACCACTGACCTCCAGCTCTCCACTAACCTCGATGACGATGCATTCCCATTTAATCCGACTCCATTCACACCCCAATCATCAGCGCCGTGACGTTGAAGGCCAAGCAGCTAGAGTTCGTATTCTGGCGGGAGCAGTACCACCCTGATACGTCTCCAAAGTATCTATAATTTTTTATTGTTCCATGCTATTATATTATTTGTTTTGGATGTTTAATGGGCTTTAATATGCTCTTTTATATTATTTTTGGGACTAACCTATTAACCGGAGGCCCAGTGCCAGTTTCTGTTTTTTTGCCTATTTTAGAGTTTCGCAGAAAAGGAATACCAAACGGAGTCCAAACGGAATGAAACCTTCGCGATGATCTTTCTTAGACCGAAAGCAAACCAGAAGACTTGGAGTTGAAGTCTGGAACGCCACGAGGTGGCCACGAGGCAGGAGGGCGCGCCCCCCACCCTCGTGGGCCCCTCGTAGCTCCACCGACGTACTTCTTTCGCCTATATATACTCTTATACCCTAAAAACATTAGGGGGAGCCATGAAACCACTTTTCCACCGCCGCAACCTTCTGTACCCGTGAGATCCCGTCTTGGGGCCTTTTCCGGCGATCTGTCGGAGGGGGAATCGATCACGGAGGGCTTCTACATCAACACCATAGCCTCTCCGATGAGCGTGAGTAGTTTACCACAGACCTTCGGGTCCATAGTTATTAGCTAGATGGCTTCTTCTCTCTCTTTGATTCTCAGTTCTCCTCGATGTTCTTGGAGATCTATTCGATGTAATACTCTTTTGCGGTGTGTTTGCCGAGATCCGATGAATTATGGATTTATGAACAAGATTAACTATGAATTTTATTTGGTTCTTCTCTGAATTCTTATATGCATGATTTTGATATCTTTGCAAGTCTCTTCGAATTATCGGTATTGTTGCCATCGAGGATAAAAAGATGGGGTTTATGTTATATTGCTTGAGTTTATCCCTCTACATCATGCCATCTTGCTTAATGCGTTACTCTGTTCTTATGAACTTAATACTCTAGATGCATGCTGGATAGCGGTCGATGTGTGGAGTAATAGTAGTAGATGCAGAATCGTTTCGATCTACTTGACACGGACGTGATGCCTATATTCATGATCATTGCCTTACATATTCTCATAACTATGCGCTTTTCTATCAATTGCTCGGTAGTAATTTGTTCACCCACCGTAATACATGCTATCTCGAGAGAAGCCACTAGTGAAACCTATGGCCCCCGGGTCTATTTTGCATCATATTAGTTTCCCGTTAACTTGCCAATTTCTGTTGCCGTTCCTTTATTTTGCAATCTTTACTTTTCAATCTATACAACAAAAATACCAATACTTTACTATCTTTATTAGATCTCACTTTTGCGAGTGGCCGTGAAGGGATTGACAACCCCTTTATCGCGTTGGTTGCAAGTTCTTGATTGTTTGTGCAGGTACTAGGTGACTTGAGCGTTGTCTCCTACTGGATTGATACCTTGGTTCTCAAAACTGAGGGAAATACTTACGCTACTTTGCTGCATCACCCTTTCCTCTTCAAGGGAAAACCAACGCATGCTCAAGAGGTAGCACACCCACTCATGAAGATTGGGCGATAGCATCCATCATCATGATGCATAACCTTCATGTGCAGTTCAACACGATTCGTGAGGTACTATCTGATTTTCTCGCTGAAGTTAAGCACACGGGGTTTCTAGAATTTTCGAATGTCCTTTTGGGCAAGCATATGTGAAGTTGGACAACGTTTTTTTATAGAGATGAGCTAGTAAGAAATAGTCCACACCCCTTCACTGATGTGTTGTTATCTTTCAGAAGCATAATAAATGTATGAATTGGAGGAGACTTACTCTCAACAAAGAAGCATGGATCCTTGATAACCTGCAAGGGGGTCTATTGTAGCCTTCTTGACAAGTAATAGTGTCGAACCCAACGAGGAGCTAAAGGTAGGATTGGTAATCTCCCAAGTTCTATCAACCACTGATGCAACTCTACGAACTTCGTACATTTCCTTTTCCTTGAAACAATAAATAAATCTACTTGACGGGTATGAAAAGGTAACATTGCAAGATAATAAAGAAAGTATAAATAAAAGTTAGTTGCCGGTTTGTAAAATAATAATAAAGTGAAGGATTGCCCATAGGCAATTGGATAGGAAACGATAGTGATAATCATCTATTACAATTTTATGTGGGAGAGGCCTATGCTAACATGTAGCAAAATTTATTGACTACAAACAAGCACTTATGATTGGAACTCTAGTAAGCATCCACAAACACCAAAGATTCATTATGGTAAAACCCAACCATAGCATTAAGTTCTAAGGCCCCCTTTAATCCCATATGCAACAACACATGAACTGGGGTTTTGGTTTCAGTCACTCCAGCAACCCGTCATAAGAAAATTAGTCACATATTGCAACACCGTACAATGGGGATCCCACATGTGTGTGCAAAATGGTGGACACCATAGGACAACATCATAATAACATACAACTCAAATCAACCATAGCATCTCACAATTAACCCATAGACAAAAATAAATTACTTAAACATAATAGAGATGCAACACATCATTGGATAATAATATATAGCATCAAACACCATGTTCAAGTAGATATTGCAATAGTTTGAGGGAGAGTGCTCCCCTACATAGAGAGGGAGAAATATGTTGATGACGACGATGAAGTTGATGGAGACAATCGTCGCGACAAATGATTCCCTCGGCGGTACTCCGGTGCCACTGGAAGAGAGGGGGAGAGAGCCCCCTCCTCCTTCTTCTTCTTGGCCTTCCCCTTGATGGGAGAAGGTTTTCCCCTCTAGTTCTTGGCCTCCATGGCTCCCGGAGGGCGGTAGCTCCTCCGAGATTGGATCTATCTTCTCTTGTTTCTCTCTGTTTCCCTCTTTGTTTTGGTACTATTTCTGTGGCCGAGCACCATTTCCTAAATATCTAGAGATTCGTACCTCCGATCGGGCTGAAATTGTAAGGGAATTTTTCTCCATAAATTAACTTTCTTGCGGTAAAAGAAGAGCTACAACCGACATCCACAGCCCCCACACGAGCCCCTCGCGCAGGTGGGTCCTAGGCCACGCCCCGAGGCCTTGTGCCGCCTCCATGCACTACCTTACGATGATTCCTTCACCCAAAATCTAATATTTTCCATAAAGATTTCACAAAAATTTCATGGCTTTTCGGCTCCATGAATTTTTGACCTAAAAACCGAAAAAGTAATAGAAAACAGGAACTTGCCTTTGGCATTGGATTAATAGGTTAGTCCAAATAAAAATAATTTTTTTTGCCAAAGTATGTAAATGTGGTATGATAATAGCATGGAACAATAAAAAATTATAGATACATTTGAGACATGTTAATCCTTCTCTGTGGATTCCCATTTGATAGACGTAGCATTCATGAGATCAACAATGCAGTTAACAAATTTGGCAAATTTGTTATGTGGGACAAAGTTAGAAGTGCCAGAGCATTGTCATGGTCAAAGTCAAAGTAGAGGAACTCAGGGATATTCTTGCTAGTATTGTATTTGGGGAAGGTGGTGATTCTCAGACTAAATCTTAGACTGTTCTTGTAGTAATACAACAGGAAGAAATGTTAGGGGTTGAGGCACCCGATCAAGATCCAATCCCTGCCCATGCGAACCCTCATCCCATTCTCCATCAAGCTACTTCCACCAAAATCAGCATAATCATTTCTTGGGGCCCTTACAACATCATGAACATGAAGATCAACAAGTTGCTCAAAGCCCTGAACCTCATCTGGACCTACAACTTGCACTAGCACCTAATAGGAATGTTGACATGGAAGTTGTGAATGAGGAAGATGGAGTTGACCTTCATGGATGCGGTCACTAGGATATGCCTCAGAACAACCAACCAATTGATCAGGAATTGCATAATGGGAAAATTTTGGCTCTTAATGATCTGATGGCTTCGAGAAGATGCGGTACAAGTGGTTGAGGACAATTTGTAACAGGTAGATGTTGATAGCAATATCACCGATTCAACCGGGCCTCCTAATAATAATGCAGAAACGTCTGCCTTTGCTAATGGGTCATTAGCGCCAATAGCAGATGTTGGACTGAATAAGCTATTCCCCCCTATTGGGCCCATTCAGGCCCAAGAACAACTTCCAATAGCTATTGATGATCCGCAAGAATGCAATTCCACAACTAGAAGACTTTAAACATGTTTCTGGGCCCTATTTCGAGAAAATATGTTTAAGCACTGCCCAAAAAACATGTTAAAAGACAAATGTCACATGAAACAGTTTATTTTCTACAGAGCCCTAGGAAATGTCAAGAACATGGCAGTCAACGAGTTTTTACAGAAAATCATCAAGGTACCGGAGCAAACTATAACTATTCTTCTCGTGGTTTTTTGAAGACAAGTAGTACAAAATCACGAGCGTAGAAGCATCTTCTGTAACAAACACCCACCCTCCTTGAGCCGAGCCAAGAAATTCCAAGTCTTTCCTCTCGACGGAGACAAGCTTGCCGCTTTTCCTCTCCCAGATCCCCCACCTCCTCCCCACCTCCGCTCCATTCCACTCCACCGCCCCCATCACCGCCCCCTCTCCTCTTCTCACCGCGCTCCGCGTCCTCTGCCCCGCCCCGCAAATCCGCAATTCGCACTGGTGAACCCCCCGCCCTCGCCGGCGGCGGAGACGTCCGGGGGTCGGCGCGCCCGCGAATCGCGCAGCCATGCTCCAGAAGTTCGCGCTCGCGTTCAAGACCAAGACCATCGAGTTCTTCGCCGAGGAGGAGGAGGACGAGGATGCCGCGGCGGGGGAGGGCGGGGTGCTCGCTGGCCAGCGGGTGCTCGTACTGAAGCCCGACCCGCAGAACCCTAGTAGCCCCGTCGGCGGGGATGGGGGGACCGGGTCGGCGTCCGGAGAGGAGGCCGCCGTGGCCGCGGCACTCGCGACGACGTCGTCGTTCCAGGCGGCGTACCTGCACCTGCAGGCGGCGCACTCGCCGTTCCTGCCGGAGGCGGCCGCCGCCGCGGACGCCCTCGCGGTCTCGCACCTCCGGCGGCTGTCGGAGCTAAAGCGGCTCGCGTCGGACGCGGCGGAAGACGGCTCCCTCACGGCCCACCTCGAGGACCAGGTGCGGGAGAACCAGGCGCTGCTGCGGTCGTTCGACGCCGTGGTGAACCGCCTCCAGGCCGCGCTCGATGCCAAGGACGCCGCGGCGGCCTCTCTTCGCTGGGAGCTCGCGGCGCTGGCGGACGGCAACGCGCGCCTTGCCGGGCGCCTCGACCGTGCCCTCGCGCCACAGCCGGGTGCGGGCGGCGGCGACGCCTTGGGCGCCATGCTGTCCGCGAGCGTCTTCGATTCCGTCCTGCGCGACGCTCTCCGCGTCGCCCACCGCTTCACCCGTGCCCTCGCCGAGCTCCTCCGGTGCGCTGGATGGGACCTGGCCGACGCTGCGGCAGCTGCCTACCCCGGTATTGCCTACTCCAAGCATGGCCACTGCCGCTACGCTCTCCTCTCCCGTGTCTGCCTATCCATGTTCGACGGCTTTGACTCGTACCAGTTCGGTGGCACAAGCGATGCCGCAGCCCTGGAAGGAATCGAGCTTGCAGTTCGCAGGAATGAATCGTTGCAGCAATTCATCGAGCACTCTGATGCAGACCCCATGGAGCTCATGAGTTCAAGCCCAGACTGCGAATTCTCGCAATTCTGTGATCGGAAGTACAAACAGCTCATCCATCCAGGCATTGAGTCCTCACTGTTTGGGAATCCAGACTGCAGGGCATTGCCGGTGATGGCTACAGCCGGTCCACTCTACGAGTTGTTCATCACGATGGCAAGCTCCATATGGACACTTCACAGATTGGCCTGGGCGTATGACCCAGCAGTCGGCATATTCCAGGTTAGCCGGGGCACAGAGTACTCATCGGTGTACATGGAGAGCATTGTTCGGCCGAAAGCATTCTCAGCGAGCAAAGAGGTCGGGAAGACGGTGCGCCCGAAGGTCGGGTTCACGGTGGTGCCGGGCTTCCGGCTCGGCGGTACGGTGATCCAATGCAGGGTGTACCTAGAGTCCTAGACTGCCGAGGGCGGCGGAGGAATTATAGATTCAAATGATATGAAACAATATAGTCAAAAATAAACTGTACATTTGGGAAACAAAAGGAGGCTGTGTAAAGGCGATCAAAGATGATCAGTATGCCAGAGAGATAAACCCTCAGAATCGAAGTTGCTACTTGATAATAAGAGTAGAAAGAAAGCTATTTATCTTTTTGATTTTAGTTGTGGCTTGTGTAAAAGGGAGTGTTCTTGATTGTAGCGTTGTACAAAGGTTCAGAGAGGCGTGTTCTAACATTGTCAAAGAGTTACTAATACTACTACCGCTTTCCTAGTTTTGGGTAATTTATCTGTTGATAGTTGGATCAGTTGTGCTGATATATACAGTTATACACCCTCTGTTCCTAAATGTAAGATATTTTTGCAGTTCAAATTGATTTGAACTAATTTGAACTGCAAAAACGTCTGGTAGTACTTATTTATGAATTCTGTCTGTGTAAATCTACAGGCTGGTAATACTGCATTCTGTCTTATGTGAAATGTTAGATCTCCATTAACTCCAGCCAGTTGAGATGTCTGGCGTCTTGATTGAGGGCAGCAGTGCAGGTTGGTTTGCAACTGCTGTTTACTGTGTTTCTCTTTCTCCTGGGTACATGGTTAATGGATGTGTGTGCTTAAGATAGTTGCTGAGATCCATGATTGATTCGGGCAGTTTACACGCACTTTCTGCCTTGGCCGGGCATCTTTCCGTTCGCTCGTTCGCTCACGAGGAAGTTTGTCAACTCGCTCCACCATCCCGTCCAGCTGTTGGCACTCATCAGGGCTCTCTAGACGAGAGGATCTCTTCTTCTCCCTTTTCCATTGAAAACGTTTCGTGCTGATGCAGCTACGCGGCCGGCATTGATAACTTCCGGACGGTCAATACAAATGCCCGGACCAAACTCCAGCTTGTCACCTAGGCTGGTGAGCAGAGCAGGGACCACCTCCTCCTCCTTTCTGTTGCTCCTCCGGGGTGGGGCTGGTATGTTCGTTGCTTCAGCTTTAGTCCATGGCAGAGGGGAGGAGCTGGCGCGTGCTCTGATGCTGTCCGTGTGCTCGCTTCTCTCCTCTCAGGCGCTCTGCTTTTTGACCTTGCAATGATAAAGCAGCGGGGTTCCTGATTCCTGTCGTGCTTCCTTGGCGGGTTACAGCGCGGCGGCCGCGGCCGCGTGCTCCTTACTTATTCCTTCGCCTGAAGCTTGCTGCTTTACTCAGGCGAGCATGTTTTGGTGCTCTGCCTGATCGACTGCCGTCCAGCAAGATGGGCACTTGGCTTTACCCGTGCTCTGCCTTTGGTGTCTGCACTGGGAGTATTTGTGCTGCTAGAGGTCTTGGCCTTTTTCAAAAATGCTGAATTTTATTGATTTAAAATGAAGAGTCAAGAGCATATAAACACAATAAGCACACACCCGGCTCTGCATAGTTAGAACGCACAAAACCAACACCGAAACACCAACACGTGCGCACACACATAAAACACGCCAACGAATAGCAAAGTCATGTAAAACGAACGTTATTCATTTTTTTTCTCGACAAAGGGTGGATTTTATTGCCTTAAAATGGCGCATCAAGAGAATACAATTAGAAGAAGTATACACCCGGCCTCTGCATAGTTAGGATGAACACAACCAACATCTACACACGCACACAAAAACACGTAAGAAAATAGCAAAGTCATATAAGACCAAAGCCTCATATAAGACCAAAGCTATGCGTAGGCGAGGAAAAAGAAAACCCAAAGCGATCTGATCTGTGATCGGCAAACTACAGCAATGACCATGTCCGCACTGACCATCTTATGACATCACACAGACCACGATGTTTTCAACAGCAAGGCCTTCAGAAAGGGAGTGACACTCAAGCGCTGTCATTACCGGATCCAACCACCCACGGTCAGAATCTAGGTTTTCACCCTTAAAACCAGTCTGAACATATCTGAGCAATGACTTCAACAAGGTAACGACGTACAAACATCGCCATTGCCAGGTATAACCAACTAGCGTCAAGACCTAGGTTTTCACCCCGGAGCTCGAGACTGGGTGTTCGAGTAACAACACCATCGAAGCCACAAATGTGTTGTCGCCACCATTTTTCCACGATCCCAACAGCTACATACGATGTGTGACCGCCGCCGTTGCACAACCAACCCTTTCCATCAAGCCACCATCCATAGCTTGCATCTCAACGTCGAAGTCAACCACTGGATCCGAAGAGAGAAACAGTCACAAAGACCTTTTGATGGCCATAATCCACAGCAAGGCCGCCGCCGCAAGCTAGAGTGGTCATCAAGAACCAACACCGATGGCGGAGCGCAACACTGCCGACTACCACCTCGCCGGAAAGAGGTCTACTCATGCTCGTTGGCCCTGGGTCAACATTGTCGGAGGTAGAGCTCAAAAGACAGATCAGCATCATCGAGGCGCGCCCACAGAACCCAGCCACCGCTAGATCAGGATACATAGATGCCTCATCACAGCCGATGCCGTCAAGCAACACGTGCTCCGACGCGCATGTGCTCACCACAATGGAGGAAGCCGACCAGAGGTAGGCCATCAGATCAGTAGCACGCTGCCGAGTCCAGGGCGCTCCGCCCATCCCATGCGGATGTATAGCACGCTGCCGCTGAGTCCTCTATCAGGCTGTCCCTGCCGGATCTAATCTGAGGCGAAGAGCACGCCAAGGCACATCTCACGCCACCGCAGCAACCAGCAGGTACACCCATCAGCCGACGTCCTCGTCGCTGCCCACGCAGCCGAAGTGGACCGCCGCCGCCCACAACCGCGCTGAACTCGCGACCGTCCCCGTGGCCGCTGTCCCGAGTTTCCAACACTGCCGCCAGAACGACGCATGGGCGTCCCTCCCCCTTTGAGGCAGGAGCCCGCCGCCGCCGCGACCAACGCCGGTGGCAGGGCAAGCACAGATCTAGCCCTCCTCTGGCGGCTAGGTTTGACGCCCCGGTGCCCCCAGGAGCGGCACCGGAGCGAAGGGTTGTTTTTTTCGTGACACTAATATCCTGGGGCCGGGCTCAGTCAACGCTATTCATAGGCAATGAAAAAGGAAAAAGAACCCCAAAGTGATCGGATCTGTGATCGACAAACTACAACAATGATCATACCCGCACTGACCATCTCATGACACTACACGGATAGCGAGATTCTTCAACAGCAATATCTTCAGGAAGGAAGCGACGCTCAATCATCGCCGTCATTGCTAGAGGGCTGGGCTTAACGAGGATAGGAACAAGTGACGAGAGAGACACAGAGATGCTGACACCGCCGAAGAACAAATATTTCACGACAAAGAGGATTCAGTCCGGCCTTTCCATTAACGAAAAAGGCTTTCGCCCCGCTTTATATATAAAGCAATGACCGACCACAGCTCAGATACAAACGCACGCCATCACAACACACGCACACACCCAAGGCTGGATACATAGGCGTTGAACGCAGCAACATTACCCCTAGTACTACAAGAGCAACCGGAGTCCTCAACCGCGGACACGCCAACGCGAAGAGAAGAAGCCGCATATGACGAACCGTGTGCTCCAAGGCGGCGCCTTCAGAAAGATTACGACACCAGAGCGCCGTCACCGTCCAGCCTTTCCATTCAGAAATGAAGGGTATGCCTATAGAACGACGGATCAGCTTGAAATTTTTTTTTTGAGGGGCAAAAGGTTCTTTACTCAATCGAAACATTCAGAGGTATGTTATAGATATCTGGTACAGAACCCAGCCAAATATAGCGGCCTGCGCCTAAGGACGACGCAGCCTTTGCTAACCTATGAGCATCTACTACGAACTCCCTATACTCATGCACCACCTCCACTAGAGTAAACAATTTAGCCCTATCCTCCACTTCTCGCAAAATCACCGAGTATGAGCATTTCGCCTTCTTCTGAAAATTAGTGACAACTTCCAGGCAGTCTGAGGCAACTTTTATCTTCCTAATATTGAGATCTTGGGCAAGAGCAAAACCTTCATTGCATGCTATAGCTTCTAGACATGCTGAATTTGTCTGGCCATTCAAAACAACAGCGGAAGCACCCAAAAAATGTCCGCGCTCATCACGACAAATAGCTGCTGCTGCCCCTCTTCGACCGTCCCTGGACAATCCTCCATCAACACTCACCTTGCACCAACCAGGCTTCAGAGGACTCCACAACCTGCTATGCCTCGCTTCATGTGCATCAGGTTTCATTGCTCTCTTCTGTTTCATGGGCACCTCAATTTCTTCTAAGTACTTTGTGATAAAACCAAAAGTGGAAATAGGATTATGGAATTCTTCATCATGAATAGCTCTTCTTCTTGCCCACCAAATCGCCCAAAGGGTGACAAGTGTCGTAGCCAGTTCGTTTTCTTTCATTGTGTCAAAAAGCCAAAAAATCCACAACCGAGCATCATCAGTCCGGTTCATGATCAGGTGCTCAACCACCTCATCGTCGGCTAAAGCCCAGACTGCTCTTGACATATTGCACTCAATAAGAGCATGTCTCCATGTGTCGACAGCCGCATTACAGATTGGACAAGTATCGTCAGTGGCCATATTCCTATGGGCACGGACTTCTCCTGTAGCAAGAGACATCTTTGCTAGTCGTCATGTGAACATTCGCACCTTAGCAGGAATTCGAATCTGCTTGATCAGCTTGATATTCCTAAGGCCTGGACTGGACCTGGAGAAGCAGAGACCTCTGTTCTGGCAAAGTCACGATGGCCTTGAATGAATCCTGCAGGCCGCCTTGTTATCCTTGTGTTCTTTGTTCTTTTGATGGGAATGTTTTCCTTTTGTTCTGACGCATCATAGAATTTGTGCCGTCCTTGCTCGGTCGGGCTCTGGATCTTTGAGCAAATGCTACTCCTGTAGCAGTTGTGTATAGGAGTACCACTGTGCGTCGCATCCCGTGAATGGATTCGCTTCCGGCACACTCCTACTCCTTGGTGGCACCCGTGAACCGGATCATGCAATATGGAGCTGTCCTTTTCATGATCGGCATGAAAAAGATTATACTGTACTGTATTAATCATGTATGGTCATTACAATCGTGTTGGCATAGAAAATCAATCTCATCTGGCCCTCCACGTCTTTTCAAAAAAAAAAAAATCTGGCCCTCCACGCAGCCACGCCCCTCTCATCCAGAGATTTTTCGGGCTCGGCACTCTCCCATCCAGAGACGAACCAGTTTATTTTATTCTTGAGCCGAATGGAGAAACTCATTCGCGAAATGGTAGAACGTTTTGCACACATTAGATTTTCCATTTGGGTTTTTTTTTTTTTGCAGATTGGTGTTCGGGATTGCATTTCGGGCTGCCTGCAATGGCATTTTTGGGCTCAGTTCTTATCTGTTGCATATCTATAGAGATACTAAGCTCCCTCGAATTGGAGCGTTCTGATGCTTCGAGGGTTGTAGGGGTCACTAGGGCCCCACGCGTAAGTGTGTGTTATTTAGCTTTACTTCTTCTGTTTTTTTCATGATTCATGAGCAGAAAATCTGTGTACTTTAAAAAACATAAACATATTTTAAAATTCTTCACATTCGTTAATATCGATTAAATTTGTCTTGAATTGAAGGCTCTCGTGTTTCGAGGGTTGTGGGGGGTCACCAGGGCCCCACGCGTAAGTGTATGTTGTTTAGTTTTATTTCTTCTTATTTTTTTATTTTTTCATGTTTTAACGCATGAGCACTTATTAACATTTGTGTACTTTAAAAAACATAATATAGAAAAAAATCAAATTCTTTGATATTGATTAAATTTGTGGATATTATTAAAGTTCACGGTCATTCATAGGTTGTGGTTATTTTTTAAATTTGAAAACTTTTTATTTTGCGAACATTTTTAAAACCCTGAATATATTTTAAATTCATGAATGTTTCTAAAATTCATGTTTTTTAAAAGTCGTAATATTTTTAAAGTTCCTTAAACACCATTTAATTTAACTAACTTTTTCAAATAACAAAAGATAGGCGATTTTTTCTGATGTAGCAATGGGGTGAGCGAAAAAAACTAAACAAGCGAGAGTAGCAGGGAGCCAAGTTGAGCGAGCAAGAGCTTCGTGTGCTGACCCATGTGAGCATCACAGTAGCAATTTCATGGGTTTAGCGTGAAATAAGAACTCCCAAAAGGCTCAAATAATCACCACCGGACTGACACTAAGGTCAAAATGTGCAAAGACTTCACAACCGTACATAAAATAACTCCTCTCTTCTCTTGAAAAAAATATACTTCAACAACAACCCAACACGATATACGAACAAAAAACACCACCAATAAAAAACAAAAACACAAAGCCAACATAGATAAAATCACAATAAAACAACCGATCACAATAATCTATAGATATAAAAAGTTAATTTCACCAGTGAAGAACGGCGCGACGAAGCGCACGTTAGCCTCTTGTATGGTTGATACCCGATTGAAAAGGTCGGTTCTAGCTGATGCCCTATGGGTAAAGAATCTGATCTGCAGATGAAGTTGAAGTACGCAAATGTCGAGCGCGCGGGAAGTCCCTACTTGATTCTCTCTGCGATAGCAGAATGCCGAGAAATGTACACAGCACAACGAGCGACCAGGTAAATGGGCCGGCCCACATGAGATCCCTACATGTGCAAAAAGATGAGGTTTTTGAACATTCAGAAGGTTTCTGAACCGGTTTTTTCAATAGATTTTTAGCCTTTTCTTCCTCTTTTTATGTTACTTTTTATTTTATTTTTGTTTTCAAGTTTATTTTCCTTTATTTTTTATATTCAAATATTGTTTGGAATTTCAAATAGTTATTACTGTTTAAAAAAATCACAAATTCAGAAAACACTCCGCGTTTTAAAAACTGTTCAGGATTATAAAAACATGTTTGTGTTTCATTTTTTACTGATTTTTCAAAAAATACAATCTTTCTACTAATAAAGGTTGGAGTTGGCGGTGAGTTCACATGTGGAACCAACAATCTTCATCAATAAAAAATACACCCAACACACATGTGGAACCAGTAAACTTTCAAGAGACATAGATAAACAATTGCACTTTTACTCACATGTGGGAGCTAGAACAAATAAACAAGCACACTACTACTTTCATGTAAGACCAACGGTTCTAGAATGCACAAATAACAAATGCAAAAATATGACTCCAAATCAAAACTATGCTCTTCTTTTCGGTTTCACTTTTCGACCAAGCTCTTTCAATTTTATATCACAGAACGAGAGAGTGAACAAATTGTAACTCCAAAGCGACGAGTGATGGTAGTCCTTGGCCTTCTACCTGATCGACCACCTTGTACAGTCAACTTACTAATGCCTATTCTCATATGTTTTAACATTCAAAATATTGTGTCTTGCAAAGACCTACCATGATGGCTTAAGATTCACCAATGCATGCAACTTGATCTTCCATTATATTTTTCACTATTTTTAATTGTGAATCACGTGCAAAGGCCGCGACACACCAACGTATTTTGATGATTGCCTAAGCCAGTGACCTAACTCCTCATATTTTATAGTTTCGTGGCAACGCACGAGCATTTATTATATATTTTTGTGGCAATGCACGGGCATTTATTTTATAGGTTTTTACCAACGCACGGGCATTATGCTAGTCATTTTTAAAATTTGTTTAAAAATTAGAAATGTTTGAGATTTTTGAAAAAAATGTCCATGGTGACAAAATTTGTTTTGAATTTCAATATTTGTGTGGTTTTTGAATTTTGTTCACAATTAAAAAATCAAACTCAAAATTTGTTTCAAATTTAAAAAACATTCCTATATTTCTGAATTATGTTCACAAATTCTTAACGAGTGTGTAGTTTCAAAAATTGTTTTGATTTTTTGAAAATAATTCATGTTTTTAAATTTTTGTCCACAAATTCAAAAGGTTGTTTGCACATTTCAAAGTATTTATGAAAATTTCAAAAAAATGTATTTTTTTTCAAAATATTTTGGTTTTCAAGAAAAAAATCACTACAAGAACTCATTCCAGTCACTACAGTACCACACACCGGTTCGCTACAGTACCACGGTTCGTTTCGCTATAGTAGATCGATCCAGCTTGCTACGGTGCTCGGGCTGGTTCGCTGTAGTACCACAATAAATGTTTAGTTCTTCCCGCAAAAAATGAATAAATAAAATAAAATAAATGTTTAGTTCTCCCACTCACTACCATTGACTCGCTTTGCTGCGTGCCAATGGGCCGGCCCAGTTGGGTGCCTCGTGTGTGTTCGACCGCAAATCTGTTGCAAAGAGCGATGGATAGAAGAGATCAGTTGCAACTGACCGAGGTGGGTAGCCTAGTTAGGCAACGTGCTGCTTGTGTTTGTGGGCTTCATTTTTATTGTTTTTTCCCTTCCCCTTTAGGCTTTTTTTTCCAGTTTTTTAATTTCAATTTCTTTTCTTTGTATTTTTTATTAAAGGGGATCCTTCCCTGATTTCATTAAAGAAACCAAGTCATTTACAACCAAAACACATCAACCCCTGCCACACACTACCTCCACCCCTTCGACAAATACCCCCCAGCAGACCCTAGCTGATCAACAACCTAGGAAACAAGGACAACACCAACACAAACTCTCTAAAACATCGAAAATGATTTGATGCATGTTCTATTACACAAACATAAGGGCACCTCACGTGGAGACACAACAACTAGCGTGCTTATGAAACAGCAACCCACAGAGATAAGCAACACATTCCCAAATCAGGTCCCATCGCACAGTCAGGGAATCCACACCGCCCCGCTCCTCCGCGCGCTATAAACTTTAGTTGTGACTCACTCTAGGAGCTTTGCGCCCCGTCGTAACGCCAGCTTTGCGTCCTCCGACACCTGCAAGACGCTCCAGTCAGTAATCCAATAGACAGTTCAAAAACATAACAACAGACAGAGCAACATGCCATTTCTAATTAAAACACACCAAGTTTCTCGCTTTCCAAATACCCCAAAGTACACAGGCTGCACCCACCGTGTGTAACTTCTTCCTCTGGGAGGACATCACTTTGAGCCATACAAGAGTTCGTGTATGAGAATCCACAATCAACCCCTAGACTACATTTTACCACGTTCCAAATGTATTTAGCCAAAGGATAATAGAAAAAGTGATGGTCTATCTATTCTTTTTGCCCACAAAGAAGACAATCAGGTTCACATTCCCCCCTCTATTCAACAAAACATCCCTAGTTAGAATGCTTTTCCTCAGCACCAACCATAGGAATGTTCTGATCTTCGGAGGTATTTTGACTTTCCACAGGAATCTATAAGGCACTTTGCACCTAATTTGCATAGTATAATAGAAATATTTCACACTATATGTCCCAGTTTTTTCCAAAATCCAAGACAGTTTGTCCTCAGAATTAGAGAAAATAACAGGAGCACAAAGATCTAACAGATTAGACTGCAAAACAACGCTCTCATCCACCAAAGCTTTCTTGAATGTAAGACCTGTCAGCCCTCGAGAGAAGGATTTATTCACAGTAATATTTTGATCCAAACAGATGTCATCTAATTTCGGGAAAGAAACAGACAGGCTTTCATTTTGCAACCATCTATCCTCCCAAAACCTGGTTTCCTTCCCATTTCCTACACAAAATTTACAACAAGACAAGAAGAGATCCTTAATTTTCAGCAAACCCTGCCAGAAATGAGAATCTCATTTTTTGAGTTGTACCAGTCCCAAGGTACTTCCATTAACATATTTAGCTCACAAGATTTCCTGCCACAGACCATGTTCATTAAAAAGTTTCCAAATCCATTTTGCCAGTAAAGCTATATTCATTAATTCCAAATTCAAAACATCTAAACCACCCAAGTCTTTAGGTAAACAAACAGAAGGCCAATCAACTAAATGATATTTCCTTTTCTCTTTCTCTCCACTCCATAAAAATCTAGATCTAGGTCTATCATTTTTTTTCTTGACTCCTTTGGGGAGGCCATAAAAGGAAAGCATGTACAAAGGTAGACTAGATAGTGAGGAATTAATCGAAGTGGTCCTCCCAGCTATGTTTAAAAATTTGCCTAACCAACAGCCCATCCTTTTCTCCATCTTGCCCATAGAGGGGTTCCAATCACTATTTTTCAATCTTTTCTCATCCACTAGAATTCCTAAATATTTTAGTGGCAACTCACCTTTTTTATAGGTGAAAATTTGTTCAAACATATTAACTTTGTCCACATCTAGCCCTATTCAATCACCTCACTTTTATGAAATTTAATTTTCAAACCAGACAAGAGTTCAAAAAGACACAACAAATATTTAAAATTTCTAGCTTGCTCCAGATTATCTTGAAGGAGTAGTTTTGTGTCATCTGCATATTGCAAGATGGAAATATCCCCCTCCAACTTATTCTTAGCTAGGCTAGAAACCAAGCCCTGCTGTACAACTCTGTCAACCAGAATTGCTAAAGCACCTACAACAAGGTCAAACAATAAAGGGGAGAGGGGGTCCCCTTGTCTCACCCCTTGACGTGTTCTGGAAAGGGACCCACCTCTTCATTTACCACCCCATACTTCTACCAGAGATTGTTTTCATAACCCAGTCATTCCACTTGTTTGGGAATGTTTTCATTTGCAAGATTTGGAGAAGGAAAGGCCATTTGACTTTGTCAAATACTTTTTATAGTCAATCTTGAAAGAACCCTAGTTTTTTTTTGTGGAGGGAGTTCAGAGTTTCAAGCAAGATCAATACACCTTCTAGAATGTATCTCCCTTTCAAGAAAGCAATTTTAGATTTTCTAATCACCCTCCTAATGACAAAAATCAACGTGTTAACCAATTTTTTTGTTATGATATGAAAAGGTACATTTAGGAGATAAATGTGTGTGTACTTCTGAATCCTATCAGTATCACTACCCTTAGGAATAAGGGTGACAACCCCAAAATTAATTCTGTCAATGTCTAGCATATTCTCATAAAAATCTTCTAACAAAGCAAATAAATCATTCTTAACTGTATCCCAAAAATGTAGGTAAAATTCAATTTTAAAGCTATCTGGGTCAGCTGCTTTGTTAGTTTTCATTCCTAAAACAGTTGTTTTAAGCTCATCCATCAAGAAAGGTCTGGTAAGAAATTCCTGTTCCTCCAAAGTGGATGTGTCCACTCCCACTTCATTCATCTTTAGGGTAGTAATCTCAGGTTAACCAGACATATTTTCCTACCCTTCAATCACTCCTTCATCCTGTATGAGTCTAGTAATGCTATTTTTCCTATGTCTCCCATTGGCCTTAGCATGATTGTATTTAGTATGTTTCTTTTCTTTATTCTTTTCCTTACCTTTTTAACACTCTGTGAACAATTTCTGGATATGTGGTGATTTTTTAATATACATTTTAAAAAAATTCATACTAAACATTTTGAGAATCTTTTTAAAATACATTTTAAATATTTAGCTCCTAAAAAAATCCAAATTTCTCTACGAAAATGAACTAAAAAATAATAGCAAAACAATAAAAAACTGCACATGCAAAAGTGAGCCGTAACGTTTGCCCTTGCTTTTCAGGCATTGCCTCCCTAGTTCAAGCCTACACGCGATCAATTCCTATTTGGCGCTTTAGGCGACCATTACTATTTTAAGCTCATCCATCGAGAAAGGTCTGGTAAGAAATTCCTGTTCCTCCAAAGTGGGCGTGTCCACTCCCACTTCATTCATCTTTAGGGTAGTAATCTTATGTTCACCAAATAGATTTTCCTACCCTTCAATCATTCCTTCATCCTGTATGAGTCTAGTAATGCTATTTTTCCTATGTCTCCCATTGGCCTTAGCATGATTGTATTTAGTATGTTTCTTCTCTTTGTTCTTTTCCTTACCTTTTTTTAACACTTTGTGAATAATTTCTGGATATGTGGTGATTTTTTAATATACATTTAAAAAAAATTCATACTAAACATTTTGAGAATATTTTTAAATATTTAGCTCCTAAAAAAATCCAAATTTCTCTACGAAAATGAACTAAAAAAATAGCAAAACAATAAAAAACTGCACGTGCAAAAGTGGGTCGTAACATTTGCCCTTGCTTTTCAGGCATTGCCTCCCTAGTTGAAGCCTACATGCGAGCGATTCCTATTTGGCGCTCTAGGCGCCTGTTACTGTGCATTTTTACAAACGGGCGCCTGAAGCGCGCCCCCATGCTGGGCCGGCCCATCTAGCGATTTTTTCTGCATTTTAATCCGCAATAACAAGCGCCCTGTTTGAGAATCGAACCAGCGACCTCCCTTTCCGAGGTAGGTTGCTGTAACCACCCAGCGAGATCTGGTTACAACAACTTTTTTCTTTATTTAATCTTTCTGTTTCCTTTTTTTCGTTTTCGTTTTTTGTTTTTCTTCTTCCTAGTTCGATGAATTGTTTGCAATTACGTGAACTTTTCCTTTGAATCGATGAACTTTTTTTGAAATTCGATGATTTTATTTTACAAATTTGTACACTTCTATAAAAAAATCCTGAACTTTTTTCAATTTTGATGATTATTTTTTAAAATTGATGAACTTTTTTTCAAATTTGATGTTTTTTTTTCCAAAATCGTGGTTTTTCTTAAAGATTAATGAATTTTTTTAAATTTGCAATATTTTTTTCCAAAATCTATGAACTGTTTTCTGAATTCCATTTTTTTTGAATCCGTGAACTTTTTTCACGCTCTTATTTTTTTTCCAAATAATGAACCTTGTTTTAAATTTGTGATTTTTTCCATATCTGTGATTTTGAAAATTCAACTGGTTAACGATTGATGGGTCGGCAGTTGACCTGTGCGTATGAAGCGGGCGTGTCAAACGACTGCATGACTGAGTGGCCACCAACGCTTGTTGGGATGGCCCCCGATTGAGGCTACTTGTGCTCCAGGTTCCAGAACTGGTGTCTGAAGCGCCATATAGGAGCTCCTACATGCGTCCAATAGGACCTCTTTTTTTGGGACCAGGACCTCTCAATTGAAAATACTAGATAATACCTTGCACGTTACTGCGGTAATTTCTGGTAATAAATTATAGAGAATAAAATTAGAATATATAAGGATATTACTCCCTTGACACATAAACACATTCCTGTCCTATGAACGGTAGCAAACCTAGCAACAAATGAGAGTAGATGCACATTATGGTGAGGAAGTACGTAAGTGAATGTTGCATTGAAACATGCACGACAACCAATTAGAATAATTAATATGTATGGTTGTTAGAAACAAATATGGATTAACAAACTCTCAGTGCCATATGTGTCTTGACCCAATACATTGCACATTTGCATAATAGCTAGAAAGTCACTTGGCAAACAATGCTTGTTTGTAAACATGTAATGAAATGATGGTGGCAAAGTCTTCCAGCTCTTTTATCCTAAATACCTTCCTGAAGCAAACATAGTGGTATAATTCATAGCTTTAGTCCGTGACTTCACTAAAGTAGCTTATCAGTCATATGAGAAAATAGAGCCATTGGATCACTCAAAAGAGTACACATTATTACAGTCGGTAACCAATTAATGACTTTGTCAGTACCTTCGATGTAATTCATAGCAAAGAAACATTAGAAATGGGACATGGACATTTGATTGTCCCCAAGAAGATGGATGACCATATATGATTAATATTTTATGTAATCACATAAATGAGATCAAACCAATGTTATAAATGCCTTCAAATGAAATGATACATCAGAGTAGAGAGAAAGAAAACATGTTTGAAATCTTAACCGGCTAATTCAGTTCCATTTATACATATGAGCAACCTAATAATCCATGTGCAGTTTTGCTGAAAGTACCTACACACATGTGGCCTTACAAAAGTACGCATCCCGTCCTGGAGGTTTCCATTGTGGCAAACACTTGACGTTGACATAAATAAGCAACACTAGTGACCCTGAAAATACAAAAGACAAACTCGATCGCACATTTGTATTTGCAATATCAAATGTGATGAAACAAATTGATGAACCAAATACGTCTATAGTCGACGCCAGTAGAAAAATAAATAACCACCAAGGTGCGAATGAGATATGAAAATAAAAGAATCGTGTAAATTTGACCTACCTTACTTGACTATATTGTTGTCAGAGACATCTGAAATGTAAATCCCATGGCTATTAAACTGATTCCATGAATATGTATGCTAAGAAAGGCATGATTCATAAGCCATCTCCGTCCATTATTTAATCAGCCGATTTGTAGTGCTTACCCAGGAAAACTTGAGGAGAATATATGCATGCGTACCACTGCAAAAATCAGACCACCAATCCAGACAAACAATATGGTTTCTGAGCATTGAAGTCAGACCTACACTTTGTGACAACTGACATATCCAATCTACGATATGAGAAAACTAGACCGCATATCCTTCTCGTCTGCTTCTATTTGCAAAATTATTCCACGGAAGCCTCGGCACAGCAGAATCTTGATCTTGACGTTGTAGGGATAAGATGGTCCGGAGAGGGGAGGGGAGGCGACGGAAGTCTGGAGATGTGTCTGGACTAACACGTATGGCACCAACAGATAATGGTTATCCACAACAATGACTTGAAAATTGGAAACCCTTGCCCTCGCGTCGCTCCCTCGGCGACACGGGCGGTGGCTACGACCCCCTCGACTGGCCTCATCCCTACCCTCCTCCCCTCGCCGTCGTCGATGAGATCCGCCGGGCGAAGCCCGCGCGGATCCGGCGGCGGCGGAGCCTACTCTTCCCGTTGGCTTCGGGCATTCGCGGGTTGGGGAGCTCATGGCGGCGGCCTTCGGGTGGCGGCCGGCGTTCATGCTTTGCGTCGGCTGCGGGGTGGAGGTGCTGCCGGGATGCGGTGGCGGCCTGCTGGTGGCTGGTCGTGGCGTGGTGGCGGGGTTCGTGCAGGCCCGATCTGGGCTCGACCGGCCTGCTGCTCTCGTGCATGGTCATGGCTCATGGCGCCGCTGTGGTTGGCCGTGTTCCGCAGCAGGGGTCCTCTGTCGGCCGGTTGCTCGTCGGCGGCTCCGGCTTCTGTGCTCGTGCACTGGCCACGGCCGGCGTAGAGGCACTTGGTGCTGTGGTGGTTTGGCCCTAATGTTCTTCATCCGCCAAATCGTCTTTCTGCCGGACTTCGACCTCTTCAATCTGACTGCTGACTAGTTCCGGTTTTTCCGTCAGAGTTCTACACGGATTGGCGTGCGTCGCCCCAAAGTATCTAGGTTGAAAAGGTCCGGTCGTGCGCGCTCATATTATCAGCTGGGACATGTCTAAGTCAAGATTTTCAAGGCATTGCTAAAGGCGAAGAAAGTCATGGCTGCTGCGATTGGAGGTCTTGAAGCATTGGCGGAAAGGTATACTGGATGCAATGAAGACTGTGTGCTAGGTGTAC
>NC_057796.1:235943482-235945156 GCF_018294505.1 Triticum aestivum | reverse complement strand
GAGTATGGCAATTTTGTGGTGCTTCTCGAGTACCGAGTCTCGATTCCCAGGATGAAAACCCAAGGTCTAGCCTTTATTGGTTGTACTTGCCAATGACCTTATTGAAGACATTGTTTTTGGGTGAATTCGGACTTTCTTCAGGATGAAAACCCAAGATCTTCGATCGCGCAACGACAATGCTTGTGCATTGTTTCCTTCTTGGAGGCGTTGCTTTGGAGAGCCTCTTTTGTAATTCCGGTGTTGTCTTCGGTGGTGGTTAAAGTGCTACTATTGTTAGTGATTGATCACCGTGGCGGGACCTTTTCTTTTTTTCATTTTTTTTGGCTGTGTGTATCCTTGGTGTCTTTCGACATTTTGTTAGTATAGAGGCCGGGTGTAATTGGTATCTTGGTGATATTAATATATCCCTTTCTCGAAAAATGACTTGAAAATCATACCTCATGACTATCAAGCAGGGGTATGGAGACGACAGGACCGAGTAGCTGGACTATGGTTGAACACAACATTCTATAAACCAATGAATGATCTGTTAAAGATAATTTTCCAAACAAATGATAGAAGAAGTCTCTCCCTGAAGGCCACATAATTGTAGAAAATTACACATCCATGTGGTGCAACTCCGTGATGTAGAGTTGTACACATGGCTAGATTTCAATCCAAGGGAGAGTTAGCAGTGGAGAACGAAGAAACTGAACACCAGTTCATGAGTCAAAGAGCAACTCACCGAAGAAAATATCATGGCGGAACAATATTGATCCGTGGACGCGGTGGCGACGGCGACATGAAGAGATCTGGAGAAAGGAGTTGCGAGGACATTTGCTAGTAGGCAGAGTTCAGGGCGTTCATGTCGTGGTTCCACCAGATGAACTGCTGGGCCAGGGGATAGAGAGGGAGTAATGTGGGAGGCGCTGTTGGGAGCAGAGGAAACGACAACAGTTTCTACTGGGAGTGGAGATGATGGGTGCTGGGTGGGTGAGGCGAGGAGACAACCAAGAAAAAACATTTATTTTTTGTAGGAGGGAAGGCTAGGCTTCGGTGGTTATTTTTTCTTTTAGTATCTGTGTGTTCACGAAGGCTGGTTAGAGAGGGCTCCTCGCCTATCTGTTGTTCGTAACTGGAACACTAACATGTCATGCATGAAGAGGTGAAACGGACCGCTGATGTGGACAGCCTATATGTTAAAAGAAATAGATTAGTGAAGATGAACTATTTATACATTATAGATTTGCCAAATGTGCCTAGGTCCACCGACAACGCGAAGTTGGGCTAAGCCCGCGACCGGGCAATCTAATAGACGGGCTAGCTACTTTAGAGGGAGCAACTAGTTAACGAGCGCTTTTTTGGGAGCCTCGCAACGATCAGCGCCACTTGGCGCGCTCTCAGTCATTCGCCACGTGTCGCGCTCTGGGCGCTCCCTCCAGATTTTGCTTTTTTTTATATTTTTCCGTACGCGTTTTCGGCTTTTTTCTACGTTTTGGTTTTTTCCCGGTCTTCCTTAGCGTTTCGACAAAAAATATTTTTTTTAAATTTTTTTGCGCGAAAAAACGTGTTTACTTTTTTTTCTTTTGTGAAAAGTCATGTTTTTATTCGCGAGAGGCACGGTTGTGCTTTAGCGAGAGTCACGGCCGTGCCTTTCGGAAACGAAAAAAACGCGTTTTCTGTTTTTTTTTTCGC
>NC_057796.1:235808353-235943141 GCF_018294505.1 Triticum aestivum | reverse complement strand
AAAAAAATACGCGTTTTCTGTTTTTTTTTTCGCGAGAGTCACGGTTTTGCTTTTGCCAGAGGCACGGTTGTGCTTTCGTGAGCGTCACGGGCGTGCCTCTTTCGGAAAGAAAAAAAAACGCGTTTTCTGTTTTTTTTCTTTCCACGAGAGTCACGGTTTTGCTTCCACGAGAGGCACGGTTGTGATTTCGCGAGAGGCACGGGCATGCCTCTTTCGGAAAGGGAAAAAACCGTGCTCCCGGTGTGGTTTTTTGTCCGTTTTTTTCGTGAAAAAAGTTCGTCAAAACCTATCAACATGGTATCTAGTTTTGAAGATCTCGATGCGAGGAATCCAATGATGAAAACAATTTGAGATTTGGACGCACGGTTTAAGAGATAAAACGTTTTGAATAAACGAATCTACGAAAAAAGGGAAAACTCCCAGGTTGCGACAAGTGGCGCGCTGCATGTGCGCCACTTGTCGTGACCTGGAAAGATGGAGTGTTCTTTGCAACGAGTACTCCTTAATTAATGATTTCGTACATTAGACTACAGGGGAGCGTCTTTGTCTCACTTGTAGCATGACAAAAACACTTCTCACCGTCGCTGTAGTGGGCCATTCCAATTTTCTTCTTTGTTTTCACCCGTTTTCTTCATTCATTTGTTTTTTATTTCTGACGTCTATTCGTTTTTTGTCCTTTTTATTTAATTTTTATTTATAAATAGTATACATATATTAATTTTTAAAATTTACTTAAATTACTAAAAACATTCATCCCACATGCACAATTTGTTCATGCAGTGTAAAATTATCTTTGTTATTCTTTAGAAAATAATATTTGAACCATTCAAAAAAAAGTTTCTGACATTTAGAAATCACCATGCCTTTCAAAAATATGTTCTGGCATATAAATAAGTGTTTTAAAGTTAAAACATATGCTCACATAATTTATAAAAAATGTTTGGAAGCATTAAAAAATAATCTTCATTGGCTTGTGTGTTTCTGCTCACCGATTTTCCGTTCGGATTTTCTTGGCAATTATGTTCACCGGTTTAGTTGTTTTACTTCCTTTTTTTATTGTTCCTTTTTCCTTACTTTTAAAATATTTTCTTGGTTCTTGTTGTTTTGTTCATCATGTAACAAATTAGACATCGTGCATTTAAATTTATCCTTTCTCACTTTTTTTGTCACTGGTAAATAGGTGCATGCAATGCAAGTTGATATTTTGGTAGAATATTAACTGCACGATGACATTAGATAGGATATTAACCGTTGAGTGGTCGCCATTTGAACAATTTAGGTTGTTGGGTTAACATGATTTGATGGCCGAGATTAGTTGGATCCGCTCCTTTAGGCCTTTTTATATCGATATGTATGTAGTTATCTGGGCCATCATGTTTATCATGTATTTATTAATGTTCACAGTGTATCCAACGACCTTCTTTTTTGATGGGACAGTGATCCAACAACCTAGTAATATTAATGTTCATAGTGTATTAAAACGTGTATCGTGTATTTATTATAAAGTCATTGTATATTTAAAAGAATTATTGTGAATCTAAGAAAACATCATAGTAGATCGCCCTAATCCATAGCCCCACTAACAATGTACTAGATCTTTGTCAGCAGATAGAGATCGAGGAAAGCAATGCCTACCACATATGCATCACATTCGCACAACACCACAGAACGTTCGCCACGCTCGCTAGCTCCCCCTGTCGAGATCATGTACGAGATGCAAGGTGCTTGTAAAGATAAACCGATTTTTGCTCAAGCACCAGGCTTGTTTTTATAGCAGATGCACCTAATTAAGCATAAATGCCGTACAAATAAGCAGCGGTGATTAAGAAAAACCGATTTCTTTTCACAAACACCTCGGCCTCGCTATGCACTTTGCATTGTGCATGGCCGGATTTCGAACACCCTCGATCAGCTAGCGCCATCGCCCATGCCCGGAACGTGGGGCGTGCATGCCATGCATGCGGAGACCCCAAAAGTATCGCACGCAATTAACGAAAGCGAAAGCTCCATGACCTCCATGCATGGGCGTGGCGTCGCTGCTGCTCTGAGCCGGTGTGGCCGCGCAGGCGCAGACTTTAGCACTAGCGCCCAGAGCCGCGCGCGCGCGTGGCGTCGATGACACACACGGCCCGCTGGCTGGCTACGCGCCCGTGGCCAACGGCCATGCACGATCCGCCACTAGGTACTTCGTCCTATACGGCAGCGGGCTTTGCTTTCGCTAACATGTACGCATGCAGAAAGCTTCACTACTGCTACGTGCCCAGCACTCTAGCTAGCTAGCTACACCCATTGACTCACCAGCCATTTGCCATCCACATCCAAAGTCAGGATGCAGGCCGGGGTCCGTCTGCGTGATTATTTCAGCATCTCCGTCGTCCTTGTGAACCGATGCGGACGGGTCCGTCTGCGTGATTGTTTTCAGCAGCAGCAAATTAGAGCAGCCCGTCCGTGTGAACAGATGCGGACGGGTCCGCCTGCATCGTCGCATCCAAGAACTGTCCAATTGACACCAAGAATTTAGCATCTTTTGCCTCCAGCGAAAGATTTTTTGTTACCATCCCTGCCAGTGGCCCACCAGTGGAGAAGGCTCAAGGCCCAGGGAAGCGCACCCGAAGGCCCAGCAACCGCTACCCAGCCCACCAATACACTACCTAACAGGTACTTAAGCGGGTGAAGGAAGGGAAGCGGGGCAGGCAGAGGCAAGACGAATCTGGCGGCGGCGGCTACCCTATCCCCAATTCCCCTTTCTTGTTACTGTGGAACCCTAGCTACTTCCAGCCTAAATTCTTGTAATCGGATCCAGTGAGTGTAGATCGAACCTGAGGCGTAACAGTTGGTATCAGAGCCTTCTACTCTCCACTCTCCCGCCGATCGGCGCAAGCTGGCCAGCCGGTTCCCATCGATTATCCAGATGAGGCACGGCAAGGCGACCGCGATGGAGGAGCAAACTAAGGCCATCGCGGACCTGACGGCGGTCATCTCGGCGATGTCGGCGAAGATCGACGCGATCCACCCCGTGGTGCTCGATCTTCAAGGGTGGAAGCCGGCGATCGAGCGATCCGTCGATGAGCTCCGCGCAGAGGTGGGAGATCTGCGAGGTTTGCTGCAAGAGAAGGGCAAGGGCGTGGAGGGCGCGCCGGCGGCTCCCTTGCCGTCGAACCCATCGCCGCAGCCCCCGACCAGGCTGCTGGATCTGCCGCCCCTGATTCCTCTGGCGGTGGAGACCAATCTCGCGCGGCTAGCCGAAGGGGCGCAGATGCAGGGTGGCGGCAGCCACGGGCCAATCGGCCACGGCAGGACTACAGACCACCGGGGGATGTCACCGGGGTATCGATCCCCGCGGGCGCCTCCGGTCACGGGTACGTTCGATTCCCATCTGCCGTTCGGAGAGAGCTCATACACGGGGGAAAGGGGGTTCGGTTTTTCTCGCTATCCACCACCACCACGCCTAGAATTTCCACTGTTTGATGGTGATGGACCACACGCTTGGCGTCTGAAGTGTGAAGCTTACTTTCGCGTTTGCACCTTGAGTCCAGATACATGGGTGAGTTGCGCCGCGATGTACTTCATCGACGGGGCGCTATCCTGGTTGCAATCCACCAAAGCTCATTTAGTTTACCAAGAGTGGGAGGGGTTTGCTATGGCTGTGTGCGAGCAATTCGGGCGAGAGGAGTTCCAATCGCTGGTGCGTCAGTTCAATAGGCTGCGGCAGACGGGGGCGGTGACTGAATATGCAGAGAAATTTACTCAATTTATGCATAATCTCATGGCTCATCATGCGTCATGGGAACCTACTTACTTCATTACGCATTTCATTGATGGGCTACAGAAGGAAATTCGTGCTGCTGTGGTGTTGCATCATCCAAAAACACTCGATACTGCTGTCGATCTTGCTTGTCTGCAGG
This sequence comes from Triticum aestivum, assembly GCF_018294505.1. Taxonomy (NCBI): domain Eukaryota; kingdom Viridiplantae; phylum Streptophyta; class Magnoliopsida; order Poales; family Poaceae; genus Triticum; species Triticum aestivum. Next base: position 235,939,236 of record NC_057796.1, on the reverse strand, counting down.
AGGAAGTGATGGAGGCGATGCGCAAGGAGGACAAGCGCGAAGATCGTCGGTACACGCCGGCGGCGACCGCGAGGCCAGTGCCCCGAACGGCCTTGCCGCTCCCTCCCCCACCACCATCGGCACCGCCCAAGCCTTCAGCGCCTCCGGAGACGCGCAGCGCGGACCGTCGCGCTGTTGAAGCAGCACACGCCCCGTCAGAAGATCGAATCGCTGCCCTGCGCGCCTACCGCCGGGCGCGGGGCCTGTGTTTCACCTGTGGAGAGCGGTGGGGACGTGACCACCGCTGCGGCCCAACGGTCCAGCTCCACGTCGTGGAGGAGCTGATCGACATGATGCGGGGTGATCCGGCCACCGCCGACGAGCACACTCCAGCGGGGTCAGTGGCAAGTGAAGCGGAAGCCGACTGCTGTGTCATCTCTAAGGAAGCAGTCGAAGGGGCTGAATCTGCAACGACTATGCGCCTGCATGGCTGGGTCCAAGACCGCGAGGTGTTGATGCTGGTTGATTCTAGATCCTCGCACAACTTTGTCTGCGAGTCCCTAGCGGAGCAACTAAGCGGCATGAAGGTGAGCGACCACACCATGGCTGTGCGGGTGGCCAATGGAGGTGTGCTTCAGTGCAATCGGGAGCTACCGGCCTGCCCGTGGAGAACCCAAGGGGTGACCTTCCACACCGACCTCAAGGTCCTTCCCTTGGGCTGCTACGACATGATTCTGGGCATTGATTGGCTCGCTCAGCGCAGTCCGATGAATGTTCATTGGGGGGAGAAGACTACGAGCTTCGACTACAATGGGGCACGAGTTCGATTGCAAGGGGCTCGCGCTGACACCTCCCAATGCCAGCAACTATCCAGTGATGAGCTGAACAATCTTCTGCAGCGCTCGGGCGTGGCTCGGGTCATTCACTTATGCACAGCAGCTGAAGGAGAGATCAAGGCCACGGAGCTGCCGGTTCCGAGTGCTGTGGCCGAGCTGCTCGCGGAGTACGATCACCTGTTCGCTGAACCCCGAGGGCTGCCACCGCAACGTGCGTTCGACCACACCATCCCTCTGTTGCCAGGAGCGAAGCCCGTCAATATTAGACCGTACAGATACAGTCCGGCACAAAAGGACGAGGTGGAGCGGCAGGTGGCCGACATGCTCGCCCAAGGCATCATTGTGCCAAGCTCCAGCCCTTCCGCGTCTCCAGTCTTGCTAGTGCAGAAGAAGGACCTCACCTGGCGATTTTGTGTGGACTACCGTCAGCTAAATGCGATGACAGTGAAGAATCGTTACCCCCCGCCCATCATTGATGAGTTGCTAGACGAGCTAGCCGGTTCCCAGTTCTTCATCAGCCTCGATCTGAGGGCAGGGTATCATCAAATACGCATGAAGCCGGAGGATGAGCACAAGACCGCATTCAAGACCCACAACGGCCACTATGAGTTTCGTGTGCTGGCTTACGGACTCACGGGTGGTCCATCCACATTCCAGGGAGGAATGCACATAGTGCTCGGTCCTCTCAATCGCCACGGAGTCCTAGTCTTCATTCACGACATCTTGGTCCATAGTGCCACGCTGGAGGAACACGTCAACCTGCTGCGACAGGTTTTCCAGCGGCTCCATGAGCATCAGCTCAAAATCAAGCTCAGTAAGTGTTCGTTCGCGCACCCCAGCCTCACCTACCTGGGCCACGAGATCAGTGGGGACGGAGTGAGGACGGACAACAAAAACATCACGGCAGTGCAGAGATGGCTGACTCCAAGCAACGTCAAAGAAGTCCGGGGTTTCCTCGGGTTGGCAGGATACTACCGTAAATTCGTGAAGAACTTTGGCATTATCAGTCGGCCCCTGACCGACCTACTGAAGAAGAACACAGTTTTCTGCTGGACTGAACTAGAAGAGACAGCCTTTCAGGAGCTCAAGAAGGCGCTGGTGACGACTCCAGTACTGGCCCTACCAGATTTCAAAGTCCAGTTTGAGGTGGAAACAGATGCATCAGATCGCGGCATCGGTGCCGTTCTTCGGCAAGGCAAGCATCCGATCGCTTTTCTCAGCAAGGCCTTGGGCCCGAGGAACCGGGCACTGTCCACATATGAAAAGGAGGGGCTAGCCATCCTGATGGCAGTTGAGCACTGGCGCCCATACTTGCAGCATGCCGAATTTGTGATCCACACCGATCAACGCAGCTTGGTGCATTTGGAGGACCAGCGCCTCGCAACTCCTTGGCAGCAAAAGATCATGGCCAAGCTCTTGGGGCTCCGGTACCGCATCGTCTACAAGAAGGGGGTCGACAATCGGGTAGCAGATGCGCTGTCCCGACGGCCGGGACCACCCCAGGGTGATCTAGCAGCAATCACAGTGGCAGTCCCAGTATGGCTGGAGGCGGTGCAACAGGGCTATGAGGGGGACGCAGTGGCACAAAAGCTACTGACCAGGCTGGCCACGAAGCCGGAGAGCCACGACGGCTTCAAGCTCCAGAACGGAATTATCAAGCAGCATGGGCGGGTCTGGATCGGCTACAACGTCCCTCTCCAGAAGCAAGTTCTCGGGGCTTTACATGTGGGTGCGATCGGAGGCCACTCGGGGTTCAATGCCACCTATCGCAGAGTGCGACGTCTGTTCACTTGGCCAGGAGTGAAGCAACATATCAAGCGGTTCGTGGAGGACTGTCAGATCTGCAAGCAAGCAAAACCGGAGCGAGTCCGCTACCCAGGCCTGCTGGAACCCTTACCCGTGCCCAAGCAGGCGTGGGAGCTCATTACAATGGACTTCGTGGAGGGGCTCCCGCAATCAGCTCGCTACAACAGCATCCTTGTCGTCGTGGACAAGTTTTCGCGGTATGCCCACTTCATACCCCTATCTCACCCATTCACGGCTTTCCAAGTCGCCCTCGCCTTCGTCAACAACATCTACAAACTGCGTGGGTTGCCCGAGGCGATCGTTTCGGATCGGGACCCAATATTCACCAGCACCATGTGGAAAGAAATCTTCAGGCTGACTCACACGGAGCTGCGGATGAGTACGGCACGGCACCCGCAGACTGATGGGCAATCAGAACGGGTCAACCAGTGCCTCGAAACGTACCTGCGCTGTTTCGTGCACGCTTGCCCATCCAAATGGTCAGCGTGGCTCGCGCTGGCAGAGTTCTGGTACAACACTTCCCCACACTCTGCCTTGGGAACGTCTCCTTTTGAAGCTCTGTATGGTCACGCCCCTCGCCACTTTGGCATCATCGACCCTCTGGCCTGTGCGGCACCGGACCTGGCAGACTGGCTCCAGGATCGTGCCCAGATGGAGGCGCTCCTGAGACAACATCTTCTTCGTGCCCAACAGCAAATGAAGCAGTCTGCTGACAAGCACCGCTCTGACCGTCACTTTGATGTTGGTGATTGGGTGTTCCTCAAGATCCAGCCCTACATACAGCGTTCCCTGGCTACTCGCGCTAACCAGAAACTGTCATCCAAGTACTTTGGTCCGTTTCAGGTCATCAGGCGCGTTGGGCAGGTGGCGTACAAGCTTCAACTACCAGCGGCTTGCACCATCCATCCGGTCTTCCATGTGTCACAGCTGCGGAAGGCCCTTCCACCCACCGAGCAGGTGGTGCCTGATCTTCCAGTGGAAGCAGCACCAAGTCCGGTACCAGTCGAGGTCATCGCCGCCCGTGTCTACACCCGCAACAAGACGCCCGTGCCGCAAGTCCTGGTTCGTTGGACGGACCAACCGGCGTCGCTAGCCACTTGGGAAGACCGCGACGAGCTGCTGGAGGAGTACCCCGACGCACCAGCTTGGGGACAAGCTGCCTCTGAAGGGGGAGGGAATGTTACGATCCCTGCCAGTGGCCCACCAGTGGAGAAGGCTCAAGGCCCAGTGAAGCGCACCCGAAGGCCCAGCAACCGCTACCCAGCCCACCAATACACTACCTAACAGGTACTTAAGCGGGTGAAGGAAGGGAAGCGGGGCAGGCAGAGGCAAGACGAATCTGGCGGCGGCGGCTACCCTATCCCCAATTCCCCTTTCTTGTTACTGTGGAACCCTAGCTACTTCCAGCCTAAATTCTTGTAATTGGATCCAGTGAGTGTAGATCGAACCTGGGGCGTAACATTTTTGTTGTTGTTTTGTTGAGAAACTAGAAGCTCGTCGGGGACCCTGGCTTCTCGGTCCCCTTTGAGCTGGCGGCAGCGCCTGCCCCTGCGCCCGTGCTCACGCCGGAGCTGCGCCGTGCGGCGGTGGAATCAGTGGAGTGCTGTTACATGGAAGAAGATGCGGATCTTTGGCGGATGGAGGAACAGCTGTCCTTGGCGGTCGTGGTCACCATCACCGGCACCAGGCCGGATGTTCACCTCGCCGCAGTTGCTGCGGCGCTGCACGAGGAGTTCCGCATTGGCCCGCAGGACATGTCGATCCGGCCATTCTACCCGGAGGATTTCCTCGTCCTGTGCAGTGCTCGGAATGTTCGCGATAGGATGGTCAGCCAGGGTGGCTTGTCCCTGTCTTCCCCGGCCGGTTTCTCCCTGTCCTTGCGCCATGGCTGCGTCAGGCGCAGGCCACCGGAGCTTCGCTCCCATTCCTAGTGCCCCTGGCGCTCGTGGGCGTGCCGGCGCACGCGTGGACACGGCGGACGGCGAATTCGGTGCTCCGAGGGCTCGGCTTGGTCATGGGCGTGGTGGACAGCACAGCGCGCCGCAATGACATGTCGAGCTTCAAAGTGTGGCTGCGCACTGACCGGCCGGAGCGCCTCCCAACGCAAAGGCGGCTGTACATCGAGGAGCCGAACTCAAGGCGGCGCCGGCATCATCCACGGGCGGCGCGCTCGTCGGCGCTGTGGTACAACGTCAGGATAGTCAAGCTGGCGGAGCGTGTGGTGGATGAAGAAGACGATCCGGAGCTCTCGCCGCCGGCGAGCCCCCCGGGGCCGTCGGTGCCCCCCTCCGGGCTGGCTGGTGACGGTTCACGAAGGGATCAGCATGGCCGCCGGGGCGCCAATGATGCTGGGGGGAGCTCGGATGCGGATGCCGCCTCACCGCCGGCGACCGGGGCCTCGTCGGCGGCCTCGGCAACGAGCACGGCTGTTGGGCTGGTTCAAACTAAAGGGAACTTGCGTCATCAAAGTGGATGTGACGATCGGACTTGCCGGCAGCATGGACCCACTGCCACCAGAGCGGTCGGGCTGGCTTTGACCACGGACGCCACGAGACCAACGAGCCCAACCCAAGGCCAACACGTGGAAAGGCAAGACAGGCAGGAGATCATGGATGAGGCGGACAGCCTGGTGGACCATTCGGGAGCTGCCCAACTGGCGTCTTCTGGCGCGTCGTGCCACGGATCGGGCCTGCACCGCCAGAGCGGTCACGTGGAGTGGCCACCATCGATCACGCTTGCTCGATGGCGGGACCGGGCGGAGCAGAGTGAGGCGCCCACCCCGACAGGATGCGGGATCCTGATTGGCTCGCTTGAGCTACAGATGGGGACAAGACCAGGAAGGATGGGACAGCGGGAAGAGATAGGGGATCCCCAGGATCGCTCATTGGCCAGCAACTCTTGCGGGTTCGCGCATGCGGAAGAATCCAATGTCCCACAACCCGAGGAGGATGGGACGGATCCCATGCAGCAAACGGTAGGGGGCCACGTTGCCTCTTTTGACTGGCCGGAACCGGAACGCATACAGATGACTGACGTAAGCGTCGTGGAGCAGCTTAGCGAGCTCAAGGAGTGGGATTCACACATGTAGGAGTTTTCCAAGGTATGATCACAGATGGTGGGGCCTGGGCATGACATGTTCTGGGTCTCGCTCTCAGAGGGTGATGGAGTTGAGCCACCGCTACCTGCGCGATCAGTGGCGCAGAGCGCAGCCACTGGGGGGAGTGTGGGATCCCCAGAACCACAATCAAAGACGACCCCCGAAGCCAAGCTGGGGGAATTCTGCATGCAAGTGGCCAGGGCGATTATTCCACTGATTTAAAAGCCGCCAGAGACCGCACACAAACGTCGACCCGCCAAGCGGATGCAGCTAGTGACGGCCACACCCAGACGTAGCGTTCGCATTGCCAAGAGGGATGAACGTGGCTCGGTGGCATCCAAGCAGTAGCAGACAATCATGCGCAAGCTGTGCCTCGAACACGAGGGAGAAACAATAGGTGACACGGCGCTCCAAGCATATATTGATCTCTTCTCCAGCCCACTATCTGACACGCACATCGCAGCAATCCTCGCTCTCTTTGGGTGGGAGCCATCGGCCTTGCCACTACAGGAGGTGCCAGGCTCGGTGGTGGTGGCCCCCTAGCCTCTAGGGGTGCGTGGACAATTGTAGGCCCTCCCCATGGCTTCACAACCGTTGAAAGTATTGGTGTGGAACGTGCGTGGGTTGAACTCACCGGCACGGAGGAATGCAATACGGCAGGTGGTACAAACGGCAAACCCGGCGGTAGAATGTCTACAAGAGACTAAACTTGAGATTGTAACGGTGGATATTATGCGTCATTGCCTTGGCAATAGATTTGAGAACTTCTACTACATGCCGGCGGATGGCACCCGTGGTGGCATTGCCATCGCGTGGGATGCATTACTTGCCTCACTCTCAAACCCGCATACCACGCATACCACATTAACGGCGCTGGTCAAGCCCAGTGAAGCACAAGAATGGTGGCTTACCTGTGTCTATGGCCCACAGCTGGACCATGAGAAGGTGGAATTCCTAGAGGAGCTCGTGGAGATAAGGGACTTGCATGCTGGGCCATGGATGCTTGCGGGAGACTTCAACCTCCTGGCAGGCGAGCGCGACAAGAACAACGCTGCGATAAACAGGCAGATGATAGGCCGCTTCCGGAATACTTTGAATAGGTTGGAACTAAAGGAGCTCTATCTCAGTGGCCGAAAATACACTTGGTCGAATGAGCGGCAGCACGCCACCCTGGAGAAGCTAGATCACGTGTTCACCACCAACTGCTGGGAGGACATCCACCCATCCTGCTTCCTCTCCGCGATGGGCACATCTATCTCAGACCACTGCCCCATGCTCATCGACCTAAACGCGGACATGCCAATGGGACATCGCTTCAGGTTTGAGGCATTCTGGCTGCGCGCGGAGGGGTTCATGGAGACAGTCCATACGGCGTGGCACTCGATCCTATCTACTGGGAATCCTTTCGTCATCCTAGAAAAGTAGCTCCGTGCAACGGCCAAACGACTCCAGGGCTGGAGCGCCAAGTGGATAGAAACATAAAGATGCAGATCCTCATGGCTATGGAGCTTATATACAGACTCGACCAAGCATCGGATAACAGAGCACTAACGGTTGCAGAACTCCAACTCCGGAAAACCCTCAAACGGAAGCTCCTAGGGTTATGCTCCTTGGAGCGAACCATAGCACGACAACGATCCCGGCTGCTACAGCTAAAGGAGGGAGATGCCAACATCGAGTTTTTCCACCGACACGCAAGACACCGGCAATGCCGAAACATGATTACCTCCATCAAGAAGAACGGGCTGGCGATAACGGGACATGATCAAATCGCTGCTGATGTGGATGGGTTCTACGACAGGTTGCTGGGTTCGGCCTCTACTAGAGAAACCACATTACGGCTGGAAGCACTAGGATTACCAAGGCGCGATCTATCACACATGGAGCCGCCATTCATGGAGGAAGAAGTGGAGAAGGTGGTCAAGGCCCTACCACCGGACAAGGCGCTGGGGCCGGACGGGTTCACGAACAGATTCTATGCCTGCTGCTGGCACATCATCAAGGCGGACATAATGCGGGCGCTGGATACGATCTATCATGGAGATATGCGTGGCATGCAAGCAGTCAACAAAGCACTTGTCTCCCTACTGCCAAAGATGGAGGGCACGAAAGAACTACGAGACTACCGACCAGTCAGCTTAGTGCACGGTGTGATCAAGCTATTTGACAAGGTATTGGCCACAAGACTTTCCGGGGATCTACCGTACCTCGTGGGGAAACACCAAAGCGCTTTCGTGAAAGGAAGATATCTGCATGACAACTTCATGCTTGTGCAAGGCACGACATGGCGCTTACATGCTCTAAAGGACCCCACGGTGCTTCTGAAACTTGACATATCCAAAGCCTTTGACTCCGTCTAATGGCCATTCCTAATTGAGGTATTGCAAAGCATGGGGTTCGGCACACGGTGGATTGGATGGATTTGTGGACTACTTGCAACGTCTTCAATGAGGATCATGCTCAATGGGGTGCCCGGCAAACCAATCTACAACCAATGTGGCCTAAGGCAAGGGAACCCGCTCTCGCCAATGTTCATCTTAATCATGGAGCCACTGCAGCGGTTGTTCCACACAACATCCGAGTCCGGCCTCCTAGCACCCTTGGCGGCGAATGGCCTCAAGAATCGCCTGTCAATATTTGCGGACGACGTCATCATCTTCCTGAAACCGCGCCCGACGGACCTCACCACGTGCACAACGATACTTGACATGTTTGCCGCAGCCTCAGGCCTCCATGCAAACCTAGGGAAGAGTGCTGCCCTCCCAATCCGGTGCACACAAGAGCAAATGACGGACGTGACGAATGTACTGGGCTGCTCACTAGGTGGCTTCCAGATGAGATATGTCGGACTGCCGCTGACCATCCGGAAGCAATCGGCTGCGCAGTTGCAAGGTCTGGTGGATCACATCGCTGCTTGCCTGCCCACTTGGCGTGCCGCGACCCTACCGAAGAGCAGTAGGTTGATCCTCATCCAGTCGGTCCTCTCAGCGATGCTAGTGCATGCAATATTGGCCATGGAATTACCGGCGAAGACAACCGCGGTGATCAACAAGATCCTACGAGGATTCCTCTGGTGTGGCAAGGCGGAGGCAAACGGAGGAAACTGCGCGGTGGCCTGGAACGCAGTTTGCGCGCCCAAATGGGCTGGAGGCCTCGGGATCCCGGACGTTGCCTGGATGAATGTAGCAATGCAGGCCCGCTGGCCATGGTTGGCGCGGGTGGATGACACGCGACCCTGGAGCGAGTTTACAATAGAAGTACCAAAGGCATCCATCCAACTGTGCAACGCGGCAACACGAACAGAGCTAGGTGACGGCGCAATGGCTCTTTTTTGGGAGGACCGATGGTTGGATGGGTTCCGGCTGGAGGAAATCGCACCCACGATATATGCAAGGATACCGCGCCGAATCCGAAAGCAGCTCATGGTCAGGGAAGCAGTACAAAATGGGACGTGGGCAGCGCCCATTGGACCAGACATCGACGCCCTGACACTCACGGACTTCATAAACCTGTGGACTCGGGTTCAGCACGTGCAGCTCCAAGAAGGGGTATAGGACACCATCCGATGGGCTTGGGAGCGCAACGACCTCTACTCCGCCCGATCGGCGTACGCCGCCAAGTTCATGGGAAGAGAGATAGCGCCAACCTCGGACGCAATGTGGAAGTGTCGGCCCCCTTGCAATGCCGTTTTTTCATCTGGCTCGCGATATGTAACAGGTGCTGGATCTCAGACCGCCTAGCGAGGAGGGGGCTACCACATCAACAATCATGCCCACTTTGCAGCCAAGACGACGAGACAATGAATCATATCATGCTTCAGTGCGTTTTCGCACGAACCTTCTGGCTGGAGATTTGCCAAGCTTTGGAAGTGCCGCAATGGACGCCGACCACGCATGACACCCTACCGGAGTGGATCCTAAACAAGCGGATACATGGAGCCAAGGAGAAGGATGTGAGGGCAATAATTATTCTTGCCTTGTGGGAATTGTGGAAGCACCGCAACGGGATTGCGTTCGACGGCGAAACACCATCTTTAGGGAGGCTACTAGCATGGGTCTCCCACGAGGGCAAGGCTTGGAGGACGGCGGGCATCCTAAAGTCGGATCTAGATAGCTTCTTCGGGCGGATACATAGGTGGGAGTCTAGCGAAACGTAGCCGCATGTAAAACGGTGGTTTGGGTGTGTAACGCCCTCAGCGAAGGGTTTATTGTACCCTTTTTCTCCCCCATTAATGAAAGATACGCATGCTATGCGCATTTGAGAAAAAAAAGAAAGCTCGGTGGAGAAGTAATGTGCACGAGTACGTACGTACCCAGCCAGTAGAGTGAATAGCATAAAACAATTCGCGTTAGGGTTCTAAAAAACTACCAAATTTTTATTTGTGACTGATAACTATCAGAATAGGTGTCGGTTGTTTCAAAAAACCCAAATCGCCCGCTGCTAAGAAACTAAGCCAGTTTATGACAGGTCGGGCCCGCACCTAAACAAGCCGTCTGTTTGACTGTTTGTGTTGACCGTTAACTGACATGTGGGGCCCACATGTCAGTGTCCCTAAAAAAATTGCATGTATTTTTTTCTTCAACCCCTTAGTTCTTTTACATATTAAAAAATATGCCCTTATTTTTACAGAATAACCCCTATAAATATTTTTAAAAAGCAATCAGGTCCCTCAATCATTTTGAGAAAGCCAGAAAATCCCGTCGGCCATGTCGCCGCCGCGCGCCTCCCTGGCCATGTCGCTGCCGCGCGTTAAGTCAGCGCCTGAGACCTGCGGGGCCGGCCAGATCCGGCACAGGCCGCGCCGCCAAGTCGACGCCTGAGACCAGCGAGGCCGGCCCTCCACCGTCGTGCGGGAGGCCATGCTCTGGCAAGAGCTGCGCCGCCACGCGCCATGGAGGGGCGCACCGCCCAGCTCCGACACCCGCCTCCCCACAGAGGCCGGCGACCTCCGCTGCCCGCCTTCGCGGCGAGGCTGGCCAGACCGCCACCACCTGCCGGCGCCGCCATGGATCCATCCCGTCGCCCGCATGGAGGCCCACCTCCGCGCCGAGGTCGGCCACACCGCCACCACTTCGAGCCGACGTCGCCATGGACCGGCGCGTCGAGCTGCTCCCTACGTCGCCCGTACCCGCAACCTGGCCGGCGCTGTTCCTCAGGGTGGGCGCGGCCTCACCTCAGGGACCTGATTGCTTTAAGTACAGGGGATTTAAGAGTTTTTTGTAAATGAGACACTGACATGTGGTCCCCACATGTCATTTAACGGTCAAACAAACAGTCAAACAGACAGCTTGCTTAGGTGCGGGCCTGACCTGTCATATACCGGCTTAGTTTCTTAGGAATGGACAATTTGGGTTTTTTGAAACAGCCGACGACGATTCTGGTAGTTATCAGTCACAAACAAAAATTTGGTTGTTTTTGGAACCCTAACGCGAATTGTGGTAGTTTTATGCTATTTACTTCAGCCAGTATGCAAAAAAAAAAAACCGTACGTACCCAGCCCAGGCTACATATATACAAGCGGCAGACAGAAGGTGTATGTGTAGGGGTACGTCAAGAGGGAAAGGAGACAGCAAAGCAAGCAAAAGATGAGGAGCAGCCATGCTGCAGCGGCTGCCGCTAGAGACCCAGGGAATGAGCTTGTTTGGATACAAGCGGCAGCAGCCACAGGAGCAAGGAAGGGCAAGCAAACAAAGACCCAACACGCAAGCCCGTGCCTACCTGCCTGGCCTCCCTTTACTCGACACGGCTAGATCCACCACTGCACCGCATACTGCTAGTACGTGCAGAACAATTAAGTTAAGAGGTAATTAAGTGGAAACCATGCATGAGGAGAGCGATTAACTAGAACTAGTTGACAAGATATATAGATAGTACATCGAACAAAATAACAGGCAGGAAGTGTGCTACTAGATCGATATTGATCACTTAATTATAGCTAATAGGTCATACGAACTGAGGTAATTATATTGTACGTTTACCATGGTAGAAAGCCCTAGCTAATTAAAGATAGCCTGATAGTAATAGTCGATAGGAGCTAGTCAAGGAGGCGATGGCAATAGCATGGATATGCTAGCTTGATATCAGTACGGAGCAATCCCCATGTTGGCCGCGTAAAGCCCCTCCTTTAGAAGCCCATGGCCATCCTTTCTCTGATGATCCTGATAGTTAAGCCACAAAGGGTTGACATTTGGTTAGCCGAAAATGGATAAGAAAATGGAAATACATGCTGAATAACATATATGTTCACACCAGAAATCTGTACGTAACGATGTAGTTAAAAATAAAATTAAGACTATTTTAGTAAAACATATAGCATATGATAGCATGAAAAAACATTTCCCCATGACCTTGGACAATTTTATCTACGTCTAACCAGTTTAAAGTACATAATTTTTATTGCATGCTTTCGGGCTTGAATCTACACGCTTTGTTAGTAACCATTTCAAATTAACAAAGTTCTAAGTTCATCGTAAGCCAAATTTGTTTAAGTTTGACCAAGTCTAAATAAAAATGGGTCAATATTAAGCATCAAATTAGTTACATCAGATTCTTTAGAGCATCTCCAATAGGCGCACAAAAACTGCTCCGCGCGCTAAAATTCAGGTTTTTTTTTGCGCCGGACAGCTTCAGCAGAAGCTGTAAAATAGTGCACGCGCAAAGAGTATTGGGCACGCGCTAAAAAGCGCTATCAGAAGCTGCAAATTTGGGGCGCCGAATTGCGTGCACTTTACAATTGCAGCACTGCGTGTCTTTTTGGACGCGCATTTTCGGGCATGTGCTAAACTAATGTTGGGTCCGACGCGCTAAAAGTGCTACAGTGACGCGCTAAAACTATTTTAGCGTGAAACTTTTACATTTTAGCGCGCGAAACTTTTAATGCGCTGTTGGAGATGCTCTTATAAAATATGAAGTTGGACTTAGTACAAAGCTGGAACTTCAATTAATTTGGAACAGATGGAATATGTGGTACTGTGGGCATCAATCATCTTAAAAATAGGAGTAACTTTTACAAAAAAAAGTATTGACACGTGCTTGAAGTTAAGCTAGTCCCAAAACAACATAGTAGTAAAATAATTAAGTTTATAATCCTGCATTGCTTTTGAAATTTACTTTAGTCACTTAAAATAACAAAAACTAATTACGTGTACACTCCCAAAAAGCTGAAGTATGTACTATGTAGGCGAGGTTTGGTTGATTAGTCACCTGAGGTAGGAGGCTGGTCTTCCTGAGCCCCTGGTGATCCGGCATGAGGCCAAAGTGGATATGTGGAAAGTGAGCCCACTGCAGCACAGCAGCAACAACAAGAACATAATCACCACATCAAACAATTAAAGGTATATGCATGAATGGACCGTTCATGGGATTCCGAGAGATTGGGAAACCCTAGAAACAGTAAAGGCACATGCATGATCGGGCGAAACCCTAGCTAGAGTATATAGCATGTGTAGTGCAGGTGAGATTAAGGAAGAAGGGCACTGACGTTCTTGGCAGCCGCGCTGAAGGCCTCCCTGTGCGAGATGTCGGGATTGCCAGCCTTGATGCGTTGGATTTCGTCCCTGCGCGCGTTTCCGTCCCCCCAAAAACACCAGAGCAAAGAAAAGAGCAAAAGGAAAGGGATACGTCAGATCAGCGGCAGCGGCAGGTCTAAACGGCGACGGCCACGACGACACCCCCATTATTTTCGCCATCACCAATGCATCATTTGGTACTAGCATGTCTCATTAACTTCTCTCTCTCTCTCTTCCTTGAACACACACAGAGAGAGAGAGAGAGAGAGAGAGAGAGAGAGAGAGAGGGGAAAGCAAAAGAAAACAAGGTCTCTTTGCGTCTGCAAAGGCCTCACTTGTGCAGCTCTGCCGCCCCGGTCCCGAGCCCCGGCCCCGGCCGGCTGCCTGCCTGCCACCGAAGTGGCAATGGCATTGCCGTGAGAGTGAGACCACGTACTTGCACACCCCGTGCCCAGCTTCATTATTAATTAGGAAATGTACTGGTAGCTACTCCTACTTACTTGATGAAGCGGTTGTACGCCGACGGCACGCGCTGCCTCTTCTCCGGAGCTGCAGGGAGAATCAAAGCCAGGATAGATGTTAGTGCCATATGTTCATGACAAATTAATCGATCTAGCTAGCTTCTTTCAAACGCGCTCACTAGTCCAGGCGCCGGCCGGCCATGGTTGCAGCTTCCAGGTGGAGACATGCGAGAATGGAGGAGAGCTAGGAAGAAGCTGTCTGTACTATTATTCCCCACAGTGAAAAGGGCTGGAGAGAACGACGGTCGCTGTGTCCATCTCTCTTGGGTGCACAGTTTAGACTTTAGAGCGTGCAATGGTGCCAATGGTGGGCATTGTACCTTGTTGCATCTCTCTCAGCACATATACAGTATACACACTACACCACACACGTAGAGCATATAGGTTCCATGTACACCGGCGAGCCATGTGTTCTTCCCTGACCAGAGAGAGAGAGAGAGAGAGAGAGATAGAGAGAGAGAGAGAGAGCATGGGCAAGCTCTAGATAGATGACCAGATTAGTAGTACTAGCAAAGATGGATCTCAAGAAACCGGACGAATTAAACTTGGCAATCCACAGGAGAAGGATAGGTAGTGGAGATTTGAGAAAGTGCATGCGGAAGCTAGGCTAGCTATACTCACGTCTGTTGACGACGGGATTGGTCCGTGGTGACGGCTCCTTCCCACCTTTCCCCCCGGCGACTGGGGGTGGCGGCAGCGGCGCAGGTGCCGCGGCGTTCCTGCCGCCCGCGGCCGCGACCAGGCCGCCGAGGCCGTGCTGCTCCAGTAGCTGCAGGCTCGGGTTGGCGCTGGATATCTCATCCTACATGAAGTAGTACAATATTAGAGCGCAACAAGTCATCAAGAACCAAGTATATCTATATCCACATGTACGTACAATCAGAAGCTCACCACCCAGGATCACAGGTCATGGTGATGCATGCAAGAACGTACCAGGAGGGAGTGGCGGGGAGGGTTGCCGGGCGCGAGGTTGAGCGAGCTGGGGTAGTGGAACTGGCCGTGGTGAGCAGCGGCGGCCGGCGGCGGGGACGTCGTGGTGGTGACAGCAGAAGCGGCTGACTCGGCGACGACAGTGGTGGTCGTGGTCGGGAAGAGGAGGCCCCTCATGTCGACGGTGAGCAGGCTGCTGCAGTGGCCGCACCGCACCGTCACCGTCTTGAAGAGGCTGCTGCTCGGCACGCTCACCTGCACACCAGTTACCTCCCGGTAAATCGACTTGAACGGAGGCGCCGCCGCTGCTGAGCTACATACGCTTAGACGCTTAGAGGCTCAAGAAAGAGAGAGGCGGGTGAGGGGGTTGATCACGGACGACGAGGACGGTGTCGCAGAAGTGGCAGTGCACGTAGCATAGCTGCTCCGAAGGTGCCTCCGGCTGCATCGGCGCCGGGGGCTGAAGCTCCGAGCTGAGGCTCTCCGACGCCATCTGCTGCTGCTGCGATACTGGCGTGAAGGCGGCGGAGGCCCCGGAGGAGGAGGAGGACGACATGCCCAGTTGATCGATCACGCTAGTGATAGCTGTTCTAGCAGGCGGTGCGAGTGCAAATCAACTGCCCGGAGCGGCTAGAGCTGGGGATTCTTGGGACCAGTGGATTTGACGCGGCAGCGAATGGGATAGGATGGATGGACGCGAGTGGCAAAGGCGGCAAGCGATTGCTGGCGGTACCTAGCTGCTAGCTGATTGCTCTCTCTCTCTCTCTCTCTCTCTCTCTCTCTCTCTCTCTCTCGCTTGCTTTTTCCCCCTCCTCCGCCGTTTGGGCGTGATTTGACGGGTGGTGGGCGTGTGCGTGTATATGATCTGGTGATTTGATGGTTTGGGGTGACTGATGTGTGATGCAACGGAACCTAGTATGTATCGGATCTGTTGTTGCTGCTGCGATTTGGGAGCTAGAGGGAGAGAAAGGGGTTTGGTTGGTTGGTGCCTGTGCTGGTGTGATGGGAGAGGAGATATAGGGTGCAGGGGTGTTTCGGGAGTACGGGTCAACAAGCCGCAGCCGCATTCCGCAGCTGTGTCTACCTTAGGGTACACAGGCTACGGATTCGGGCGTCCTCTCCCATCCATTTAAATATAATTTCAACAAAGCAGGTCCAGTTTATTATGTTATATAAAATGTAGCATACAAAGATGATGAGTAACACCCATTTCTGAATAACTTGGATGCATACAGCCAAACATCAAGAAGTTTGAAGAAGGAAAATAAACCGACATATCGGCGACAGTAGAGCCCTATAAGACACCGCAAAAAAAAAGTAGAGCCCTATAAGACCGACACTATGCCTATGTCGTCGGAGGTGGTGGGTTGATCCAAAAATTATGCTGTCACCCATGTTGGGTAAAGACCTCCGTGGCCACGTGCTCCAACTGCGCACACACTGCCCTGAACAGTGGTTGCACTACTGGAATTTTCGTATACGCCGGGTACCAGGCTCTTCGCCGAGAGCTAAAGCACGACGCTCGGCAAACTCACAGACGCCGAGAGTACCTCTCGGCAGCAGGCGCAGCTCTGCAAACACAGGATATTGCCGACTCATAGTCAGCAACATGGTGACACTCGACAAAGGCACTATTTGCCGAGAGCCAAACAGTCGTCGCACGGCAGCGTGTTGCCACGTGGCTCATCCAACGGCCAACAACGACATGGTCACGGTAGCAATGCTTTGCTAAGAGCCGCTCTCGGCAAAGCGTTAGTCCTACCTCGCCTAACGACAAGCAGAAGGACCAGTTCAAATAGTCGGATAGTCCAGAAACGTTAAGCTTCGATCTTCATTACACTCTTAATAAGAATATGTATTGTCACTATGAATCTTAATATGTTCCGGATAGAGATTGTTCATAGTGGCAGTCCATATTCTAATGAACGGACGCCGACGCATTTTATCAATTTATGATCCAACCGCACCTTTACCGAGCGCTGCTCTCGGTGGAGTAAGAGTTGCCAAGGGCTGTTCACAATTATTCGACAATGGTCGGCTCCATGGTAATGTAGTATTGATTCTTCTTTTGACGTATGCTTCATCGTAATCGTCATCTTCCCTCATCGGGTTGCCGTACTGATCGTAGTCTTCCTCGTTGGCGACTTTATCCATTCTGATGATGTTCCTTTTGCCTCTCCTCACGACAACACGGCTGGGATTGCTCAGGTTGGTTATGAAGAAGCATTGTGTCACTGATGACTTACAATTATAGGGGATCGATCGTAGTCCTTTCGGTAAGTAAGAGTGTTCAACCCAACGAGGAGCAGAAGGAAATGACAAGTGGTTTTCAGCAAGGTAATTTCTGCAAGCACTGAAATTGTCGGTAACAGATAGTTTGATAGCAAGATAATTTGTAATGAGCAAGTAACGGCAATGGTAAGTGAAGTGCAGCAAGGTAGAACAATCCATTTGTGGCAAAGGACATGCCAAAACGGTTTCTTATAATAGGAAAAGCGTTCTTGAGGGTACATGGAAATTTCATCTAGTCACTTTCATCATGTTGGTTCGATTCATGTTTGCTACTTTGATAATCTGATATGTGGGTGGACCGGTGCTTTGGTGTTGTTCTTACTTGAACAAACCTCCTACTTATGATTAACCCCCTCGCAAGCATCCGCAACTATGAGAAAAGCATTAAGAGAAAATGTAACCATAGCATTAAACTTTGGGATCCAAATCGATCCCTTACGAAGTAGCGCATAAACTAGGGTTTAAGCTTCTGTCAGTCTAGCAACCCATCATCTAATAACTACTCCACAATGCATTCCCTTAGGCCCAAATATGGTGAAGTGCCATGTAGTCGACGTTCACATGGCACCACTAAGGGAATCACAACATACATATCATCAAAATATCCATATCAAATTCACATGATTACTTGCAACAATATTTCTCCCGTGGACTCAAGAACAAAAGTAACTACTCACAAATGATAATCATGCTCAAGATCAGAGGGGTATTAAATAGCATAATGGATCTGAACATATAGTCTTCCACCAAATAAACCATATAGTAATCAACTACAAGATGTAATCAACACTACTAGTCACCCAAAAGTACCAATCTAAGGTTCTGGTACAAAGATTGAACACAAGAGATGAACTAGGATTTGAGAGGAGATGGTCCTGTTGAAGATGTTGAGGGAGATTGCCCTCCCGAAGATGAGAGGGTTGTTGGTGATGACAATGACGATGATTTCCACCTCCGGGAGGGAAGTTCCCCTGGCGAAATCACTCCATCGGAGGGCAAAAGTGCTCCTGCCCAAGTTCCGCCTCGAGACGGCGGCGCTCCATCCCGAAATTCATCTCCTTATTTTTCTAGGTCAAAATGACTTATATATCAGAAGAGGGGCACCGGAGGTGGGCCGAGGAGGGCACAAGCCACCAGGGCGCGCCTGGGGGGCCTGGCGCGCCCAGGTGGGTTGTGCCCACCTGGTAGGCCTCCTCTGGTAGTTATTTGCTCCAGTATTTTTCATATATTCCAAAACAATTCTCTGTAATTTTTTAGCTCATTTGGAGATGTGCAGAATAGGTAACTCTGACGTAGCTTTTTCAGATCCAGAATTCCAGCTGCCGGTATTTTCTCTCTTTGTGTAAACCTTGCATATTATCACAGAAAAGGCATTAGAATTACTCCAAAAAGCATTATTATGCATAAAACCATAGTAAATAACAATAGGTAAACATGATGCAAAATGGACGTATCAACTCGCCCAAGCTTAGACCTCGCTTGTCCTCAGGCGAAAAACCAAATCGAAAAACATGTCCACATGTATAGAGAGAGAGAGAGGTGTCGATAAAAACAAAATACGGACATAGAAGCATCATGCACATTATTATAATAGCAACAAACTTTATTATATAACTTTATCACATAACATTTATCGTATAACTTCTCATGAGCAAGTAACAATTCATCACAATATCGAAGTGTAAAGCATAAACTCTATTGAAAACCAACAAACTATGTTCTCACTCAACTTTGCAACTACAATTCATCATCTTTTCAGGAAGGGTCACGTATCGGAGCCTTTTGGCAAGTCCACATAGTCAACCATCATATAATCTTCTATGATTGCTAACACTCACCGCATACGCATGAGCAAAAAGTTTCAACCAAACACATAGAAAGACAGGGGCTTATAGTTTCGCCTCCCAAAGTATTCACCTCAAGGGTGATGTCAACAATAATAACTCATGCTCACTCATATCCAACTAGATATATGTGCCTAGATCTTTCTGTTAGGAAACATAGCATGCAATTTCAAAAATTTCCTACGTTCATGCAAGATCTATCTAGGAGATGCATAGAACCGAGAGGGGGAGAGTGTGTCTACATACCCTCGTAGACCGAAAGCGGAAGCGTTTGACAACGTGGTTGATGTAGTCGAACTTCTTCTCGTTCCGACCGATCAAGCACCGAACGTACGACACCTCCGAGTTTTGCACACGTTCAGCTCGATGACGTCCCTTGAACTCTTGATCCAGCAAAGTGTCAAGGAAGTATATGAGTTCCGTCAGCACGACGGCGTGGTGACGGTGATGGTGAAGTGATTCGCACAGGGCTTCGCCTGAGCACTATGAAGATATGACTGGAGGCGTAAACTATGGAGGGGGGGGGGGGCACCGCACACGGCTAACAATTGTTGGTGTGTTTTCTAGCGGTGCCCCCCTCATATATATAGGTTGGAGGGGAGGAGAGGCAGCCAAGGGGGGCCCCAAGTAGGAGGAATCCTACTTGGGGTCCTCCAATTCGGCCTCCCCCCTTTCCTATTCCTATTCGGAGTAGGAAGGGAAGAGGGGGAAGGGGGAATCCTATTCCCCTTTTCCTTTCCTTCTTCCCCTTTCCTGCTCCAATTTGGCCAGCCCATGTGGGGAGGGGGGGGGGGTGCACCAGCCCCTTTGTGGCTGGTGTGTTTCCCCTCTTGGCCCATAAGGCCCATATCTTTTGCCGGGGGTGCCCGGAACCCCTTCCGGTGACCCGATAAGTACCCGGTGCATCCCGAAACACTTCCGGTGTTCGAATACCATCGTCCTATATATCAATCTTTACCTCTCGACCAATTCAAGACTCCTCGTCATGTCTGTGATCTCATCCGGGACTCTGAACAACATTCTGTCACCAAATCACATAACTCATATAATACAAAATCATC
Organism: Triticum aestivum; assembly: GCF_018294505.1. Taxonomy (NCBI): domain Eukaryota; kingdom Viridiplantae; phylum Streptophyta; class Magnoliopsida; order Poales; family Poaceae; genus Triticum; species Triticum aestivum. The sequence goes on along the minus strand of NC_057796.1, from coordinate 235,919,362 downwards.
ATCGAATGTTAAGCGTGCGGACCCTACGGGTTCGAGAACTATGTAGACATGACCGAGACACCTCTCCGGTCAATAACCAATAGCGGAACCTGTATGCTCATATTGGTTTCTACATATTCTACAAAAATCTTTATCGGTCAAACCATTATGACAACATACGTTATTCCCTTTGTCGTCGGTATGTTACTTGCCCGAGATTCGATCGTCGGTATCTTCATACCTAGTTCAATCTCGTTACCGGCAAGTCTCTTTACTCATTTCGTAATACATCATCCCGTAACTAACTCATTAGTCACATTGCTTGCAAGGCTTATTATGATGTGTATTACCGGGAGGGCCCAGAGATACCTCTCCGATACTCGGAGTGGCAAATCCTAATCTTGATCTATGCCAACCCAACAAACACCTTCAGAGATACCTGTAGAGCATCTTTACAATCACCCAGTTACGTTGTGATGTTTGATAACACACAAGGTATTTCTTCGGTATCTGGGAGTTGCATAATCTCATAGGTGAAGGAATATGTATTTGACATGAAGAAAGCAATAGCAATAAAACTGAATGATCAATATGCTAAGCTAACGGATGGGTCTTGTCCATCAAATCATTCTCCTAATGATGTGATCCCGTTCATCAAATGACAACACATGTATATGGTTAGGAAACTTAACCATCTTTGATTAACGAGCTAGTCTAGTAGAGGCTTACCAGGGACAGAGTGTTTTGTCTATGTATCCACACATGTATCAAGTTTCCGGTTAATACAATTCTAGCATGAATAATAAACATTTATCATGATATAAAGAAATATAAAATAACAACTTTATTATTGCCTCTAGGGCATATTTCCTTCAGTCTCCCACTTGCACCAGAGTCAATAATCTAGTTCACATCGCCATGTGATTTAACACCAATAGTTCACATCTTTATGTGATTAACACCCATAGTTCACATCGCCATGTTACCAACACCCAAAGGGTTTACTAGAGTCAATAATTTGGTTCACATCGCTATGTGATTAACACCCAAAGAGCAATAAGGTGTGATGATTTTTTGCTTGTGAGAGAAGTTTAGTCAACGGGTCTGCCACATTCAGATCCGTATGTATTTTGCAAATTTTTATGTCTACAATGCTCTGCATGGAGCTACTCTAGATAATTGCTCCCACTTTCAATATGTATCCAAATCAAGACTTAGAGTCATCCAGATCAGCGTCAAAGCTTGCATCGAGGTAACTCTTCACGACGAAATCTTTATCACCTCCATAACCGAGAAACATTTCCTTAGTCCTCTTTAGGTACCTAAGGATAATTTTGACTGCTGTCCAGTGATCTACTCCTAGATCACTCTTGTACCCCCTTTGCCAAACTCATGGCAAGACACACAACAGGTCTGGTACACAGCATGGCATACTTTATAGAACCTATGACTGAGGCATATGGAATGACTTTCATTCTCTCTCTTTATGCTGCCGTGGTCGGGTTTTGAGTTTTACTCAACTTCACACCTTGTAACACAGGCAAGAACCCTTTCTTTGACTGATCCATTTTGAACTGCTTCAAAACTTTATCAAGGTATGTGCTTTGTGAAAGTCCTATCAAGCGTCCTGATCTATCTCTATAGATCTTGATGCCTAATATATAAGCAGCTTCACCGAGGTCTTTCATTGAAAAATTCTTATTCAAGTATCCTTTTATGCTATCCAGAAATTCTATATCATTCCCGATCAACAATATGTCATCCACATATAATATTAGAAATGCTACAGGGCTCCCAGTCACTTTCTTGTAAATACAGGCTTCACCATAAGTCTGTATAAATCCATATGCTTTGGTGACCTCATCAAAGCGTATATTCCAACTCCGAGATGCTTGCACCAGTCCATAGATGGATCGCTGGAGTTTGCACACTTTGTTAGCACCTTTAGGATCGACAAAACCTTCTGGTTGCTTCATATACAACTCTTCTTTAAGAAATCCATTAAGGAATGCAGTTTTGACATCTGTTTGCGAGATTTCATAAAATGTGGCAATTGCTAACATGATTCGGACAGACTTAAGCACCGCTACGAGTGAGAAAATCTCATCGTAGTTGTCGTGGTTTTGTCACGGCAGATGTCCTCGTGAAAGGACTTAGTCATGGAGCCATCTCTATGGGTTAGCTTAAGGGGTTAAACCGGACAAGTTACACGAGAGTTTTATACTAGTTTGGCCCCTTACGATGAAGGTAAAAGCCTACGTCTAGTTGTGATGGAATTGCTGGGGTTTCGATGACCAGGGAGCGAATACGCTTTACCTGAGTCTCGAGTTGTTGTCTGTTGTCCTTGAACCGCCGCCGGGTCATCCCCTTATATACATGGGTTGACGCCCGTCGGTTTACAGAATCCCGAGGCCGGCTCATAAACGTGTCCAACTCAGTCTCCGCTCTTTCTATCTTACAACACAAGTTTACCTATCAATACCGGTTTATGTCTACAGGCCTTAACCCGGTTTTGGGCCCTGGGCCTTCATAAAGCGTCACTGTCTGTCTTCATGGGCTTCAGATATAATGAACTACTGATGGGGTTAACCCGGCCTCTCCTGGCCGGTTTACGCCAAGTGGTAATATCCCCAACATTAGGCCCCAGATTGATTTGAACTGGTTCATGTCAATCCTCAATAATTAAGAAAATTTCGTCTTCAACATCTTCACATAATCTTGTAAACCGCCATGACGTCATCTTCCAGGACCATGGTAAACCGCCATGACGTCATCTGTTATTTAAAACTGTGTATAGCCCATCTTCATTAATGGGCCTCCGAGGATCGAGGCAACAAAGCTGTTACACACCCCATTTTTCGGGCTCCTCGATTCTCGCGCCTGCCTTTTATCCATTCATCTTATAAATAGGGCCGAGGGGTCACTTTCACTTTTCCCCCTCGTGCCTCTTCGCGTCACCGTCTTCCTCACGTCGACCGACCCTCGAGCTCTGCCGCCGCCGCCGTCCTTCGCCTCTGCTCCGACAAAGGCCGCCGCATCAACCTGATCGTATCAGAGAAAAGCGGTGATCCTCCGCTACTTCCTCTTGCACCAGTAAGTTCCTCTTCTTCTCGTCCTAGATCCGCCATTAGGGTTCGGTGTTCTTCATAGCTTGAAGCTGTTCTTCCTTCGGTAGCACCAATGGTCGGTTAGATCTGACTGTTTTCAGCGCCTTTTGTAGTTTAAACTCCTTTCTTCTTGTTAAGGCACCTGCCTGATATCCAACTCATCTGAACTTTTTGAGCGCTTGATATTAGACCAGAGTATATTTTGATTATCACACGCACGGCAGATCTGAAATTCCCATGCCAAACTGTGAAACTTGTTTTTTCCTTCACTTATACATCTTTATACTTATACCTTTAATACCAGATTAGGCGGTTTAACTTCACAGAAAAAATGATGACCCGGTAGATACCATTAGTCCCCTGTTGAACCGCCAATGCATTCATCATTGTACTGTTTCCATTGTCAGACTCCGGTTTACGAATAACCAAATCCGGTTTATCAATATGCTTGCATCCTTATACCGATGTATAGTTGTCCAATGTAAATCTTAAACTGGCAATAATCATGTTTCAGATTTCCATTGCCATGGCCAAGCAAGGCTATGAATGCAATTGGGCTCCTTCTTGAGTAACCGAAGAGCAGTTAAACAATCTTGTTAAAACGGGCGCTTTAGCCAAAAAAGATGTCATCCACTGGAGGGTCCCTGGCCCGGAAAATCCTTCTACACCCAAGGACGGAGAGGTAGTCGTGTTTGCTGATCATCTGGGTCGAGGCTTTAGCCCTCCCGGTTCAAAAAATTTCCGAGATGTACTAGCCAATTTTCAGCTGCGCCCTCAAGACATCGGTCCCAATTCTGTGACCAACATCTGCCACTTCCAAGTCTTCTGTGAGGCTTATCTGCAAGAGGAACCTATAGTCGAACTGTTTAGGGATTTCTTTCACTTAAACCGTCGCACAGAGTTCATGGATGGACCCAATACGGAACTGGGCGGAATGGCGGTTCAGAAAAGGAAGGAAGCCACTTTCCCTCATCGCAAGCTCCACAGTCACCCCAAAGAGTGGAACCAGACCTGGTTTTATTGCAAGGATACATCTCCACCTGATGAAAACCCCCCTGCCGGGTTACCGCCCTGAATGCCTTAGCAACACACATCCTTTTCCTTAGAGGTTGACTGCAAAAGAAAGGGCCAACTATGCTCCTCAATTATCAAAGCTTAGAGCCTTCATGGCGAACGGTTTAACAGGAGTTGATCTTGCTCGTTGTTGGATAAGCTGGAGTATTCTGCCCTTAAGCCGGCGCTCCGGTTTGATGTGTGAGTATACGGGGAGCTTGAAGGATGCTCAGCGGCACATTGACATTCAGCTTACAGATGCATAAGTCACTGAGGCTGTAAAAAAGATGTTGAACGAACCGGAGGCTGTCTGTGCCCAAACCGGACTACTCCCTTTCTGCACCTTCAACAAACCGCCAGCTGTAAGAATCATATAATCTTTTTATCTGAAGTTGCTTCTGTCCAAATATTCTCTAAAAGTATGATTATTTTCTGACAGGGTGATGATCCGTTCTGGAACAAGAAACCATCACAAGACAAACCGGCGAAGCCGCAAGACAAACCGGTCAAGCCAGTTTGTCCAAAGACCAAGGTTGTTAAAAAACCTGCCAAGAAAACGACCACTGCATCCTCCGAGCTATCAGCTGATGACGATGTGGGTAATCCGGAATCAGAGGTAGAACTTGACTCTCTTGGTTCATTTTTCGTACACCTCATTGACAATGATTATTATCAGGACGACGCTGAAGGCAGTCATGCTGATGATGTAGAGGTAATCATTCTTTCCTCCGATTCAGATCCTCTGCCAACATCAAAAATCCGTCAAGCAAACCGGAAAGTAAAATTTTCTCACCCCCTTGCTTACTTGGACCCAAACTTTCTTTTGAAGACACAGCAGCATGAGGCTCACCGCACAACCCGACACAGCGGCCAGGTAGTTACCTCCGCCGGTTTACCGAACACTCTGGTTCAGAAACGCCGATCAGAGGTCTCTTATCCCCTTGACACTTCATGCCCCAAAGCGGGTTGTTTCCGCCAGCCTCTTAACCCGTCTGATTCAAATTATCAGGGTACTTCTCACTCATCTTCTGGCGAATCGTCGACCACAAAGCTTCCACCCCTCAAAACAGTTCTTGGGTGAGTCATACACTTACTTTTATCCTTGATATGTTATTTTAATATATACTATACTGATCCTCATGTTTATTTTTCTCAGCGCCAAGCCCAGACCCAGCAAGAAGGCTCGGTTGAATAAACCGGCTGATGAGGACGTGGCCGTTGAACCGGAGAAAACTCCAGATCCTGAAGAGACCAACATTGATGCCATACTGAATGACCCACCGCCTTAAGATCATGACTTCGTTGCTGAGCAGGTAGAAGTTGACACCACAAGCCATGCTGACCAGCCAACCAGCCCTGTCCGAACTGACGACAAACCGGCAAGTTCGGTTAAAAATACTGACAAACCGCCAACCCTAGTAATGACTGCTGATGACAAAGATGATGACGTTATGATTACTGGCACTGGCCATACCGCTCCTGGCAATCCTGTCGCTTTGTCAAAGCATACTACCAAAGATGAACTCTCTGCAATTGGCAAAGGCAAATGGAACGCCGATTTGTCAAATTATGCCCATCTGAATGCTCAAGACCTTCACTCCGTCTTCTTGAACCGTCTGTACACCAGCCGTGACTATGAAGCCGGTTTGGTAAATTTGATGAAGGAGCGATATGAGGTAACTGCATAAGTGTTCCTCTCTTATATTCAATTGCAACTTATCAACTTCCAGTAGCCCCCAAGTGACGGTTTAATATACCAATCTAAACCGGGACTTTAGTAACAATTTCATTTTTGCAACAATGCATCTTAACTTCACTGATGTAGCCCCCGAGGGCCAGTTTAACTTTATAAAGATGAACCGGTACTTTATAGAAGGTTTCCCATATCAGCAATTATGAGCAAACACACATTAGCCCCCAAGTGCCAAGTTTAATACTTGTATTGTGCTTGGGACTTGCAGAAATTTCTGATAAAGAGCAAATATGCATTAGCCCCCAAGTACCAAGGGCATAACTTGTTATGTGCTTGGTACTTCAAATATGTACTGTCAACTCATTATATATCTGTCTCTTTATAGGCTGAACTGATCAAGAAAGAAAGCCAAACTGTTGATCTCCAGGAGAACCTCAAATCCCAGCAAGCCGAAACCTCCAAAGCCAAGGAAGAGTTAACCAGCGCTCTAGGCACTATGGAGAAACTTAAAGAGGGCTTCAACAAGGAGCGGGCGGACTGGGAGATTGAAAAATCCGCTTTGATAAAATGGGCTGAAAACGCAGAAGCCGCTCTTAAACTGGTGGTTGATGAACTGACCGGCGTAAAATGGCAGATTCATGCCATGACTGCTGCTGTGTTCGGTAAACATCTTTTCTTTAATACTTCCAACGTATCTTCCCATGTGTTGTCGGTTTACTGATGTGGACAATGGTGCAGGAACTCGTATGGGCCATCTTGGCTCTGATGTTCAGAAGAAATTGAAAGCGGCCTATACTCTGATAGAGCAGCTATATACCGGTGCGCAGCGGATCATCTATACTGCTTCACACAATAATCCTCCTCCTACTTTGATCAAAGATACCTTAGAAAGGTTATCTATGCTTCCTGCCCGGGTAGACGAGCTAAAAAAGTCTGCCACTAGAACGGGTGCTTTGGCCGCACTAACCCGGGCAAAAGCGTGGGTACCTGACTTTGATCCAGTGGAAGCGGCCCAAGGCTGTCCCAGTTTGAAGGAAGACGGAACAGAATGTGGCAATGATGATCTCCGAATCATAAACCGGGGAAGTACGCCCATTGGCCTGTGAACTGGTTGAAGAAGCGGTTCTCTCGTACTATCAGGCGAGTTATGATGATAAGAACAGACGGGTTGCTGCACCAATTCCAGAAGCGCAAAATCTTATCCCACCAATCCGTAAGCACACTTATGCCCCTGACATTGAACCGTCCATGCTTATAAGCGATGAAGCTGTATTCCAAGCCCTAACTGGGATCGACTGGGCAACTATTGACTTCCAGCCACTGGGTAGAGAGGAGGGAGTTGAACCGGCGCGAGATGATCCGCAGCCGTCAGGCCAAGCTGGTGACCAATCATGAACCGGAGGCCGGTTTAGTCTTCTACATGCTGCAACATGTATTTGAGAAAACAATTATCCTTTTGGGCACTGAGACGCCTTGTAATAGGCTAATTTAAAACACTTGGTCTGTTATGCCGTCGTGCATGTTTATCTATGAGTGATACTTGTTAATTCGCCATGGTTAAGTTCATAATCCATAGCCATTTATTCAAGCTGTTCCTGCAGGTAAGAAGCTTAAAGCGCCCTGGCGGTTTACCACCAGGCAGGTCATGATACCCAAATATATATATGACCAAGGTTTAGAACCAAGGTTTGCAAAAGATAACCAAATATGGAAATATATAATACCTGTGACCTTTAGGCATAATGTTGGCTGACCAACGTTGCAGTGAGGGCCATAACCCTACTCTGGAGGATAAGTAACTCCTGTTATATGATGCCGGTTTAAAATAAAACCGTTCCGGGTTGTAATAAACACCGGTTTATTCCATACTGGTGACTTTGAGTCAAAACCAGACCGGGCTGATAGTCTCCTGATTATAATTTGATCGTGTACTGACAACTTGTAGTTGGCAGCCTAACCGGGTTGATAAACACCGGTTTAAAAACATCACAAATCTTATGAAAACAAAGAAAACTTAGCAAAAGGCAAATAAAAACCGTTGTAGTCGAGGCTTTTCACGGGCTGCCAGGCCCCAAATTCGAGGCTTTTCATGGGCTGCGAGGCCACTGAGTTAAACCATTTTTGCAAAGCCTTTTAAGATGGTCATCAATCCTTAATCAATCATTGTTTTAACTTGACAAGTTCAGGGTCTTCATTTTAGAGTAACTTGTCAAAGTTCGAAGGGTCATACCAGGTTTACCTGGGCGGAGTGACTTACTTAAATAGGAAGGTTAACCCGGGGTTTTAGGTGTATACACCAGGCTTCCAAGCCATGGCTTGATAGCCTGTTACAAGTGTAGATTCTTTGTTCATTTTGACAGCAAAGAATCCCCAAGTAACATTGTGAGCTGTGCTCAGTGGGTGCCTATGTTTGAGTTGTTGTTTTTCAACACTCTCTTTGGCCCCGGATTGATTTGGCTTTGAGCCGATCAAGAGGTGTGACTATGGTTCGGATACGACCAAGCCCCCAAGTGATGCTGTGGCATTGCACCGATCAAGAGGTGTAGCTATGGTTCGGATACGACCAAGCCCCAAGTGATGTAATATAAAGCTTTGAGAAGCTAAATCAAGGGGTAAACCGGACGCCGCTTTATAAACAAAAGCTCCATGTAACCACACATGATGTAAGAAAACAACAGATACCCCGCTTTAGCTGAGGTTCCGGTTTATTATATTGATCATAATATATACATTGTCATAATATGTACATAAGCAGAGCCTATGGCTCAAGTATAGTAAGGCCGAAGATGAGCAATATTCCACGGCCGGTTGGTCTCCTCCTCCGATTTACGTGAATCTTTGCGCTCTCGAACATCGATTAGGTAGTACGACCTGTTGTGCAGATTCTTGCTGACCACAAAGGGTCCTTCCCAAGGGGGGGATAGCTTGTGCATATCCGTCTGATCCTGGATGAGTCGAAGCACCAAATCACCTTCTTGAAAGGTTCTGGTTCTAACTCGGCGGCTATGATAACGACGCAGATCTTGCTGATAAATCGCCGAACGGGCTGCCGCCCTGTCACGCTCCTCATCTAACAGGTCAAGAGCTTCCTGCCGTGCCTTCTCGTTCTCAGCTTCAACATATGCCGCTACACGAGGTGAGTCATGACGGATGTCACTAGGAAGAACCGCTTCTGCTCCATAAACCATGAAGAACGGTGTGTATCCTGTTGATCTGTTGGGTGTGGTATTGATGCTCCATAACACAGAAGGTAACTCCTCAACCCAACAACCTGGCGTCCGTTGTAAAGGAACCATAAGCCGGGGTTTGATACCTCTCAAGATCTCTTGATTGGCCCTCTCCGCTTGGCCATTGGACTGGGGGTGAGCCACTGATGACACATCAAGCCGGATGTGCTCACGTTGACAGAACTCCTTCATGGCACCCTTTGACAGATTGGTACCATTGTCTGTTATAATGTTGTGTGGAAAGCCAAACCGGAAGATCACCTTTTTGATGAATTGAACCGCCGTGGCTGCGTCACACTTACTAACTGGCTCTGCCTCCACCCACTTCGTGAACTTATCAACCGCCACCAAAAGGTGGGTCTTCTTGTCCTTGGACCTCTTGAAAGGCCCAACCATATCCAGCCCCCAAGTTGCAAACGGCCAGGTGATTGGAATCATCCTCAATTCTTAAGCCGGTACATGAGCGCGCCTTGAGAATTTCTGACAGCCATCACATCTTTTGACCAAGTCCTCAGCATCCGCATGAGCTGTCAACCAATAGAAGCCGTGACGACATGCCTTAGCCACCAAAGACTTTGAACCGGCGTGGTGACCACAATCTCCTTCGTGGATGTCACGCAAAATTTCACGGCCTTCTTCAGGAGACACACAGTGTTGAAACGCCCCTGTCACACTGCAATGATGTAACTCTCCGTCGATAATAGTCATGGACTTGGACCGCCGGATTATCTGCCTGGCCAAAGTTTCATCCTCTGGTAACTCGCCCCGGTTCATATACGCCAGATATGGAACCGTCTAATCCGGGATAACATGAAGAGCCACCACCAACTGAGCTTCTGGATCAGGAATAGCCAAATCCTCTTCACCAGGGAGCTTGACGGACGGATTATGCCGAACATCCAGGAAGACATTAGGTGGAACCGGTTTACGTTGGGAACCTAGGCGGCTTAAGGCGTCCGCTGCTTCATTCTTCTGCCGGTCCACATGATCCACCTGATAACCTTTAAAGTGACCTGCAACAATATCCACCTCACGACGATATGCTGCCATGAGCGGGTCCTTGGAATCCCAAGTGCCGGATACTTGTTGAGCCACCAGATCCGAGTCACCGAAGCACTTAACTCGGCTTAGGTTCATCTCCTTAGCCATCCGAAGACCATGGAGTAAAGCCTCATATTCAGCTGCATTGTTAGTGCAAGGGAACATTAAACGGAGAACATAACAAAACTTATCACCTCGTGGGGAAGTTAATACGACTCCAGCACCCGAGCCCTCCAATTTCCTGGACCCATCAAAATGAATAGTCCAATAAGTATGATCCGGCTTCTCTTCGGGTGCTTGCAGTTCTGTCCAATCATTGATAAAATCCACAAGTGCCCGAGATTTGATCGCCGTTCGGGGTATGTATTTCAACCCGTGAGGCCCAAGCTCGATAGCCCACTTAGCAATCCGGCCAGTTGCTTCCCTGTTCTGGATTATATCTCCCAAAGGAGCAGAGCTGACCACCGTGATGGGATGACCTTGGAAATATTGCTTAAGCTTCCGGCTTGCCATGAAAACCCCATACACCAATTTTTGCCAATGCGGGTACCTCTGCTTGGACTCAATAAGCACCTCACTGATATAATAAACCGGCCTCTGAACCGGATATTCCTTTCCTGCCTCCTTGCGCTCCACCACAATAGCCACACTAACAGCCCGAGCGTTAGCTGCCACATATAGCAACAATGGCTCTTTGTCAACCAGAGCAGCAAGAACCGGTGGATTAGCCAGCTGCCACTTTAAGTCCTCAAACGCTTCATTAGCGGCGTCACTCCAGATGAAGTTATCCATTTTCTTCAGCATCTGATATAAAGGGATGGCCTTCTCGCCAAGGCGACTGATAAACCGGCTCAATGCGGCAATCCGGCCTGCCAGGCGTTGAACATCATTGATACACTTCGGTTTGGCCAAGGAGGTGATGGCTTTGATTTTTTCGGGATTAGCTTCAATGCCCCTGTTAGACACCAAAAAGCCAAGAGCTTGACTGCAGGTACACCAAAGACACACTTGGCCGGATTAAGCATCATTTTGTAAACCCGTAGTTTATCGAAGGTCTCCCTCAAGTCATCAATCAACGTCTCCTTCTTCCTTGATTTCACCACAATATCATCCACATAGGCGTGAACATTGCGGCCGATCTATTTATGAAGACAATTCTGCACACACCGTTGATAAGTCTCCTGGGCACTCTTGAGCCCAAAGGGCATGGACACATAGCAGAAGGCTCCAAAGGGAGTTATGAAGGCTGTCTTCTCCTGGTCCTTAACTGCCATTTTGATCTGATGATAACCAGAATATGCATCCAAAAAGCTTAAACGCTCGCAACCCGCCGTAGCATCAATAATTTGATCAATACGGGGGAGGGCAAAAGGATCTGCTGGACAAGCTTTGTTGAGATCTGTGTAGTCCACACACATACGCCAAGTGCCGTTCTTCTTAAGGACCAGCACCGGATTAGCCAACCACTCAGGATGGAATACTTCAACGATAAATCCAGCCGCCAAGAGCCTGGCTACCTATTCTCCAATAGCCTTACGTCTTTCTTCATTGAACCGGCGGAGAAACTGCTTGACCGGTTTGTACTTGGGATCAACATTGAGAGTGTGCTCAGCGAGTTCTCTCGGTACACTTGGCATGTCAGAAGGCTTCCACGCAAAGATGTCCCGATTCTCACGGATGAACTCGATGAGCGCGCTTTCCTATTTCGGATCCAAGTTAGCGCTGATGCTAAACTGCTTGGACGAATCGCCAGGCACGAAGTCAACAAGCTTAGTCTTATCAGCCGATTTAAACTTTAGGGCCGGATCATGCTCTGTAGTTGGTTTCTTCAATGAAGTCATATCTGCCGGATCAACATTGTTTTGTAAAACTTCAACTCTTCTATTGCACAAACCGACTCAGCATAAGCCACATCACCTTCTTCACACTCCAGAGCGATCTTGCGGCTCCCATGCACGGTTATAGTTCCCTTGTGACCCGGCATCTTGAGCTGCAGATAGACATAATAAGGCCGTGCCATAAACTTAGCATAAGCTGGCCGTCCAAACAGGGCATGATACGGGCTTCTGATTTTCACCACTTCAAAGGTCAAGGTTTCTGATCTCGAGTCATGCTCATCTCTAAAAGCCACTTCCAGAGCTATTTTACCAACAGGATATGCCGACTTACCAGGCACCACACCATGGAACACCGTATTGGACGGTTTAAGATTTTTATCTATTAACCCCATGTGACGGAAAGTTCCATAATAAAGGATATTGATACTTCTCCCTCCATCCATGAGTACCTTGGTGAACTTATAACCTCCCACCTGAGGTGCCACCACCAATGCCAGATGACCCGGATTATCAACCCGGGGCGGATGATCTTCTCTACCCCACACGATTGGCTGCTCAGACCAACGCAAATAACGGGGCACCGCCGGTTCAACGGAATTCACTGCCCTTTTACGAAGCTTCTGATCACGCTTGTCCAGGCTAGTGGTGAAGACATGATACTACCCACTATTCAATTGCTTTGGGTTGCTCTGATAACCCGACTGCTGCTGTTGCTGCTGATTGCCCGGATGATTATAGCCACCTTGGTTGCCCTGATTACCTTGGTTGTTATGTCCACCCTGATTACCGTGGAAGGCTGAACCGGAATTTCCTCCACCATAACCCGGCCCATGAGACCCGGGGCCCGAACCGCCTCCTGGTCCATGATCATACCGGAAAGAATCAGAATTTTTGAACTCTTGCATGATGTAACAATCTTTCCAAAGGTGCGTGGACGGGTTCTCCTTCGTCCCATGCTTTGGACAGGGCTGATTCAACAGATAAGACAAACGGTCCGGGTTAGGACTTGGCCCTCCGTCGCGCTGGGGCGGTTTACCCTTACGCCGTTGGCCCTTGTCATGTGTATTGGTATTAGCCACAAAGTCTAAACCGTGGTCCGCTTTACGCTTGCCGCCGTTTCCATGACCCGCCGGGTTGTGGTGCTGCCCCTTGGCGTTGCCGCTCTTTTTTCCCTTCCCTGTCTTATCATCGTCAGACTCGGGATCCTTGGTACTATCAGAGTCGGCATACTTCACCAGGGCAGCCATGAGGGTTCCCATGTCATTACAATGACGTTTGAGCCGTCCCAACTTCAACTTCAGGGGTTCAAACCGGCGATTGCGTTCCAATGTTAAAACTGCGGTATCAGCGTTGATGCGGTCCGATGAATGCAAAATCTCCAAAACCCGGTGCACCCAATGGGTTGTTGACTCTCCTTCCTCCTGGACACAGGCAGCTAAGTCCACAATTGACATGGGCTGCTTGCATGTATCCTTGAAATTCTGGATAAACCGGGCTCTCAACTCGGTCCATGACCTGATAGAATTAGCCGGTAAGCTCTTTAGCCAAGTGCGGGCCGTCCCTTCTAGCATCATGGTGAAGTATTTCACACATGCTGCATCATCCACATCCAGCATCTCCATGGCCATCTCATAGCTTTTGACCCATGTTTCAGGGGATAAATCGGCGGTGTAATTCGGCACCTTGCACGGGCCTTTGAAATCCTTGGGCAGGCACACATTGCGCAACGCTAGGACGAGACACGGCACTCCCAAAGAACTAGAGGTAACTCCTGGTTCCACCGACGTGGTTGGACGAACCGGAGTAAGCTGACGGGCTTCATGCTACGCCGCTAACTCGGCCTCTCTGCGTGCCCGAGCCCGATCCACCACCTCCTGAGCATCACCAGCACCACCCGCCGGGTTATTGCCACGGGGCGGATCACGGTTCCGTGCGTTGCTTGACACTGCCGGTTCATCCATACGCCTGTTGTAACTCCGGCTTGGACGGGGAGTGGAATGAATCCGATCGCGACTATATGAATAAGCCTCCTGTTGAACCAAGGCTGTCTGAAGAAGCTCCTTAACCCGACGCGTCTCGACCGCCGCCGGAGAGTCCCCTTCGATCGAGATGGCCGCTAGCCGTGAAGCGGCAGTGACAATGTTGTCCATCGGGTTAGGATCTATTCTTAGCAATAAAGATCTTGCCTTCAGATCTATGATAGAAGGTGTACCCAACAGTTTCTTTTGGGTATCCTATGAAGACACGTTTCTCCGATTTGGGTTCGAGCTTATCAGGCTGAAGCTTTTTCACATAAGCATCACAATCCCAAACTTTAAGAAACGACAGCTTAGGTTTCTTGCGAAACCACAGTTCATACGGTGTCGTCTCAACGGATTTAGATGGTGCCCTATTTAACGTGAATTCAGCTGTCTCTAATGCATAACCCCAAGATAGTGGTAAATCGATAAGAGACATCATAGATCGCACCATATCTAATAAAGTACGGTTATGACGTTTGGACACACCATTACGCTGTGGTGTTCCAGGTGGCGTGAGTTGTGAAACTATTCCACATTGGTTTAAATGATGGCCAAACTCGTAACTCAAATATTCGCCTCCGCGATCATATCGTAGAAACTTTATTTTCTTGTTACGATGATTCTCCACTTCACTCTGAAATTCTTTGAACTTTTCAAATGTTTCAGACTTGTGTTTCATTAAGTAGATATACCTATATCTGCTCAAATCATCCGTGAAGGTCAGAAAATAACGATACCCGCCGCGAGCCTCAACACTTATTGGACCGCATACATCGGTATGTATTATTTCTAATAAGTCATTAGCCTGCTCCATTGTTCCGGACAACAGAATTTTAGTCATCTTGCCGATGAGTCATAGTTCGCAAGTATCAAATGATTCGTAATCAAGTGATTCCAAAAGTCAATCCGCATGGAGTTTCTTCATGCTCTTTACACCAATATGACCTAAACGGCAGTGCCACAAATATGTCGCACTATCATTATCAACTTTGCATCTTTTGGCATCAATATTATGAATATGTGTATCACCACAATCGAGATTCAATAAACCATTTACATTGGATGTATGACCATAGAAGGTTTTAGTCATGTAAACAGAACAACAATTATTCTCTGGCTTAAATGAATAACCGTATAGCAATAAACATGATCCAATCATATTCATGCTAAACGCAAACACCAAATAACATTTATTTAGGTCCAACACTAATCCTGAAGGTAGAGGGAGTGTGCGATGGTGATCTTATCAAGCCTGGAATCACTTCCAACACACCTCGCCACCTCACCCTTAACTAGTATCTGTTCATTTTGCAACTCCTATTTCGAGTTACAAATCTTAGCAACTGAACCGGTATCAAATACCCAGGGGCTACTTTGAACACTAGTAAAGTACACATTAATAACATGTATATCAAATATACCTTTGTTCACTTTGCCATCCTTCTTATCCGCCAAGTTTTTGGGGCAGTTCCGCTTCCAGTGACCATTTCCTTTGCAGTAGAAGCACTCAGTTTCAGGTTTGGATCTAGCTTTGGGCTTCTTCACAACTCGAAGTTCCCTTTATTTTCCTTGCCTTTTTCTTGGAACTAGTGGTCTTGTTTAACCATCAACACTTCATACTATTTCTTGATTTCTACCTTCGCCGATTTCAGCATCGCAAAGAGCTTGGGAATCATTTTTTGTTATCCCTTGCATATTATAGTTCATCATGAAGTTCTAGTAACTTGGTGATAATGACTAGAGAACTCTGTCAATCACTATCTTATCTGGTAACTCCCACTTAATTCAAGCGATTGTAGTACCCAGACATTCTAAGCACATGCTCACTAGCTGAGCTATTCTCCTCCATCTTATAGGCAAAGTACTTGTCAGAGGTCTCATACCTCTTAACACGGGCATGAGTCTGAAATGCCAATTTCAACTCTTGGAACATCTCATATGCTCCGTGGCATTCAAAACGTTTTTAAAGTCCCGGTTCTAAGCCGTAAAGCATGGTGCACTAAACTATCAAGTAGTCATCATACCGAGCTTGTCAAACGTTCATAACATTGGCATCTGCTCCTACAATTGGTCTGTCACCTAGCGGTGCATCAAGGACATAATTCTTCTGCGCAACAATGAGGATAAACCTCAGATCATGGACCCAGTCCGCATCATTGCTACTATCATCTTTCAACTTAGTTTTCTCTAGGAACATATCAAAAATAAAACAGGGAGCTAAACGCGAGCTATTGATATACAACATAGATATGCAAATACTATCAGGACTAAGTTCATGATAAATTAAGTTCAATTAATCATATTACTTAAGAACTCCCACTTAGATAGACATCCCTCGAGTCATCTAAATGATTACGTGATCCAAATCAACTAAACCATGTCCGATCATCACGTGAGATGGAGTAGTCTTCAATGGTGAACATTTCTAGGTTGATCATATCTACTATATGATTCACGTTCGACCTTTCGGTCTCTAGTGCTTTGAGGCCATGTCTGTACATGCTAGGCTCATCAAGTTTAACCCGAGTAGTCCGCATGTGCAAAACTGTCTTGCACCCTTTGTATGTGAATGTAGAGCTTATCACACCCGATCATCACGTGGTGTCTCAGCATGATGAACTGTCGCAACGGTGCATACTCAGGGAGAACACTTATACCTTGAAATTTTAGTAAGGGATCATCTTATAATGCTACCGCCGTACTAAGCAAAATAAGATGCATAAAAGATAAACATCACATGCAATCAAAATATGTGACATGATATGGCCATCATCATCTTGTGCCTTTGATCTCCATCTCCAAAGCACCGTCATGATCTCCATCGTCACCGGCTTGACACCTTGATCTCCATCGTAGTGTCGTGGTCATCTCGCCAACTATTGCTTCTACAACTATCGCTAACGCATAGTGATAAAGTAAAGCAATTACATGGCGTTTGCATTTCATACAGTAAAGCGACAACCATAAGGCTCTCGCCAGTTGCCGATAGCTTTTACAAAACATGATCATCTCATACAATAATGTATATCACATCATGTCTTGACCATATCACATCACAACATGCCCTGCAAAAATAAGTTAGGCGTCCTCTACTTTGTTGTTGCAAGTTTTACGTGGCTGCTACGGGCTTCTAGTAAGAACCGTTCTTACCTACGCATCAAAACCACAACGGTGATTTATCAAGTTTGCTGTTTTAACCTTCAACAAGGAACGGCCGCAGTCAAATTCGATTCAACTAAAGTTGGAGAAACAGACACCTGCCAGCCACCTTTATGCAAAACTAGTTGCATGTCTATCGGTGGAACCGGTCTCATGAACGCAGTCATGCAAGGTTGGTCCGGGCCACTTCATCCAACAATACCGCCGAATCAAAATAAGACGTTGGTGGTAAGCAGTATGACGATCACCACCCACAACTCTTTGTGTTCTACTCGTGCATATCATCTACGCATAGACCCGGCTCGGATACTAGTGTTGGGAAACATAGCATGCAATTTAAAAAAAATCTTACGCTCACGCAAGATCTATCTAGGAGATGCATAGCAACGAGAGGGGGAGAGTGTGTTTAGGTACCCTCATAGACTGAAAGCGGAAGTGTTTGACAACGTGGTTAATGTAGTCGAACTTCTTCTCGTTCCGACCGATCAAGCACCGAACGTACGGCACCTCCGAGTTCTGCACACATTCAGCTCGATGACGTCCCTCGAACTCTTGATCCAGCAAAGTGTCGAGGAAGTAGATGAGTTCCGCCCGCACGACGGTGTGGTGATGGTGATGGTGAAGTGACCTGCGCAGGGCTTCGTGTAAGAATTACGAAGATATGACCGGAGGCGTAAACAGTGCAGGGGGGGGGTGCCGCACACGGCTAACAATTGTTTGTGTGTGTTCTAGCGGTGCCACCCCTCATATATATAGGTTGGAGGGGAGGAGAGGCAGCCAAGGGGGCACCCCAAGTAGGGGGAATCCTACTTGGGGTCCTCCCAATTCGGCCTCCCCCCTTTCCTATTCCTATTCGGAATAGGAAGGGAAGAGGGAGAAGGGGGAATCCTACTCCCCTTTTCCTTTCCTTCTTCCCCTTTACTTCTCCAATTTGGACAGCCCATATGGGGGGGCACCAGCCCCTTTGTAGCTTGTGTGTTTCCCCTCTTGGCCCATAAGGCCCATATCTTTTGCCGGGGGTGCCCGGAACCCCATCCGGTGACCTGATAAGTACCCGGTGCATCCCGAAACACTTCCGGTGTCTGAATACCATCGTCCTATATATCAATCTTTACCTCTCAACCATTTCAAGACTCCTCGTCATGTCCGTGATCTCATCCGGGACTCTGAACAAACATTCGGTCACCAAATCACATAGCATATAATACAAAATCGTCATCGAACGTTAAGCGTGCGGACCCTACGAGTTCGAGAACTATGTAGACATGACCGAGACACCTCTCTGTTCAATAATCAATAGCAGAACCTGGATTCTCATATTGGTTCCTACATATTCTACGAAGATCTTTATTGGTCAAACTGTTATGACAACATACGTTATTTCCTTTGTCATCAGTATGTTACTTGCCCGAGATTCGATCGTCGGTATCTTTATACCTAGTTCAATCTAATTACCGGCAAGTCTCTTTACTCGTTCCGTAATACATCATCCCGTAACTAACTCATTAGTCACATTGCATGCAAGGCTTATTATGATGTGTATTACCGAGAGGGCCCAGAGGTACCTCTCCGATACTCGGAGTGCCAAATCCTAATCTTGATCTATGCCTCCCCAACAAACACCTTCGGAGATACCTGTAGAGCATCTTTATAACCACCCAATTACGTTGTGACGTTTCATAGCACACAAGGTATTCCTCCGATATCCGGGAGTTGCATAATCTCATAGTTGAAGGAATATGTATTTGACATGAAGAAAGCAATAGCAATAAAACTGAACAATCAATATGCTAAGCTAACGGATGGGTCTTGTCCATCACATCATTCTCCTAATGATGTGACCCCGTTCATCAAATGGCAACACATGTATATGGTTAGGAAACTTAAGCATCTTTGATTAACGAGCTAGTCTAGTAGAGGCTTACTATGGACACAGTGTTTTGTCTATGTATCCACACATGTATCAAGTTTCCGGTTAATACAATTCTAGCATGAATAAAAAGCATTTATCATGACATAAGGAAATATAAAATAACAACTTTATTATTGCCTCTAGGGCATATTTCCTTAAGTCTCCCACTTGCACCGGAGTCAATAATCTAGTTCACATCGCCTTGTGATTTAACACCAATAGTTCACATCTTTATGTGATTAACACCCATAGTTCACATCGCCATGTGACCAACACCCAAAGGGTTTACTAGAGTCGATAATTTGGTTCACATCGCTATGTGATTAACACCCAAAGAGCAATAAGGTGTGATGATTTTTTGCTTGTAAGAGAAGTTTAGTCAACGGGTCTGCCACATTCAGATCCGTATGTATTTTGCAAATTTTTATGTCTACAATGCTCTGCATGGAGCTACTCTAGATAATTGCTCCCACTTTCAATATGTATCCAGATCAAGACTCATAGTCATCCAGATCAGCGTCAAAGCTTGCATCGAGGTAACTCTTCACGACGAACTCTTTATCACCTCCATAACCGAGAAACATTTCCTTAGTCCTCTTTAGGTACCTAAGGATAGTTTTGACTGCTGTCCAGTGATATACTCCTAGATCACTATTGTACCCCTTGCCAAACTCATGGCAAGACACACAACAGGTCTGGTACACAACATGGCATACTTTATAGAACCTATGACTGAGGCATATGGAATGACTTTCATTCTCTCTCTTTATGCTGCCGTGGTCGGGTTTTGAGTTTTACTCAACTTCACACCTTGTAACACAGGCAAGAACCCTTTCTTTGACTGATCCATTTTGAACTACTTCAAAACTTTATCAAGGTATGTGCTTTGTGAAAGTCCTATCAAGCGTCCTGATCTATCTCTATAGATCTTGATGCCTAATATATAAGCAGCTTCACCGAGGTCTTTCATTGAAAAATTCTTATTCAAGTATCCTTTTATGCTATCCAGAAATTCTATATCATTCCCGATCAACAATATGTCATCCACATACAATATCAGAAATGCTATAGGGCTCCCACTCACTTTCTTGTAAATACAGGCTTCACCATATGTCTGTATAAATCCATATGCTTTGGTCACCTCATGAAAGCGTATATTCCAACTCCGAGATGCTTGCACCAGTCCATAGATGGATCGCTGGAGTTTGCACACTTTGTTAGCACCTTTAGGATCGACAAAACCATCTGGTTGCATCATATACATCTCTTCTTTAAGAAATCCATTAAGGAATGCAGTTTTGACATCCGTTTGCAAGATTTCATAAAATGTGGCAATTGCTAACATGATTCGGACAGACTTAAGCACCGCTACGAGTGAGAAAATCTCATCGTAGTTAACACCTTGAACTTGTCAAAAACCTTTTGCGTCAAGTCGAGCTTTGTAGATAGTAACACTACCATCAGCGTCTGTCTTCCTCTTAAAGATCCATTTATTCTCAATGCCTTGCCGATCATTGGGCAAGTCCACAAAAGTCCACACTTTGTTCTCATACATGGATCCCACCTCAGATTTCATGGCCTCAAGCCATTGATCGAAATCTGGGCTCATCATAGCTTCTTCATAGTTCGTAGGTTTGTCATGGTCTAGTAACATGACTTCCAGAACAGGATTACCGTATCACTCTGGTGGAACGTGCTCTGTTCGACCTACGAGGTCCAGTAGTAACTTGATCTGAAGTTTCATGATCATCATCATTAGCTTCCTCTCTAGTTGGTGTAGGCATCACGAGAACGGATTTCTCTGATGAGTTACTTTCCAATTCGAGAGAAGGTACAATTACCTCATCAAGTTCTACTTTCCTCCCACTCACTTCTTTCGAGAGAAACTACTTCTCTAGAAAGGATCTATTCTTAGCAACAAAGATCTTGCCTTCAGATCTGTGATAGAAGGTGTACCCAACAGTTTCTTTTGGGTATCCTATGAAGACACATTTCTCCGATTTGGGTTTGAGCTTATCAGGCTGAAGCTTTTTCACATAAGCATTGCAATCCCAAACTTTAAGAAACGACAGCTTAGGTTTCTTGCGAAACCACAGTTCATACGGTGTCGTCTCAATGGATTTAGATGGTGCCCTATTTAACGTGAATTCAGCTGTCTCTAATGCATAACCCCAAGATAGTGGTAAATCGATAAGAGACATCATAGATCGCACCATATCTAATAAAGTACGGTTACAACGTTCAGACACACCATTATGCTGTGGTGTTCCAGGTGGCGTGAGTTGTGAAACTATTCCACATTGGTTTAAATGAAGGCCAAACTCGTAACTCAAATATTCGCCTCCACGATCATATCGTAGAAACTTTATTTTCTTGTTATGATGATTCTCCACTTCACTCTGAAATTCTTTGAACTTTTCAAATGTTTCAGACTTGTGTTTCATTAAGTAGATATACCTATATCTGCTCAAATCATCCGTGAAGGTCAGAAAATAACGATACCCGCCGTGAGCCTCAACACTTATTGGACCGCATACATCGGTATGTATTATTTCTAATAAGTCATTAGCCTGCTCCATTGTTCCGGAGAACAGAATTTTAGTCATCTTGCCGATGAGTCATAGTTCACAAGTATCAAATGATTCATAATCAAGTGATTCCAAAAGTCCATCCGCATGGAGTTTCTTCATGCTCTTTACACCAATATGACCTAAACGGCAGTGCCGCAAATATGTCGCACTATCATTATCAACTTTGCATCTTTTGGCATCAATATTATGAATATGTGTATCACCACAATCGAGATTCAATAAACCATTTACATTGGATGTATGACCATAGAAGGTTTTATTCATGTAAACAGAACAACGATTATTCTCTGACTTAAATGACTAACCGTATCGCAATAAACATGATCCAATCATATTCATGCTAAACGCAAACACCAAATAAAATTTATTTAGGTCCAACACTAATCTCGAAGGTAGAGGGAGTGTGCAATGGTGATCTTATCAAGCCTGGAATCACTTCCAACACACCTCGCCACCTCACCCTTAACTAGTATCTGTTCATTTTGCAACTCCTGTTTCGAGTTACAAATCTTAGCAACTGAACCGGTATCAAATACCCAGGGGCTACTTTGAACACTAGTAAAGTACACATTAATAACATGTATATCAAATATACCTTTGTTCACTTTGCCATCCTTCTTATCCGCCAAGTTTTTGGGGCAGTTCCACTTCCAGTGACCATTTCCTTTGAAGTAGAAGCACTCAGTTTCAGGTTTGGATCTAGCTTTGGGCTTCTTCACGGGAGTGGCCACTTGCTTGCCATTCTACTCGAAGTTCACTTTATTTTCCTTGCCCTTTTTCTTGAAACTAGTGGTCTTGTTTAACCATCAACACTTCATACTATTTCTTGATTTCTACCTTCGCCGATTTCAGCATCGCAAAGAGCTTGGGAATCATTTTTTGTTATCCCTTGCATATTATAGTTCATCACGAAGTTCTAGTAAGTTGGTGATAATGACTAGAGAACTCTGTCAATCACTATCTTATATGGAATATTAACTCCCACTTGATTCAAGCGATTGTAGTACTCAGACATTCTAAGCACATGCTCACTAGCTGAGCTATTCTCCTCCATCTTATAGGCAAAGTACTTGTCAGAGGTCTCATACCTCTTAACACGGGCATGAGTCTGAAATGCCAATTTCAACTCTTGGAACATCTCATATGCTCCGTGGCATTCAAAACGTTTTTAAAGTCCCGGTTCTAAGCCGTAAAGCATGGTGCACTAAACTATCAAGTAGTCATCATACCGAGCTTGTCAAACGTTCATAACATTGGCATCTGCTCCTACAATTGGTCTGTCACCTAGCGGTGCATCAAGGACATAATTCTTCTGTGCAGCAATGAGGATAATCCTCAGATCACGGACCCAGTCCGCATCATTGCTACTATCATCTTTCAACTTAGTTTTCTCTAGGAACATATCAAAAATAAAACAAGGGAGCTAAACGCGAGCTATTGATCTACAACATAGATATGCAAATACTATCAGGACTAAGTTCATGATAAATTAAGTTCAATTAATCATATTACTTAAGAACTCCCACTTAGATAGACATCCCTCGAGTCATCTAAATGATTACGTGATCCAAATCAACTAAACCATGTCCGATCATCACGTGAGATGGAGTAGTCTTCAATGGTGAACATTTCTATGTTGATCATATCTACTATATGATTCACGTTCGACCTTTCGGTCTCCAGTGTTTCGAGGCCATGTCTGTACATGCTAGGCTCGTCAAGTTTAACCCGAGTATTCCGCATGTGCAAAACTGTCTTGCACCCGTTGTATGTGAACGTAGAGCTTATCACACCCGATCATCACGTGGTGTCTCAGCACGACGAACTGTCGCAACGGTGCATACTCAGGGAGAACACTTATACCTTGAAATTTTAGTAAGGGATCATCTTATAATGCTACCGCCGTACTAAGCAAAATAAGATGCATAAAAGATAAACATCACATGCAATCAAAATATGTGACATGATATGGCCATCATCATCTTGTGCCTTTGATCTCCATCTCCAAAGCACCGTCATGATCTCCATCGTCACCGGCTTGACACCTTGATCTCCATCGTAGCGTCGTGGTCGTCTCGCCAACTATTGCTTCTACAACTATCGCTAACGCATAGTGATAAAGTAAAGCAATTACATGGCGTTTGCATTTCATACAATAAAGCGACAACCATAAGGCTCCTGCCAGTTGCCGATAACTTTTACAAAACATGATCATCTCATACAATAACGTATATCACATCATGTCTTGACCATATCACATCACAACATGCCCTGCAAAAACAAGTTAGACGTCCTCTACTTTGTTGTTGCAAGTTTTACGTGGCTGCTACGGGCTTCTAGTAAGAACCGTTCTTACCTACGCATCAAAACCACAATGGTGATTTATCAAGTTTGCTGTTTTAACCTTCAACAAGGACCGGCCGCAGTCAAATTCGATTCAACTAAAGTTGGAGAAACAGACACCCGCCAGCCACCTTTATGCAAAACTAGTTGCATGTCTATCGGTGGAACCGGTCTCATGAACGCGGTCATGCAAGGTTGGTCCGGGCCACTTCATCCAACAATACCGCCGAATCAAAATAAGACGTTGGTGGTAAGCAGTATGACGATCACCACCCACAACTCTTTGTGTTCTACTCGTGCATATCATCTACGCATAGACACGGCTCGGATACCAGTGTTGGGAAACATAGCATGCAATTGAAAAAAAATTCCTACGCTCACGCAAGATCTATCTAGGAGATGCATAGCAACGAGAGGGGGAGAGTGTGTTTACGTACCCTCATAGACCGAAAGCGGAAGTGTTTGACAACGTGGTTGATGTAGTCGAACTTCTTCTCGTTCCGACCGATCAAGCACCGAACGTATGGCACCTCCGAGTTCTGCACACGTTCAGCTCGATGACGTCCTTCGAACTCTTGATCCAGCAAAGTGTCGAGGAAGTAGATGAGTCCCGCCCACACGACGGTGTGGTGATGGTGAAGTGACCTGCGCAGGGCTTCGTGTAAGAACTACGAAGATATGACCGGAGGCGTAAAAAGTGGAGGGGGTGGGGGGGGGGGGGTGCCGCACACGGCTAACAATTGTTGGTGTGTGGTCTAGCGGTGCCCCACTCATATATATAGGTTGGGGGGGAGGAGAGGCAGCCAAGGGGGCACCCTAAGTAGGGGGAATCCTACTTGGGGTCCTCCCAATTCGGCCTCCCCCCTTTCCTATTCCTATTCGGAATAGGAAGGGAAGAGGGAGAAGGGGGAGTCCTACTCCCCTTTTCCATTCCTTCTTCCCCTTTACTTCTCCAATTTGGACAACCCATTGGGGGGCGGGGGGCGCACCAGACCCTTTGTGGCTGGTGTGTTTCCCCTCTTGGCCCATAAGGCCCATATCTTTTGCCGGGGGTACCCGGAACCCCTTCCGGTGACCCGATAAGTACCCGGTGCATCCCGAAACACTTCCGGTGTCCGAATACCATCGTACTATATATCAATCTTTACCTCTCAACCATTTCAAGACTCCTCGTCATGTCCGTGATCTCATCCGGGACTCTGAACAAACATTCGGTCACCAAATCACATAACTCATATAATACAAAATCGTCATCGAATGTTAAGCGTGCGGACCCTACGAGTTTGAGAACTATGTAGACATGACCGAGACACCTCTCTGTTCAATAATCAATAGCGGAACCTGGATTCTCATATTGGTTCCTACATATTCTACGAAGATCTTTATTGGTCAAACTGTTATGACAACATACGTTATTTCCTTTGTCATCGGTATGTTACTTGCCCGAGATTCGATCATCGGTATATTTATACCTAGTTCAATCTCATTACTGGCAAGTCTCTTTACTTGTTCCGTAATACATCATCCCGTAACTAACTCATTAGTCACATTGCATGCAAGGCTTATTATGATGTGTATTACCGAGAGGGCCCAGAGGTACCTCTCCGATACTCGGAGTGACAAATCCTAATCTTGATCTATGCCAACCCAACAAACACCTTCAGAGATACCTGTAGAGCATCTTTATAACCACCCAGTTACGTTGTGACGTTTCATAGCACACAAGGTATTACTCCGGTATCCGGGAGTTGCATAATCTCATAGTTGAAGGAATATGTATTTGACATGAAGAAAGCAATAGCAATAAAACTGAACGATCAATATGCTAAACGAACGGATGGGTCTTGTCCATCACATCATTCTCCTAATGATGTGATCCCGTTCATCAAATGACAACACATGTCTATGGTTAGGAAACTTAACCATCTTTGATTAACGAGCTAGTCTAGTAGAGGCTTACTAGGGACATGGTGTTTTGTCTATGTATCCACACATGTAACAAGTTTCCGTTTAATACAATTCTAGCATGAATAATAAACATTTATCATGATATAAGGAAATATAAAATAACAACTTCATTATTGCCTCTTGGGCATATTTCCTTCACTTTCCTCACCACATGATGCTTGGAAAAGAGAAAAAAGGAATAGAGAAGAATACTTTGACTCTTGCATAAAAGTAAATACATAAAATTAAAAGATAGGCCCTTCACAGAGGGAAGCAGAGGTTGTCATGCGCTTTTTGGTTTGTATGCTCAATCTCTTAGTGTAATAGAACATCACGTTATATTGCCCCTTATGATAGCAACCTTTATTATGCAGTCTTTCGCCTTTATTATTTTGCCATCACAAGTTCATACAACGCTCAATTTTCTCTCACTAAATGATCCAACACATTTAGAAGAAATTTTTATAGCCTTATTGCACCGATGACAACTTACTTGAAGGATCTTACTCAATCCATAGGTAGGTATGGTGGACTCTCAAAACAAGATTTGGGTTTAAGGGTTTTTGGATGCACAAGTAGTATCTCTACTTAGTGCGGAATTTTTGACTAGCAAAGATAGGGGGCAAGCACCACATGTTAAAGGATCTATGACAATATAAATTCTATGTGAATATGAACAAACATAAATAATTACGTTGTCTTCCTTGTCCAATGTCAACAATTTTGGCATAAAATATTTTGATGGGGGCTCACAATCATAAAAGATGTCCAAGATAGTATATTTGCATGTGAATCTTCTCTTCCCTTATTAATTCTTTCATGAATTGCATAATTGACCAATGCTATGTTTTTCAATCTCCAATAAATTTTACCATTTATACTTTTCCTTATGTAATGTCATTACTTACCATAAGATTAACATATGATCTTTTCCATTATTCTTTTTCTTTATTTTGATTGAAACATAAAAGTAAAGAAAGCAAAACTTGAAGTAAAATTTATTATATATCTCGCACACGATTACAAAGATAGATAGATCACTAAGCAAAACACTCGAAAATGATCGAACTAAACTTTTATTCAACTAATTCAAAAGACAACTAAAGATCAAACTCAGATAAATAAAGGCAAAAGAGGTGGTGTGATACGATATCGGGGCACCTCCCCCAAACTTGGCACAGCCCAAGGGGAGTGCCCATACCCGATACTCAAGTATCCTTTGGCGGTGAAGAAGGTGATGGTGGTGGTGATGATGAGATAGAAACGAGCTTATCCTCTGGCTGCCATGGCAGCGACTCACCATCATAAGAGGAAGCGCGAGTCTCACGAGTCCTGCAACTGGCAGCTAAACTCATACCCTTAAATCTCGCCTCATATTCAAATACTTGATATTGGAGATCGTAGATTTGGCTTTGCAGAAAATTGATTTGCTCGTTGAGGGTGAAGACGATGTCCTTCATGGACTGGCCATCCACCTTGAGATCACGGGTGAAATCCGGGATCATGAGGTGGTTGGCATTGAGTCCATGTTCCACCATCCCCTTGCACTTGATGACCTCTTGCTCCATAGCTTCGAGGCTAGCCTCAACGGTTCCGTCCTTCTGGGTCCTTGGATGTCCCGGATATGGAGCACCCCCTCACGCATCTCCATGGCCTGAGGGTGCTGCATCACCTCCCGCAAATATGGGTTGATGACATTGTCGAAGAACTTGTCCTTGGAGGAGCTCGAAGCGGCCATGGCGATCTAGATCTGTCAGAAAAACAGCGAGAAAGAAGAACAGAAGGTTTCTCCGTGATACGATGGTTAATAGGTTCGGGGGGGTATATAAAGATTTTTTTCTTGGAAAACAAGCAAATGGGAGAAAAACGGAGTCCGGAAGGTACCCGAGGTGGGCACAACCCACCTGGGCGCGCCAGGTAAGCCCGGGTGTCTTGTGCCCACCAGGGTTGCCTTCCTGGTTGTTTCTTATTTTCCTATTTTTTGTAATATTCCAAAACTGACTAAAAATATTTTTGCGGATTTTCCAGAATCCGTTTTACTTACCGTATCACGTACGTCCTTTTATTCACGATTCTGGAGTGTTCCGAAAGGTTTCTTTTATGTGTTCCTCCGGTGTCATAGTTTGGATAATATTGCTTTCAACATTAATAGGCATACCTGAGATATAGTGTTTAATTCTTTGCCCATTGACAACCTTCGGGTTAGTACCTTCCGTATTATTTATTTTGATAGCTCCAGAGCGGTAAACTTCTTCGATAATATATAGTCCTTCCCACTTGGATAGAAGTTTAACTGCGAAGAATCTGAAACGAGAGTTGTATAAAAGAACATATTCTCCTACTTTAAATTCCCACTTTTGGATTCTTTTATCATGCCATCTTTTAACTTTTTTCTTTAAATAGTTTGGCATTTTCATAAGCTTGGGTTCTCCATTCATCTAATGAGCTAATATCAAATAACCTCTTTTCACCAGCAAGTTTGAAATCATAGTAGAGTTCTTTATTTGCCCAGTATGCTTTATGTTCTAACTCAAGAGGCAAATGACAAGTTTTTCCATAAACCATCTTATAAGGAGACATACCCATGGGATTTTATATGCTGTTCTATAAGCCCAAAGTGCATCATCTAATTTCTTAGACCAATTCTTTCGGGACCTATTGACAGTTTTTGTAATATTAATTTTATTTCTCTATTGCTAAGTTCAACTTGACCACTAGATTGAGGAAGATAGGGTGATGCAATTCTATGGTTAACATCATACTTAGCAAGCATTTTACAGAAAGCACCATGAATAAAGTGTGAACCACCATCAGTCGTTAAATATCTAGGGACTCCAAACCTTGGGAAAATAAATTCTTTAAGCATTGTAATAGAGGTGTTGTGATCAGCACTACTAGTTGGAATAGCTTCTACCCACTTAGTAACATAATCAACAGCAACGAGAATATGAGTATACCCATTAGAGGAAGGAAAAGGTCCCATGTAATTAAAACCCCAAACATCAAATGGTTCAACAGCAAGAGAATAATTCATAGGCATTTCTTGACGCTTACCGATATTACCAATTCTTTGGCACTCATCACAAGATAAAACATACTTACGGGAATCCTTGAAGAGGGTAGGTCAGTAAAAACCAGATTGAAATACCTTGTGAGCAGTTCTATCTCCCGCATGATGTCCTCCATAAGCTTCGGAGTGACATTTCCGTAGGATTTGTTCCTGTTCATACTCAGGTACACAACGTCTAATAATACCATCTACCCCTTCTTTATAGAGATGTGGGTCATCCCAAAAGTAATGTCTTAAATCATAGTAGAATTGTTTCTTTTTTTGGTATGTGAAACTAGGTGGTATATATTTAGCAACAATCACTACAAAAAAAGACACTTCCGTGATGATACATGTTTGTCATAGTAGGTTACGTTTTCTGTCATGCATGTACATCCATGACAATTTTATGACAGAATCAAGATAGTCATACCTGTGCTGTCGTAGAAGTGTTCCATGACATTACCAAAATTATCATCACAGAAGTGTCCACTTCCATGACGATAAATCGCGCGTCATAGAAGTGCTTTCATCAAAGGTGACCGACACATGGCATCCACCGTAACAGGACGTCGTTAAGCTATCGGGTCCGGTTTTGGATTCGATAACCCGTTAACAGCCCGGACCAACGGGAAATTTCCATGTGTAAAATTCTGCTTGGTCGGAGGAAACACGTGTCAGCTCGTCAGTGGGTCAGATAGGCGCCTATGATATGTCGGCACGTGCGACGGCCCACCAATCGCCCATTCAGCTTACAAAGGCCGGCCCGTTTGACTTGGTCAAAAGACAGCAGGGTGGCCCATGAAAAGCCTGTTAACTGTCTCTTCGCAAATAGCCCATTTTACGGCCCGGTAACTCACGGCCCGTTAGGGCCTACACGAAATCGGCCCAACAACGTCATGTGGGCCGTCGAATATAACACCAGTCCGTTTCACTTTTGACCCATGTATGGCCCACGACGTCTTTCGGCCCATATGAGGCCTTCATATCTTTAGGCCCTTTAGTGGCCCACGGTGACTCTAGCCCATAATGAACAGTAAATTTCTTTGTACCCGTTAACGGCCCATGATTCACATGGGCCGTTTCTAGCCCGTGTTAGCTTTCGGCCTACTGACATCCCATACGTTCTTGGGCTCCTTTCCAGCCCTCGATTACTTTAGGCCCGTTACTGGCCTGTTCCCCTAATGGGCCAAATTCGGCCCGTGGCAAGAGTCGGCCCGTTTCTGGCCTGTTAACCCGTTGCGCTGTTTCCAGTCCGTCCTATATTCTGGCCCATTAACGACCCGTTATGCCTGTGATAGAATTAAGCCTTTGCTGTCCTCCGACCTGTTAAGGGCCCGTTACCATGCTGGGCCGATACCAATTACGCCCGTTTACGGCCCATGTAGACCCATTTATCTGACGGCCCGAGGCCCACCGATTCTACGGCCGTGTTGGAGGCCCATTTAAAGACGGCCCGTAGGAGGCCCATGGATCCTACGGCCTGTAGCAGGGTCAAGGTTACCACGGTCCATATACGGCCCATGGTTGTTGCGGCCACTAGCAAACCAGGGAAAAAGAAGACTAGGAAATAAATAAGCCCGAAACTAACGCTAGGCTATTAAGGCGATTGCACAGATTACATCCACTGGGCATCAAAGATCGCCACCAGTGCAAATATAGGGAACACCCTACACTATACAAAAATGGCTTGCTGTTTTCTTTAGCCGGTGGTTGGACGTTAAGAACAAACTTTATATCACAACAAAACAAATTACAACTATAAAACAAAAGGAAGGTTGGCATAAAAGTTAACAGTCTGGCAGATAAATGCACCACCAGAAGTTCAGAAGCTCAGTTCATTTGACCTGACTGCTACGTTTTCATGATGTATTGTCTGATGGAGCACCATAAGCTTCGCCTTCATTTCTCCTAGGCTCCTGAACAACATAGCAAATGTCTGATAGTCTGGTTTCAAAACCATGCATATCTTTACGACATCGAACAATGTCTGTCCTTGTTTCACGAAGGGTCTCTGTTAGGGAACAGACTTGTGTCTGGAGCGCAGATATAACATTGTTTTGACCTTGTATATCTTGATCATGAGGCAGTTTGGACGAGATTGCCTTAACAACCAACCAAGTATTACGCAGGAACGTGCTTTTGGCACTGTTAGTGGACAGGTACTGACCCACTGCAGCAAGAGCTGACATTGCGGTTATAGTTGCCTCGCTAGCTTCAGAAGGTGGCGGTTCCACCATTTTTTCCATAGCTTGCTGAAAAGTAGAGTTTTTACATTAGTAGTACCAGAACAGAAGATATTAAGGAGGCAACAAAACCAAACAAAATAGCTTTGGTCTATATACAGAACTTATTCTGGTGAACTGATGTTAAATATTAGTTGTATTTTACTGCAAAGTACATAATAAAACCAGGTTCCAAACATATGACCATGTACCATGGCTAATGTATTGTCTATTTCTTCACATTGTATTGACAACTAAGGATAAAGAGACAAAGTTTATAATACGGTAAGCATAGTATGACATCATTCATATCACAAAACAACTAAGAACAGACAAACATGCAATTGTAACATTGTGTGGGCAAGTCCAGCATGGAACTAGATTACAGGTCAAGATCAAAGGAACATCACTCCTCTCTTTTAAACCTTGTAAGGTGCAATGATACGCTAAGACAATTGTGTATAAAATTGAAAAGAGTAATAGACATTGGCTGCAAACCATGCAGTTCAAGGCACAAGTCAGAGTAAGTAGTAGTTAAAAGGCATGGGGATTAAGGACTTACAACATCGGCTTTCACTGGTGTAGTCATGCCCTTTGTCTTGCTGGTGTGACAGTCCTTGAAGATTTCCACAACATTTGGTTCAGGTACTTTTTGGTCCTTGCGGGCTTTCCTCTGCATTTGGAACAAGTCAATATAGATCGGATAATATGGTACAGCGAAAAGAGTGAAACAACAGCTAATTACAAGAGCCTCGCAGTGTGCAATATAGCTACGAGATCCTATCGTCTGTTGGAATTTCACTTTCGTACGGTTGGCCTTGTTCTTTGAACAGTTCACCTACAAGAAGATAGATTTGTGTGGCACATGCATAAATAGGACTTCAACATGTGATCTGATCACATATATATAATGTACCTGATACTTCGGATCAGAGCAGTGTTTAACGAGGCCTCTCCAGTCTTCATCCGATATATTTTTCCACTTGAGATGTTTGGGAAAGTTCACTGTTAGCCTTGCCTTCAAAGTGAGTTTTCCTCAAGTTATACCGATACTTTGCAGAGCAGACTTGAAAACATGGGTGCAAGCTTGTCTGGTTGCATCATCTTGGCTATCCAACTTGAACCTCATCTGTTGAAAATTATGGGAGTCTCATTATCAGCAACCTAGAAAGTATTGGACAGAGCAAGACGATATTACTAGTTTCCATACATAACCATACTTACAGATAAATGGTCGAGGAAGGTGTTGAACTGGGTTTCGTCTTTGTCATTCCTGTACTGAATCCATGTTGGGAGGATACGTACATGACACCTAACGGCAACCGCTGCCTCTGATACTAACTTGGCTGACTCTGTAGCATCACGTGGCCTTTTTAAACCTGCCTCAAAACGGATCTCCATTCTTCCTCCTCTAGATTTAGTTAACCTATCGAGCATTATCCCTGATGTTTGTTTCCTCTTGCGCCTAGGTGCTAGTCCAACAACGAACATAGGAAGTGTTAGTGTACATCAAACTGTGAGACTACATATAAAGAAGCATGCAACTGTAACTTGACTCCAGCAACTACCTTCTTGCTGTTGAAGCTCACAAAGTTCATCTGATCTTGCCAACTCATCTTGTGTCAAGAGTGCTTCAGAAGTAGTGTCAGGTGGCAAGGGAGCTTGGGAACGTGCTGCTAGCTGAGTTGACCAACGAGCAAATCGTGCAGCTGGTGGTACTGTGGAAGGTGTTGCAACAACTAGGGTTGTCTCTGCTTGTTTGGTGGCAGCTATTTGTTTCTGTTTGGCTTGTTCTGCAGCTCGTGTAGCACGGGATACCCTGTCGGTACAATTTTCTGCTGGACTTTGACCTTCTATTGCACCATCAGTACCAGCAGAATCTGCAGGATTCTTCCGCTTCCCTTTCCCTGTCGTTCTGTGTTGCTTCCTCTTTCTCTGTGCCATGTTAAGTCAAGCCGACAAGAAAAATGAATAACAATTTAGTTCTTCAGAACAAATTGATGCGTGATACAGACGAACTAAACTTTGATGTTAGACAGGCACATGATAGGAGGATGTAATATGTACGAAAAGCAGGACGACATGAGATAACCAGAACTATGATGTGTGAACTAAGCAGAAGACATTTCACTAAATTAGAAGCAATGCAATG
Source organism: Triticum aestivum (assembly GCF_018294505.1). Classification (NCBI taxonomy): domain Eukaryota; kingdom Viridiplantae; phylum Streptophyta; class Magnoliopsida; order Poales; family Poaceae; genus Triticum; species Triticum aestivum. The sequence continues at coordinate 235,886,025 of NC_057796.1, read as the reverse complement.
GAAGGTAGACACCATATGAAAGATGCTACAAATATCGCTCTGCCAAGTTAACAATATCAGACTGCCAAGCTAGAGAAAGCACCTCGGATGCCGGTTTCGCCGGAAGACCGCCATCAGTCCCTGCCTTATTTTTTTCCTTCCTCTTTCTTAATTGTATTGCCTTGTCAAGTCAAACCAACAAGAAAAATGAATAAAAATTCGTTTTTCAGAACTCATTGATGCAGGATGCTGACGAGCACAACTTTAATGTAAGGCGACCGCATGATAGGACGATTGAATGTGTAAGAAAAAATGACAGCATTGCATATTCACAACTATGATGTGTAAACTAAGCAGAAGGCAGTTCAACAAATTAGAAGCAATGAAAGCTAGACACCATATGAAAGATGCAACGAATATCACTCTACCAAGTTAAAACTGTCTCGTTATAAGTGCCATTTCAACAAATTAGAAGTAGTACAAGCTAGAAAATAATGCGGGATGCAACCTATATCACACTCCCATGTCAAACGTGTCTTATAATAAGTGATTGTTGCAGGTTACACAACAGTAGTACTTTGATGTAAGAACATGGTGTGATAGACAGATATTGTATGTTCTAGAAACAGGAACACGTGTCTTAGTCACAACTATAATGTTTAAAGTAAGCAGATGAGATTCAACAAAATTAGAAGCAATACAAGCTAGACATCATACATAACATGCAACCACATATAATAGTGCCAAGTTAGAGGGAGCACCTGTGATGGTGCACTAGGGGAGACGTGCTCATCACCAACACAACTACGTTGAGTGTCTATGCATGTGTTGTCTTGGAAATCATCTTGGGGGGATGGAGGAGTAGAATATGTAGAGGCCCTCCGTTTGGAAGGAGCACCTTCGTCCGCTGCCTTGCTAACTTCCTTCCGCTTTATTGATTTTGAATTGTCAAGTAAAACCGACAAGAAAAAGCAATAAAATTCACTCTTCAGAACTCATTCGTGCATGATACTGACAATCACTACTTTGATGTAAGGCAAACACATGATTCTAGGATGGAATAATATGAAAAACAGGACGATATGGCATATTCCAACTGTTTGTGTAAACTAAGCAGAAACCATTTCAACAAATAATAAGCAATGTAAGCTAGACACCACATGAAAGATGCAACCAATATGACTCTGCCAAGTTAAAAGCGTCCCATCATAAATGGCATTTCAACAAATTAGAAGCAGCGCATGCTATAAATCATATGAAAGATGCAACTAATATCACACTGCATATATTGAAGGTGTCTCGTCATATTGATTTATGCGGGATACAAAAAAAATAGTTTTATGTAAGGACATGCTTAATAGACACATGTACTATGTACTAAAAACAGGAAGGCATGTCACATTAACAGGTATAATGTATAAACTAAGCAGAATATCACATGCAATTTAACCAGATTAGAAGAATTACAATCTAGACACCATATGCAACATGCAACCACATATCACGCTGCCAAGTTAGAGCAAGCACCTGCGATGCTAATGTAGGGGAAATGCGGTAATCAACTATAGAGCTACATTCACTATCTTCATGAGAATCATGTGGGGAGGCTGAGGCTGCATTCTTTCAATGAGGATCTTTTATCATAGTAGTCCACTGGCCTGAGTGCCTCATCATAAGTGATTGATGAGGGATACACAAGAAAATTAGTTTGATGTAAGAACGTAGTTAATAGACAGATGTACTAGTATGTACCAAAAACAGGAAGGCGTGTCATATTCAAAGGTATAGCGTGTAAGCTAAGCAGATGCAATTTACCCAAATTGGAAGCAATACAAGCTAGACATCCGGCTGGAGTGGTGAGCATGATCATCTAGGACCTGAGAGCCTGGTGGGAGGTGGGCTGCTTCGCCACCATCGTGGCTTTTTAGTTGGCTTCCAAGTGATGCATGTCTGTGCTGGGCTTGTCACTGGCTCGGCCAGTGCCCTGACTAGCTATTTGTCTTCTGGTGCTCCCGGGATGGTGGTTCATGTAAAAAATATCTTTCCTTATCTTGAGAAAGACCGACTTCGGTCTTTCGAATACAAGCCAGACACCATATGCAACATGCAACCACATATGACACCGTGAAGTTAAAGCAAGCACCTGGGATGGCGGTTCATGGCGAGCGAGATCATCAACTCCAGAGCTACCTTCCCCGTCTCCATCTGCTGACACTACACCCTTTAAAGTCTTGAAACGTGTCTGGCCTAGCCGCGTACCACGCTGGAGCGACTTCTCTCTTCTCTTTTCTGCTTCTGTCAAGGCAGGGTCTGAAATACCCTTGCATAAAAACACAATAGTGAGAGTATGGGTGAAGTGTGTGCAGAACTAGTGCACTATAAAAGTAGCAGATAGCAGGTGGCTGAAAAATAAATGACAGGAGACATATGATAGCTCTACAACATTGCATGGCAAACAAAATTAGATTCTACTCCGTATGATTTTGTAATATATGAGCATAGGAAATGCAGGTACTCTTCCAGCACACCACCACATGTGGTCCTATCAAGATAACAGTTGACTGAAAATAAATAGGTCAGTCGATTTTTTATGAACCGTCCGATCTATAACGAACAGGCAGATGGCCTTCATCTACCTCCCGCCATTCATTGTTGAAGATCTTTCTTGAACCGCCAGCGACCACCGGCCCAGACCCCTGCCTCCGCCGCCCCGCCCTCCCCTCAACCTCACACCACCGCTGTGCTTGGCAGCGCCCCCAGGCCATCCCTTTAATCTCGGCCGACCTCTAGATCGGGCACCAGCAGCTCTAGGCCCCACGCGCCCCTAAGATAAACACCGAGGCGCTGCTTCCCCGGTGTAATAGGTGGACTAGTGCCTGTTATGCCGGGGAATGCTTTCGTTCATTAGGAATCAACTGACCAGGAATTGAAATCCAGGAGGACGACGGACCTCTAGCTAAGGTGAAATAGTATATGAGGAGAAACTTGTGCATCACGAGTAACTAGGAACATCTAGTATCAATAAGAAGCGGTCAACTAGTGTCTTCTGTTGGATGAATACCGTAAGATTTGCATGAATAAGGGAAGAGGAGTACCATTTCCAGTTTCCAGTGTGGTCGCCTCCACATTTCGCGCCGATCTTCTTCTTTTTGCCGGGGAAACCGATGTTTTGGAGGAGGGTGCAGGCTTGGACGAACCCATGGAAAAATTGTTGATTGTGTTGCCGTGGCCGTATGTCGGCGGAGGGGAAGCAGATCTGAGGCGGCGAAGGACAGCGTAGTAGGAACAACTCTGGTGCGGTGGACGGTGGCGACGTTGGAGCGGCAGCGGTGAGGCGCAGGACATCGTGGTTGAACTGGCTCGGGTACGGATGGCTCGGCCTCGGCTTCAACTACTAGCCATGGAGGGCGTTGCGGTTGAGTTTGCGGTGGACGACAACGTCAGGGTATCGGCTCCGGCGTGATGGAGGAGGGCGGCGGTTGATGGGTGGGATGGGGTAGTGGACGGAGGACGCCGGGGTTTCGCGGCTGGTGGAGAAGTAGTTTTGGCGCCCACGGAGTACAAATGGGGAATCGAACGGGGGGCGGGGGGAGCTAAGGGAGAACCATGTTTCGGTCTGGGACGCGCTTGTTTTTGGCTTTTTTGAACAGATGGGACACGCTTGTTTGAAATTTGGGGAATGTACAAACTTTACCCCCCCTCTTAAATTTCGGACCTACTGCGGGTCGGGGTAGGATGGTAATCCTAGGTGTCCCAAATAGTGGGCGGGAGTGATTTTGGCTGCGCGCATGTGTTCTTAGGCGGCCATTGTGTATGAATGTTTTTCGGAGGCGGTTGCGTGGCGTCTAGATGAAGCTACAAACCTACCCCGGTTTAGACCTTTGGACGTCGGTCCGGTAGGTTTCACGGGTCGGAGTTAGAGAAGTAATTTCCTTCTACTACCAAACATTGGTCTCACGCGGTTTCAGGCGAGTAGAGGCTCTTTTGGCGCTTCGTTCGAAATTTTGAAACATAAGCATTCACGTTTAGAGTACTCTTGAACTTTGAGGATTGACCTAAATAGACAACGTTAAATTTGACCTTGTATGTTTGAAAACCTCATTAAATTATCCGCTTCTTTTTGAAATTTTGACACTTGAAAATCCTATAACTACGATTATTTTGGAATGGAGGAGCTAAATTTGAATCTATTTTGTACACGACTATATATGCTATTATGTACAAAATCAGAGCAAAGATTGGTGCCCCCATAACTTAGGTATGATTTACAAATGCCATGATATCGAATTCAAATAATTGAATGGACTTCATGTTGAATTCGATTTTTTAAACCACCTTAAGTTGAATTCAAATGTATGCTAGTTCATAGCTAGCTATTTATAATGTTCATTGTGTAACTTTCGTATGTATAATGTGCTTTACACACACAACATGAACTATACTCACGTTTATATTCGATTGCTAAAGCGATGCATTGTCTGGAGTTCAAAATACTAACTATGTGGATCAATTATGTCGAATAATAACATAGACATGCTCAAATTCGATAGAATCTAGATGTCTGATGGATCAATGACCGTTCCTTACGCGAATTGCAAATATCATGATCCCATCCTAATATTTGGATACAATTTATATCTTTAATCAATGTGTACATCAGTCTTTTACGTGTAGTTTCACTCTCCATCGGTGGTCTCTCACACATGCTCACACACTCTCTCCCGAGGTGTCTTTCTCGCAGACATGCTCTCGATATAACCCTCCCTCCCTCTCGTAACCATTTACGACTGTTTTCACTAACCTTTATCACAAGCACTCTTCCTCTCACAAGCATACACACGCACAATCCCCATCGACCCTTTCTATATACATAGACCTGCCTACGTGTCTCCTGTACGCACATTATCTTTAGGCCTGTCTCTCACGCATTGTCTCACACCTCTCTTCCTAATCGACGAGTATGATTCTAGCAGAGCATTCTGTAGGATGCCCCTTAAAGTTAGGTTGGATGAATAGTAATATCAGAGATAAGGGGTTACCTTAGTCCGATAACCCAGGGTTACAAATCCTAGCCGGCTTTGTCAGTGGACACAGAGTCCTTCACAATTCTGCTATCGTTGTCTTGTACGACAAGTCATCCATGGGTCTCCCTAAATGCGTCACGGGCCGACCAATGTGGCGCAGGACGGAACCGAACCAAGGGCCTCACCTCTGCCCCCAGGTCTCGTTATCTTCTCACACCCACACATACCAACACAGACACCACACAAAAAAATCTCCTCGTGCCTCTATACCCTCCCCCCTTGCATATACACACTCAAGGGAATCTCTCGCCGTGACATCATATTAGTCTCTCTCTCTAGACCTCTCTCATTTCTCGTGCTATCTCTCCCACGCCCCCTCCCCCCGCCGGCCCCTCTATCCATGCCTCTCTCGAATACGTAATACACACACATACCTCTCTAGGCCCTGCCAAATACATCAACTACACATTCACACATGTTACATCACGTACCCCATTGATCTAAAAAGCCCTCTCTTCACGTTTATTTCGCATACAACATTCCTTTTGAATAAAGTGTGGCCAAAAAATTATTTTAGAATTTCTACATATATACAACATTACAAAGTTATATGGAGGAGTATGAACGTTAATTTGCATTGCATGGTGCCCACAATGATATTTATTCCGCACTGTGAATTTTTATATTTTTATACTATATATAAAGTTAGTCATAATAAAGAGAAACGAAGAGCATCTCTCTCCCCATCGCATACACCCCCTCTACGCCCCTTTCACGTACGCACACAAACTATCTCCAGGTCCTCTAAAAGTAAGCCCCCAGCACATTCACGCATGTTTCATCTTTCTCTCGCGATATATACAGTGACGATCATTGTATTTGGAGCGAAAGCACGATACGTACATTGGACTTCAGAATCCACTCATTACGGTCACCATTTATGTTTTGTGGTTATTATACAGTCACGGGCTCACCGTACAGCTCTGTATTTGCTCAAGACACGACTAGTTGACCAGTTAAACGCTCCACGTGGCACCTCTAGTGTTGCATCACATTATCTCACTACCATTGGGCCCACCTGTCGGCTTGTATCTACTCTTCTACACTCTTATAAAAAACAGAGTTGGTGATGATGGTGTGCTTGCCATCCTGCAACATAGGCCGTCTGATTTATATCTGACGGATAGGAAGGGAACTATGGCAATTTTGCAAAAAGGTACCCACACACCTCTCCACATTTGCAAATAAGGCCTTCCCTCGTTCATCCTTTTCTCTCACAAGATAAACTAGTCATACAAATGCATCTTGATGTTACGTGCAACGCACGGGCATCTTGCTAGTAAGAATGAAAACAAACGACAAAAAAATATTGGACGGTGGTTCGAAGTCATGACCGCGGGCACAGCGAACAAGGTGGCCTTGTATTGGTATGCTGAGCCGTCTGTTTTAACACACATGAGCTGGTGTGGTGATTATACACACACGCACGCATGCACACGAACTGCATGCACGCAACACTCACTCGAACACATGCAGCCATGCACGCATGCAACACTCACACGTACACACGCAGCCACGCACGCACGCAACACTCACACGCACACACGCACGCATGCATGCACACACCACACGACCAACACACACTCTCACGCTCAAGTGCTCAACCTACACGTGCATGCGCACACATCAGGCCCTGACAGACACATACACAACCAGGTGATTCCCGCGCACGGGTTGGAGTCTTGTCGCGCCTGGGTAAATTTGTGTTTATCTGACCTTTTTCCTATGTGAACTGACATGTGGGACCCACAAGGAACATGGTCAGTTTAACTAGTCAACATGGTGCCACGCAGACTATTTGGCCGGTCAACAGAGTGCAATCCGATGCTGAACGGTGAGCAAGTGACCGTATAATCACCGCAAAACGTATATAGTGACCGTAATGAGCGTATTCTGAAGTTCGGTGACCGTATTACGCTTTTCTCTCTGTAGGCCCTCCAAAACTACATCTCTACACGTTCTCGCATGTTACATCTAACAACTATGCAATACAACACTACTACTACACTCTAACACAATAAATCATATGTGTTTTTAGTTTTACTAGATATCATATTGTTACTTAATTATTCAGTTTGCATACATTAAAATTGCCTTTGAAATGTATGGCCAGTATCATCTACCGCGCGGGAAAAATCCCGCCCTTTCCTGTTTAATCGGGTTTGTATCGATGGATCGTGCGAAACAGCAAAACTATAGTACTATACAGTACAAGTGACAGTTCACGGGGCCGCCGTGTCGTGTACTCCTCCGTCGTAAGAGTGGAGCGCTCGCTTTCATAAATGTTCTAGTCCCGTTCGCCGACATGTGGGACATCATGCTACCGGGTCCACGTGCCATACCGAAATACAGTGCAGAGCAGCAGGGGTGAAGCACCCCAGTCATGGCGCCGGCGTAGTAATGAGCAATGAGGCGTCAAATCACAAAGCTGCACCTTTCCCGCAGTTAAGTTGGAGGGACGAAGTAATAATGCTAAAAAAAGAAGTTGGAGGGACGAAGCAACCATCATTTCACTCGTTGCCGAATCTGCGTCTCCCTCATCTTCTTCAAGTTTTTTTGATAAGATCTTCTTCAAGTTAACCACGTGTTGCTTCTGCCGTTGTTCTGCCTCATGTGGGACGCGGATCGGCTTGGTAAAGCACTGACACGTGGGACCGCATGATAGCAAACCGCCAGGCCAACGCCCTCTAAAAATAAGAAACCTCCTCCGCCATCCGCGCGGCAAAATCACCTCCTTTTTACTAATCTTGATTATATAATTTTTTAGATCAATATAACTGAGATTTGTATAGATAGCACAGAGGAGCAAAACCAAGTGGTACGGTTAAGGGCATCCACAATGTGTAGCCAAATGTGAAAATAGCTTTTGGCATCAATGGGAACCATTGTGGATGGTGCTGCCAAAGCCAAAAAGATGGAACCGAAGCTCCCTGATTGATTGATTGAAGGAATAGAAAAATGCAATGTCTCTCCTCTTGCTCCCATGCTTGGACGCATGTACAGTGTAGAGCACAAAGTCTACTCCCCTGTCCCTTCTATCACAAATCACAAAGCATTGAGGCGTGAAATCACAAAGCACAGACGAAGCAACCATCATTTCACTCTTCGCTGACTCCGCTTCTCCATCGCCTTCTTCGAGAAACCACCTCACTTCACATTTATGCGTCCTTTGGTTCAACGTACTTCCTAGATGCAAATAAGGCGGTTGTCTCGGCTTGCAGGCGGCACTTGCGTCCGGTGGTCTCCCTCAACGGTGTTCTCCGTCGAATGCACTTCGCCAAACCACAACGTTCGAGATATCGTCGACGTCACCGCAATGGGGAAGGAAGTCAAATCGTTACTACCTCCATTTTTTTGTACACAAGGCCAGTATATCAAAATTACAATTTGCAAAAGGCCACTAACACTAATCTAGGCAAAATTGATGGGGTTTGCCTCGTACTAGCAACCAAGGACATTAATATACCCTTGCATGCATGCGGAAGTGAGAAGGTTGGCTTGCATGGCATTGCATTAATCAAGCGATGAGGAGTGAGATGGTTAGCTCTTTGGGCTTTGGAGAAAAAATATGCATTAGTTGACACGTCAAACGAGGATTTGTATCGATTAATCCCGCGAAGGAAAACCCCGCCTTTCTTTATTAACACAAGCACTCCTAGTACATACGTACTTATCCTGTTTGGGTCTAGGCCTTGCATTGCCATACTTCACCACACATTTTTGCCAAGCTTTCCTAAAGTTTTCAAAATGAAAAGGAGGTACACTTGCGCACGGCTATCGCGGTCGCACCGCACCCTCACACGGTCGCTCCGCACCCTCACACAGTCGCTCCTGCACGCTGCAAACCCAACCAAGGGAACGCACCCACACTAACACGTGCTACCGCATGTGAACAAACCAAACTCAGCCATCCTACCGCTGACACATAATTTTCGTTCATACAGTATGTTTATCCAACCGCATGTTGGGAAGGATCCGTACGGCCCGTGCGGTGGTCTGTTGGGAAGAAGAAGAGGTGAGGAAGAAGGGTTAGGAGACGTAGGATATTCATCCAACAGCCTGAAATGGTAGACTGGCCCAAATGATGAAAGTCAGTCGACTTGCATAACAATATATGTTTTTACACAGCAAAAGATCCCTAAAAACAACAACATAAAGAAAGAATATCACTGCTCACGGAACGAGACGGCCTCGTCATCTTTGGCTGCCGACGCGAACCAGTCGTAGCTGCCGACGTGTGTCTCCGCACCGTGGTTGTCCTCGGTCTCCAGCTACTCATTCACGCGGAGCGTGTAGGCGCTCTGCACGGATGAGAGCATCGCCTGGTTCAAGTCGAGGACTTCCGGTTCCGCCTGCAGGAGGGCCTCAATGGCAGCGGCATCCGCGCGCTCCGCGTCGAGTTGAGCCTCTGCCGCCCAGTTCAAGTCGAGGACGTCCGGTTCCGCCTGCAGGAGGGCCTTGATGGCAGCGGCATCCGCGTGCTCCGCCTCAAGTTGAGCCTCCGCCGCCCGGTTCACATCGACGACATCTGGTTCCGCCTACAGGAGAGCCTCAATAGCAGCAGCATGCGTGCGCTCCGCGTCGAGTTGAGCCCCTGCCTCCCGGTCCTCCTTTAGTATCGCCAGGTTGAACCGTTGGTCCGCCTGCACCATGGGGGATCCGGACGCCGGCACGAAGTCGACATCCATCGTCTCATACCCATCGGGGGCCTTCTGCGCCGCGACCTCCGCCATGAACATTGGATCGGCTTCCTCCTCCTTGTAACTTGTCTCCAGAGAACTCGGGGATTGGCCCGCCGCAAAGCGAGCTTGGGAACGGAGGTCTGTGGCGCCGACCGCCGCCGCGATTTCTACGCGGCGCTCCGGCGTCAGCATCTTGTAGTACGTGATCTTGCGGCGCACCATGGCTTTCCGGCGAACTAGGGGACGCTTGATGCGGGCTAGGGGATCGAAAGGTGGGGGATGGGCTGGAGAGGAGGTGTGGTTTTGGGGCAGTGGTTGGCGTAGGCCGAGCATCGAAGGTTCTGGTGTGAATAGTGGTTCCGGTGACGACCGGTCAATCGGTTTTGACTGTACATCGCTCTTGTCGCGTTCGCGTTGCACCCCGGCACGCTGGACCCTCCACGTCGCTCACCGAATGGAACGCGCTTCGTCTTGCGTTTTCGCTCGCTTGTGGGACCACAGTTGAGAGCAAACCGACGTCCCTCCCCCTCCCCCGCCCGCGTCATTTATACTACCACTCCCTCCGTTTTATGCGGAGTAAATAAAAACAGAGGGAGTATACTACGGATGAGGATCCCCTGACGTGGCCGAACCCATTGAGTAACTGACATGCGGGGCCTAGCAAGCATGGGGTCCGCCAGTAAGTGAACGAAAGGGAGGGTAAGGCAGGGATACCTACGTCAGAGGATCCACTTCCACTACTACTCCCTCCTTCCATCTACAGGGCCTAATGCGTTTTTCGAGGCTAACTTTGACCAAATGTTAGAGTAATAATATATGACATGCAACTTACACAAAGCATACGGTCAAATTCGTATGTGAAAGGAGCTTCCAATGATATAATTTTCACATTATACATCTCATGTACTATTAATCTTGTCAATAGTCAAAGGCGGTTTTGAAAAACGCATTAGAGCATGGTTAATAATATAGCCAGCCGATGGCTATAAGGAACTGCCATGTCATCTATAGCCATCATCTATATGCACTCATACAGTAGTGTGGGCTATTTCCCGCAAAAAAATATAAGGTTGGCTATTGTATTAGTACTTTTTTCCATCTCCTCTCTATCTCTTTCTTCATATTTATTGTATTTAACTAGGAATGCGTATATAGCTAGGCTCTTGCATGAGAGCTCACTCCCTTTACTTTTTCACATCTCTCTCCTCCACATAGGCCCTATATAAATGGAAGGAGGGAGTACTATGAGCACTGCATACTCTACTACAGATGTTGTCAGTACTCCACTAGTACTATTGGACAGGGAGCTTAAAAAAGTTACTATTGGACTGGCTATACGTGGCGAAATCCTAGTAGGAAGAGCATGCGCGAGAACAAGCACATTCACGTGGTTGAAAACAAATTGGAAACCATGTCTGTTTGAATACAAATCTAGGAGTACGTACGAATCTAACAATATTGATTGGGCGTTGTTGAATGTTGATACTTTTTTCTGTAAGTTTGATCAAAGTAGAGATACTTTGACTACACATAAAACTTATATGTAAACTACTAGAAAGGATCGGAGGGAGTATATTGTACGTTCAAGAGCGAAACGAACATTGAATACCCTTTATATATGATTTGTGGATGCTATGATCACCGGTTCAAAATTTTGAATCCGCCTTAGGTATCACACAAGCACCAACTCGTTCTCTCTCGATTTCATCTCGGGGTCCGGAGATCGATTGAAAGAGGACTAGGGTGGGTACAATACGTTCGTTTCGCTTATGAACGTACAATATACTCCCTCTGATCCCCACAGACCCCCCCGCTGGTCATTTCTATAATAGAAATAGACCAAACATTTATGTCCTTGCACGACACGCAATTGATCTCTCAACATCAATCAATCTTGTCAAGATGTGTCGGGGCATGAAACGAATGGGATGTCAAAACTAAGACGGGAAGCGACACATAGTGGAGGCAAAGTGAAAAACGAACCGTTTGTTTGTCTGCATGTCAGATAAATTACAACATTGGAAATACAGGCATGGTCTAGGCCCACATGCGAATGATACTCGACGGAATGTTCAAATCAGGCATGCGGGAGTGACACGCTCATCATCGCTTTACACGGTCGGTTTCAGTGTGCTGAGGGTGGCGTTAGCGCTGTGACACGACCAGAAGATCAACACCCGGCTCGTCGAGGATGCACGAGGCGCCGACTGCATCCCCAAGACCCGAGACCATGCCGGGTCGTCTTGCTTTTTCAATGACATGTGGGGTCGCATGTGAGCAAAGGGCATCTCCAACGTTGCCACGACCGCAGCTGACTACCCTGGCACACCAAAAACCCTCGTCCCTCGCGCCGCCGCGCGGTGTGTTCCCAGCCGGCGCCACCTGCCCGCATTCATGTCATCCGTCCGTATGCCGTCGTTAAGAGGCTCGGTGCCCGAGGAACCAACTCCGGTGACTTAATGACGCACCGAGACGCTTGGCCTCATCGGAATGCGCTACTTAAAGCGGCAACGCCGAGCTAACCTCCACACCATAGCGCATCGTCCTGCTAACTGGCACCACATCCGCCATGACCGCGAGCGCAAACGCTCTGTGGGAGAGCTTGTCTTCGGGGATGAAGCTCAAGGTCGCCGCCCTCGCTCAAGTCGCCGCTCGTGATGCAATAGCGGCGTAGCCGGACGCGGACGCGACCACACAAGCGGTGGCCACGCTAGCGGCCGATGACGGGAGCACCGTCAGCCACGCGTCCTACTTGCCTTCGTCCAACGTCCGGCACCGCCGAGGTCGGGGATTCCTCTGAGGATGACTAGGGCATGGGAGGCGGCAGAGCATGGTGTGCCAACTGGCCGGTCCGTTTCCCGTGTTCTACTCTTCCTCGCCGGAGACCGCACCTTCACTTCAGGGTCTTGAACCCTGCCCCCGTACATGGAGATCGCAGATGGAGGACATTGGTCACCACCGTAGAATAGGTTTAGGGTCGGGTTTGTTTTATTTTTCTGTCCTATAAAAGTTAGAAATGTAATGAAAATCTGCCGTGTTTGCATTAATCTTGGCCGGTTTATATGAACTTTCACAATAATATAGTATATTATACGAGTACTAGCAAGATGCCCGTGCGTTGCATGGAACATCAAGATCTTGTGGGAGAAAAGGATGAATGAGGGAAGGCCTTATCTGCAAATGTGGAGAGGAGTGCGGGTAAATTGTCATAGTTTCCTTCCTATCCATTAGATATAGATCGGACGGCCTATGTTGCAGGATGGCAGGCACACCATCATCACCAACTCTGCTTTTTATTGAACCGAGACAAAGCTAACATGCGAAGTAAATAAACATATAGTCTACATACACAATTTATCTTAGGCACTCCAATAGTACGTCCACTACACATTCACGCATTTCACATCTTTCTACATCTACGGGAACCTACAAAAGGGTTAACGTAAATTGCCTCTCTCTCACCTCCCTGATTTTCATGGTGGTGGGCCCCTCCCTCCCCCCAATCTACAATCAACAGCTCACACGTTTCACATTACATTAATTACGTAACTGGGATTATGTAGGTGTAGCATTACTCGTCCTAAAAGACCCAACTAAGCCAACCTCCCAGCATATTGCGCGGGAAAAGACCCGGCCGCGCCATTTTAGTCGGGATTACCGGATTACTAGTGGTAGTATCGATGGATCACGCGAACCACCAAGTTTTTTCTTTCTTTAGGGGGCGAAGCACCTAGTTTAAAAGGAAAAAAGGCGGTACACTCAGAGCACCCCTGTCGCGGTCGCATTGCACCCCACACACGTTCGGTCCTGCACACGGCTCACGCAAATGGAACGCGCTTCGGCTAGCCTCTTCACTAACACATGGGACTGCACTTGGAGAAACCGACCATGCGCCAAACTCCCCCGCCCACCGCGCGACCCCCCCCAAATTCCCCCAAATCCCAAATTCAATCGCCCTTCGGCCAAGTAGCGAATAATATTCCCCAAACCCCCCTCCCCCCGTCCCCCTCCACTCCATTCGGTCCGCCAAAGCCGCCCTCCCTGCCGCGCCGATATGTCGGCGCCGCGGTTCGTCGAGGGGACGCACGGCGATCCTCTCGCTCCCACAGTACACTCTCGTAGACTGCCGTCCTCTAGCCGCGCCGCCTCCGCTGGCGACGTTCTTGTGGAGGCGCACGGCGGTTAGCGCCGCCACCGCTGGCGACGTTCGTGTGGAGACGCACGGCGGTCAACTTTTCCCACGGTACGCGCATTCTAGACTGAGGCCCCGTGCATGTCGGTGTAGCGCTGAATGTTAGCTGATAGACGCTGTTAATCTCACTGTTTGCCGAAGTAGTTTACAGTCAATATGCTCTGCTTAAGAAGCTTCCTTGCCCTGTTCTGCACTCAATCTGCTTAGCTGAGATGGCATGCCAAGCCCGATTAGTTGCTAAAATATCCTGCCATATATTTATTTGTGACGTAGATTGCCATGGTCTAGTAGCCAATCTGTTAGGTGAAATAGTTGTACACCATTTTATACTCGATCTTTGTTGCTGCGATGGCCTTCGATGGCTGTGTGCTCGGCCTCATTGACTGCTGAAACAGCCTGCCATAATTTAGCACTCAAATCTGTTTGCTGAATTAGCTTTACATATATCTCGTTACTTAGATCTGCTCGTCCAAATATCTTGCCATAGCTTTAGACATCGACCTAGGTATTTTTTTTCTAGACTTCATAAAAAAGCATATATGTTTTTTCCTGTAATATCTAGTAGAAGAACTAATTTGTTTGTCTAACAGATGGACATGACTTGGATAACTTCTGCTCGAAGATTCTCTGCTGCATATGTCGAGGGGGTTGAAAACTTCATGAACTTTATCAGAGCTGAGTATGGTGGTCAGAAATCAGATGTGCTCTTCCTGTGTAGCAGTTGTATGAATTCAGTTACAAGACCCCAGTCAACTGTGCAAAATCATCTACACTTGTATGGGATGTCGGTCACATATACTAGGTGGGTTCATCATGGTGAAGCTTTGAACGTCAATGTTACTGATTACGTGGAAGCAGCAGATCACCATCTTGATCTGCCTAATGCTCAGGTGGAAGAGGAGGAGGAGGTGGTGGTGGTGGAGCCAGTGAGTTTGACCAACATTGAAACAATGCTACGAAATGCTCGTGCATTTCCTGAACTTTCACCTGCAGAAGAAAAACGGTGGGCCCACATGTTGGAACAATGCAACGTGGCTGTCACCCCAGGAAATAAGCTGTCAGTATTCTCAGCTATGGCCACCTTTCTTCAGGTGAAGACATCTGAGCGGATGACCAACAAATCATTTGATGCAATGTTGCCTGCTTTCCGCAAATCTTTCCCAGATGCATCTGAGCTGCCACACAGCTACAGTAAAATGAAGAATTTCCTTCGTGCAGTTGGAATTGGATATGATATGATCCATGTTTGTAAGAATAATTGTGTTTTGTTCTGGAAGGATTATGCCAACTTAAGTGAATGCCCGAAATGCAAATCATCAAGATGGAAAGATGGCGATGCTATGAAGAGGATTCCTCATAATGTTCTGAGACATTTTCCAATTAAACCAAGATTGCAGAGGTTGTTTCATGATGCTGAAACAAGAGAGGATGTACCGTGGAATTCTAGGAACCAGGAGTACAGAGGTCAGAATGTAATGAGCCATCCATCTCATGGTAGTGAGTGGAAAAGCTTCAATCAGAAACACAAAAGTTTGCTGCTGACCCGAGAAACATTAGACTTGGCTTAGCTTCAGATGGATTTAACCCATTTGGCCACCAGAGTGCCACATATAGCATGTGGCCAGTGCTTGTTATCCCTTACAACATGCCTCCAAATGTCTGCACCAAAGAATCAAACTACATGATGGCCTTGCTCATCCCAGGTCCAAGAAGTCCTGGAAAGGATTTTGATTTATTCATGGAGCCTCTTGTGGAGGAACTTCAACATCTATGGAGGGGTGTTCTCACTCAAGACCTATATAGCAGCCCACCAGCTGATTTCTTTTTGCGTGCTGTTATAATTTGGTGCATCCATGATTATCCGGCTTTGGGCACTATGTCAGGGCGAACGACACATGGTTAGAATGCATGTGTTCGCTGTGACAGGAATCTGCTGTCATACGCAATACTTAGCAAGATCTGTTACATTGGACTCCACCGTTTCCTTGCGAAGGACAAGCCGCGTCCTACAAAATACCGAAGACATGTGTTCAATGCAAAGCTTGAAAACCGTGATGCGCCAAAGAGGCTCACCGCCGATGAGTTGCAAGTGGAATTAGAGAAGGTCAGCATATTACACTAGGAAACCATCCTGGTATTGGTAGCGGGAAAAGGAAGCGTGTCAGCGCAAAAGAGAGATTATTCTTTACCCACAGGTTCACTTTGTGGGACTTGGAGTATTGTAAAGATTTGGATCTGCGGCATAATCTTGATGTGATGCACATCGAGAAAAATATATGTGACAACATTATCGTCACACTTCTTAATATTGAAGGAAAGACAAAACATACCTTAAAATCTAGGATTGATTTGACACACCTGGGTATCATAAGGGATTTGCAGGTGCAAAATGAAGGTAAACCACGGGATATGGCCCCAGCTGTGTACGTCTTGGACAAGGTAAAATGAAAAGAATTCTGCGAGGTCCTGTCACGTGTGAGATTCCCACATGGATTTGCTTCCAACCCTGAAAGGAGAGTCAGTGCAGACGGAAACAAGGTACAAGGGTTGAAAACTCATGACTGCCACGTCCTACTTCAAAGGGTTTTACCTGTTATCCTTAGAGGATTGGGCCGCCCTGACTTATATAGAGCAGTTGCAGAGTTGGGACAATTCTTCAGGGAACTCTGCAGTAGAAATATCAGGATAGATGCTTTGGAGCGTCTTAGAGACAAGATACCAACTATCCTATGCGACCTTGAGAAGATATATCCTCCAGCCTTCTTTGATGTGATGGTGCATTTGACTGTTCATCTACCTGATGAGGCACTACTTAGAGGTCCAGTACAGTATGGCTGGATGTACCCTATTGAAAGGTGGCTAGGCACTTTCAAGGGCTATGTTAGGAACAGAGCTAGACCTGAGGGTTCCATTGCAGAGGCCTACATTGCTACAGAAGCGTTGACATTCTGCTCAAAATACATTGAAACAGTTGATCAGCTTAGCAAAGAGGTGGGTGAAGATAATCCCGGGCTCAATGTTTTCGATTATTCTGTTCGAGTTACAGGGAAGAGTCGACAAGAGGACAAACCTAAAGATTTGGACAAAATGGTTTGGTATGTGTTGAATAACTATCCTGAGATACTACCTTATATCAAGTAAGTGCTAATTACTGCAGCTTATACATCGTAATCTACTAAAATTGCAGCACATTCTTATATATTTAGATGTTTGATGCGATCACTATGTTGTGCAGCATCTACAAGAAGGAGTTACTGCCGCAAAATCCAAGAAACATTGACAAACTGGTTATGGCAGGATTTGCGAAATGGTTCAAGAGCCATGTAAGCTTTTGAATTGCACTGTTAGTTTTTTTTTAATATATTGAGTACAAAAGATGATCAGCTTGTCTATTTTCTAAACATAGGTTAAGAAGATGCGGGAGGATGGGCAGGCAGTTGATGATGCCCTTTACACACTAGCAATGGGTCCTGATACTCGGGTAAGGCATTATGAATCTTGCGTTGTTGGAGATGTGCGCTACAACACCCTTGCACGCGATGAAGGCAGGAAGACACAAAACAGTGCCATCATGAGCACGGATACGTATGACAGAGTGACAACTGAAATGTATGCTAACATAACAGACATTGTTCAGTTGCAGTATATCTCTAGTTTCGAGGATCATCAGTGTGTGGTTCTGTTGTGCTGTCGTTGGTATAACCTGTTTTCCATGATCGCAAAACCCAGAGCTGATGATTATTTCAAATCCATCAATGTCGAGGTGTCAGTGTAATTGGCCACGGGTAGCCTCATCGGCCCCCCATGGCGCTTCAAGACATCGGGGCCGGCTGCGCCCCTCAAGAATCAAAGACCAAAGAGCCACCTTCTCGCAGCCGGCTATTGCTAGCGGCCGGCTCCAAGGAGTCGGCAAGGCCCACCAGGCGGCCACTAGGCGGGCCGGCTCCTAGCAGGCGGCCCCAAGCGTCCTCAGAGTCCGCACCCACATAAATACAATGAGATGGGGCGTGGCTACAGCGCGCCCTGCCACCCCCAAATCCAGGGCCAAGCATGGCCACAGTGCACCGTACCAGACGAAGATCTCCCGTCCGGCGCGACACTGTTGCCACTCCGCCCATGACATCACCCATGGCCGAGAAGGCCATGCCTCCACTACGGGCCGTCGGTACGGCCCACCAGCGGTGGGCCTTACCTGTCAGAGAGAGGCCAGAAGGCGGCGAGCCTCGACCAGTTGGCATGAGGGGAGGCCAACTCCTACCAGGCGGCCCTCCCCCTCCCTCAAAGTCCGTGTGCCATTAATTAGAAGAGATGGGGGATGGCTACAGTGATCGCCCCCAGGCGTCGGCACTGTAGCCACGCCTCCCCCGCCAAAGCACGCATCATTACCAGCATCGCTACAGTACTGAGCAGCCGGCCAGACCCGCAAGCGGCGGGCACGGCCTGTCGGCCAAGTACGAGACAGCCGGCGGGGCCCACCAGGCGGCAGGCCCCATCAGCCAGCGAAGAAGCCCGCGACCAGAGACATTGATAGCCAGGTTCTACACCCGGCTAGATTACCTTTGTACCCTTGGGGGGTAGGCCTATATAAACCCCCCAGGGCAGCCATGCAAAGGGTTCAGACCTTAGTTCATTTCACCCCCACATAAAGAAAGAGGAAGCTAGGGCTAGCCTTGTTCTTCTTCCCCCTCTAGAGAAACAGCTCAAGGAGCAATCTTGTAGCCACTCTTGTTGCTTTAGTGATCATGCGGAGACCCCGCAGAGCAGGACTAGGGGTGTTATCTCCTAGGAGAGCCCCGAACCTGGGTAAGATTCGCCGGCGTGCATGCCTTCGCCCCATCCCGTTTCCTGGCACCGGCGACGTCTTATTAGCCCCCTCCATGATAAGCTATCCTTTGGCATATGTCGCATGACACCCCCGACATTTGGCGCCCATTGTGGGGCTAGGTGCACCGTCGTCCGGAGATCTGTTCTGGACGGGAACCCTCTTCCTCCCCAGCGAGCGCAGCCAGCCTGGCACGCCCGACGGCGTTCGCACCGACGCGCTGCAAGGCGCTGAGCTCGCCTGCGCGGCGAGCTGCCTCGCAGACCTCATCGGCGAGGTCCGCCTCTCTGGCGACCCCGCGCCTGAAGCGGGAGCAGCCAACTCAGTGAGCTGCCTCCTCGACCTCCTTGGCAAGCTCGACATCGCCAACGAGCCCGCCTCCGATCTGGAGTCGATCGGCTCCACCGACCCGATGCTTGTCGATTCTGACACGGCGTCGCTTGACGCCTTCCCCACCAACGTGGTGGTCATCAACGACCCTCTCCCTCGCGCCGACAACAGTGGCAGCACCGTCACAGAGGTGCTCGTCATCAGCCACGACGGAGCCTCTAATGGCGCTCAAGACCCACTGCAGGCGGCCCCGCGAGACCTGTCTGCGCCCATCCCAGAGGACGCGGACGCCGTGACGCCGGAAGCCCACTGCATCTCGCTTGTCGAAAGCGCCAAGAAGTTGGCCACCATGAGACGCCTCTCAGAGGCCTACCAGCGCGAGATCGACCGCGCCGTTGGCGGTACCCCGGATGCCGGTGGGCCTAGCCGCATTGACCCGGTCCAGCAGCGCGGCGCTGCCGTCGCAAGCATGTTTGGGGCAGACCGCCCTGTCTATGCCACGTCCAAGGAAAACATACGAGCCGCCCAGGCGGCAGCCGACGAGCTGGACCACCTCGAGGGCGACGAGCATCGCTACATGACCGAGCGCGTCCAGCAGCTCATTAACGTGGCTGCCACGCAACAAGAAGCCGGCTGCCGCGCCGAAGAACTTGAACAGCGGGTTGAGAACCCGCCCCCTTGCCGAGAGCAAGGCGCGACCTCCCGGACGCCGGCTGGTGGCGTCCGCGACAGACGAGACAAAGATTCGGCTGCTTGTCGCAGCCGCACACGCCTCACCATCGAGCGCGGACAAGATGGTCGCTCTCGAGCAGTGGAACGACGGGACGATTGTCCACCACCTCCTCCTTCTCGGAGAGAGAGGCGTGCTTCCCCGCCGCCTATTGACCACCCAACTCTCGGCGACCGGCTGGGCCGCCGAGAAGGAATTGGAGAGAATGATGCCCGCCACCGGATCGACCGTCTCAATCGATCCCTGACGCTAGAAGAAGAAGAAGACGCATTGGGCCCGCCTTGTTTCGGCCCCCGCATCCGCAACGAGCCCTTTCCCAGAGGGTTCATGCTTCCATGAGATACGCCCAAGTACAACGGCTCTGTGAAGCCGGAGGACTGGCTGGTCGACTACTCCACAGCCGTCAGCATAGAGAACGGCAACAAGCGTGTTGCCGTGAAGTACATTCCGCTCATGCTCCAGGGCATGACCCGGACATGGCTGAACAGCCTGAAGCCCCACATCATCAACAGCTGGGTAGATTTCACTCACGTCTTCGCCCGCAACTTCACCAGCACCTACAAGCGGCCTCCCAAGCCATGCCAGCTCTCGCTGTGCGTCCAAGGCCCCAACGAGTCCACCCGCGACTACCTGACATGGTGGGCTGAACTGCGCAACTCCTGCGAAGGGGTGCATGAGGTCCAAGCTATCGAGTACTTCACTGCCGGGTGCCGAGTGGGCACTTTACTCAAGCACCGGCTCCTCTGCGACGAGCAGGCCACACTTGACGAACTGCTGATCATAGCAGACAAGTACGCCACTGCCGACTCCTCCATGAAGTCGGAACTTCGAGTGGACGCTTCTGGGAAGGTGGTCCCTGTGGCTCCTCGAACGCCGGCTGGAGACAAAAGTTGGCGCCAGCAGCCAAACGACAACCAGTGCAAAGCCCCCCAGCTGGCTTCCACCAGCCGGCAGGTGGCGACAGTTGAGGATGACAACCTGAAGGGCAGCCACCCCCCAGTGTTAGAAAGGCGGCAAGCTGGCTTGGTTGCCTTCTTTCTCCTTTGAGCAGACCCTCGATGCCCCTGCAAGTTCCACAGCGGCGCGAAGCCGTCCAACCACACAACCCGGAAGTGTCACTGGCTCGTCCGTATCGCCAAGGGAGAAGGACTGCCTCCTCCGCCTCCTCCGCCGCAGGCCGCCCGTCCAGCAATCGACCAAGTCCAAGATGATTACCCCGAAGAGGATGGTGCTTACGTTGTCTTCACCAGTGTGGCCAACGATAGACACAGCCGGCGTCAGCAGCACCGTGAAGTGAATGCAGTTGCCACAACTGCTCCGGAGTTCATGCATTGGTCTGAGAAGACCATCAGCTGGAGCCGTGCTGACCACCCGAAAGTGATGCCCTCTCCAGGTTCCTATGCCCTGGTGTTGGATGCGACCCTTGCAACGGAGAGGCAAGCTGCTCGGTTCTCTCAGATTCTGATAGATGGCGGTAGCGGCATCAACATCCTTTACAGCGACACCATGGAGAAGTTGAAGATCAAAGGGAACCAGCTGCTGCCCAGTCGGACTGTGTTTCATGGCATTGTGCCCGGCTTGTCCTGCTCACCAATCGGCAAGATCAAGATAGACGTCCTCTTCAGAGACACAGATCATTTCCGCCATGAAGCCATTTGGTTTGAGGTGGTTGACCTGGAGAGCCCGTACCATGTGCTCTTAGGCCGGCCTGCTCTAGCCAAGTTCATGGTGGTGCCTCATTATGCCTACCTCAAGATGAAGATGCCAGGAACCAAGGGCATTATCACGATCAGTGGAGACTATGAGAAGTCGTCCGCCTGTGCTGCAGCCAGCAGCCGGTTGGCCGAGTGATACGTCTCCATCGTATCTATAATTTTTGATTGTTCCATGCCAATATTCTACAACTTTTACATACTTTTGGCAACTTTTTATACTATTTTTGGGACTAACATATTGATCCAGTGCCCACTGCCAGTTCCTGTTTGTTGCATGTTTTTGTTTCGCAAAAAATCCATATCAAACGGAGTCCAAACGGGATAAAAATTGACGGAGATTTTTTAGAATATATGTGAATTTTGGGAAGTGGAATCAACGCGAGTTGATGCCCGAGGGGCCCACGAGGGTGAGGGGCACGCCCCAGGGGGTCAGGCGCGCCCTGGGCCCTCGTGGTCACTCCATAAGGCGGTTGGCGCCCTTCTTTCGCCGCAAGAAAGCCAATATCCAGATAAAAACCGTGTCCAAATTTCGGCCCAATCAGAGTTACGAATCTCCGGGAATTTAAGAAACGGTGAAAGGGTAGAATCAGGGAACGGAGAAACAGAGAGAGACAGATCCAATCTCGGAGGGGCTCTCGCCCCACCGCCGCCATGGAAGCCATGGACCAGAGGGGAAACCCTTCTCCCACCTAGGGAGAAGGTCAAGGAATAAGAAGAAGAAGAATGGGGGCCCTCTCCTCCTCTCTTCCGGTGGCGCCGGAACGCCGCCGGGGCCATCATTATCACCGCAATCTACACCAACACCGCCGCCATCCTCACCAACATCTCCATCACCTTCCCCCATCTATCTACAGCGGTCCACTCTCCCGCAACCCGCTGTAGCCTCTACTTGAACATGGTGCTTTATGCTTCATATTATTATACAATGATGTGTTGCCATCCTATGATGTCTGAGTAGATTTTCATTGTCCTATCGGTAATTGGTGAATTGCTATGATTGGTTTAATTTGCTTGTGGTTATGTTGCTATCCTTTGGTGCCCATCATATGAGCACGCATGTGGATCACACCATAGGGTTACTTGTATGTTGATAGGACTATGTATTGGAGGGCAAGAGTGATAGAAGCTTCAACCTAGCATAGAAATTGATGCATACGGGATTGAAGGGGGACCAATATCTCTTAATGCTATGGTTGGGTTTTACCTTAATGAAACGTTAGTAGTTGCGGATGCTTGCTAATAGTTACAATCATAAGTGCATAGAATTCCAAGTCAGGGATGACATGCTAGCAGTGGCCTCTCCCACATAAAACTTGCTATCGGTCTAGTAAAGTAGTCAATTGCTTAGGGACAATTTTGCAACTCCTACCACCACTTTTCCACACTCGCTATACTAACTTTATTGCTTCTTTATCTAAACAGCCCCTAGTTTTTATTTACGTGCTCTTTATATTATTGCAAACCTATCCCATTACAACTACAAAGTACTTCTAGTTTTATGCTTCTTCTAGGTAAAACGAACGTCAAGTGTGCGTAGAGTTGTGTCGGTGGTCGATAAAACTTGAGGGAATATTTGTTCTACCTTTAGCTCCTCGTTTGGTTCGACACTCTTACTTATCGAAAGAGACTACAATTGATCCCCTATACTTGTGGGTTATCAAGACCTTTTTCTGGCGCCGTTGCCGGGGAGCAATAGCGTGGGGTGAATATTCTCGTGTGTGCTTGTTTGCTTTATCACTAAGTAATTTTAATTTTCTGTTCTAAGTTGTTCTCTATCTTTAGTTATGGATATGGAACACAAAATACCAAAAAAAATTAGGTTTACTTGCTACTCATGGAGATGGGGAACCTCCTAAAACCCTCGATGCTCAGTATGTGAAAGATATTATGTACTACTTTGATAATCCTAAGAAAACCCCATTCAACTTTATAATGGGAGTAACGTTGGATCAATGTGAATACTTTAGGGATTATCGCTTGACTCAAATAGGGAAACTATTATGGGATCAAATTTATATGTTGTATTGGTATGCTAGGCAACTATGCTTGAGATATGATTATACTTGCTGCTCTAGGATGAAGGCTCCATACCTTCCCTTTTCATGCAAATTTAATGATAATGAAACCTTTGCTTCTTATGCTAATGGTATATATGATTACTATGATGTGGAACGAATAGAAGAATTTGTTGCTTTTAAGTGTGCTTGTGAAATTGAATCTTTGTTTAAAGAGTTTGAAGATTTTGATGATTCAGTTTATAGACCTGAAAATTTAGCTATCCTTAAATATTGCTATGAGAATTATAAATACAATTGTGATATTTATGAATTTATTGAGAAAGTCTCCGCTGTCCGAGAAGAGACTAATATTTTGCAGGAGTCTATGGAAGAAGAAATTGATGAAACTGTGAGCTCATTGGATGAAAAAGATGATAAGGAGAGCGAAGAACAAAAGGAGGAAGAGCGGATTAGCTACCCGTGCCCACCTTCTAATGATAGTAACTCTCCAACTCATACATTATTTAATTTCCCTTCGTGCTTACCGAAGGATGATTGCTATGATGATTGTTATGATCCCGTTGATTCTTTTGAAATATCCCTTTTTGATGATGCTTGCTATGCTTGTGGCCTAGATGCCAATATGAATTATGCTTATGGAGATGAACTTGCTATAGTTCCTTATGTTAAGCATGAAATTTTGACTATTGCACCCACGCATGATAGTCCTATTATCTTTTTGAATTCTCCCGACTACACTATATCGGAGAAGTTTGCACTTATTAAGGATTATATTGATGGGTTGCGTTTCATTATTACACATGATGATTTTGATAGATATAATATGCATGTGCTTGCTGCTCCTACTTGCAATTATTATGAGAGAGGAACTACATCTCCGCCTCTCCATGTTTCCAATATGATAAAATTGCAAGAAACTGTTTATACTATGCATTGGCCTTTACTTTGTGTGCATGAATTGTTCTTTTATGACATGCCGATGCATAGGAAGAGAGTTAGACTTTGTTGTTGCATGATATATGTTACTTTTTGCTCACTACTAAATCACAAATCATTGTTAATTAAAATTGGCTTTGATATACCTTGGGATCCGGGTGGATCCATTACTTGAGCACTATATGCCTAGCTTAATGGCTTTAAAGAAAGCGCTGCCAGGGAGACAACCCGGAAGTTTTAGAGAGTCATTTATTTCTGTTGTGTGCTTTTATAAAGTTTAAAAACAAAAATAATGTGCCAAGATTTGCCTTTAGGATGTTTACATTTCTTGTTGGTTTGTGCGGTGCAAAACAGAAACTTTGGCTGTAGTGCGCGATTTTACATTTTTTACTGGAACGTCAGACGGTCTGAAACTTTTTGCACTGTCTTTCTATACAAATTGTTTTTTTTCCTAATTTTTTCAGAATTTTTGGAGTACCAGAAGTATGGTGAATGTTCAGATTACTACAGACTGTCCTGTTTAAGACAGATTCTGTTATTGATGCATAGTTTGCTTGTTTTGATGAAACTATCGATTTCTATCAGTGGATTAAGACATGGAAAAGTTATATTACAGTAGCTAAAATGAAAAATCAAAACATGAATTGGTTTGGAACAGTACTTAGAGTAGTGATTTGCTTTATTATACTAACGGATCTTACCGAGCTTTCAGTTGAGTTTTGTGTGGATGAAGTGTTCGAAGATCGAGGATGTCTCGATGTGAGGAGAAGAATGAGAGGCAGAGCTCAATCTTGGGGATGCCCAAGGAACCCCAAGTAAATATTTAAGGAGACTCAAGCGTCTAAGCTTGGGGATGCCCCGGAAGGCATCCCATCTTTCTTCAACAAGTATCGGTATGTTTTCAGATTCGTTTCGTTCATATGATATGTGCAAATCTTGGAGCGTCTTTTGCATTTAGTTTTCACTTTTCTTTTATGCACCATGCTGGTATGAGATAGTCCATTATTGATTTATAGAATGCTCTTTGCAATTCACTTATATCTTTTGAGTATGGCTTTATAGAATGCTTCATGTGCTTCACTAATATCATTTGAAGTTTGGATTGCCTGTTTCTCTTCACATAGAAAACCGCCATTTGTAGAATGCTCTTTTGCTTCACTTATATTTGTTAGAGCGTGGGCATATCTTTTGTAGAAAGAATTAAACTCTCTTGCTTCACTTATATCTATTTAGAGAGATGATAGGAATTGGTCATTCACATGGTTAGTCATAAAATTCTAGATAAAACTTGTAGATCACTGAATATGATATGTTTGATTCCTTGCAATAGTTTTGCGATATAAAGATGGTGATATTAGAGTCATGCTAGTGGGTAGTTGTGGATTGTAGAAATACTTGTGTTGAAGTTTGTGATTCCCGTAGCATGCACGTATGGTGAACCGTTATGTAACGAAGTTGGAGCATGAGGTATTTATTGATTGTTTTCCTTATGAGTGGCGGTCGGGGACGAGCGATGGTCTTTTCCTACCAATCTATCCCCCTAGGGGCATGCGTAGTAGTACTTTGCTTCGAGGGCTAATAAACTTTTGCAATTTATGGCTAATGTGAGTCCATGGATTATACACACTCTTACCTTTTCGCAATTTGCTAGCCTCTACGGTACCGTGCATTGGCCTTTCTCACCTCGAGAGTTGGTGCAAACTTCGCCGGTGCATCCAAACCCCGTGATACGATACGCTCTATCACACATAAGCCTCCTTATATCTTCCTCAAAACAGCCACCATACCTACCTATCATGGCATTTCCATAGTCATTCCGAGATATATTGCCATGCAACTTCCATCATCATCATATACATGACTTGTGCATCCATTGTCATATTGCTTTGCATGATCGTAAGATAGCTAGCATGATGTTTTCATGGCTTGTCCATTTTTTGATGTCACTGCTACGCTAGATCATTGCACATCCCGGTGCACCACCGGAGGCATTCATATAGAGTCATACTTTGTACTAGATATCGAGTTGTAATTAAATAAAAGTGTGATGATCATCATTATTAGAACATTGTCCCATGTGAGGTTATCAAAATAAATGTGGCCAAAGAAGCCCCCCAAAAAAGAGAGAGGCCAAAGAAGCCTAAAAAAGAGAAAAAATGAGAGAAAAGAGAGAAGGGACAATGTTACTATCCTTTTACCACACTTGTGCTTCAGAGTAGCACCATGTTATTCATATAGAGAGTCTCTTGAGTTGTCACATTCATATACTAGTGGGAATTTTCATTATAGAACTTGGCTTGTATATTCCAACGATGGGCTTCCTCAAATGCCCTAGGTCTTCATGAGCAAGCAAGTTGGATGCACACCCACTTAGTTTCAGTTTGAGCATTCATACACTTATAGCTCTAGTGCATCCGTTGCATGGCAATCCCTACTCCTCACATTGACATCAATTGATGGGCATCTCCATAGCCCGTTGATTAGCCGCGTCGATGTGAGACTTTCTCCTTTTTGTCTTCTCCACACAACCTCCACCTCATATTCTATTCCTCCTATAGTGCTATGTCCATGGACCACGCTCATGTATTGCGTGAAAGTTGAAAAGGTTTGAGAATGTCAAAAGTATGAAACAATTGCTTGGCTTGTCATCAGGGTTGTGCATGATTTGAATATTTTGTGTGGTGAAGATGGAGCATAGCCAGACCATATGATTTTGTAGGGATAACTTTCTTTGGCCATGTTATTTTGAAAAGACATGATTGCTTTATTTGTATGCTTGAAGTATTGTTGTCTTAATGTCAAATGATAGACTATTGCTTTGAATCACTCGTGTCTTAATATTCATGCCATGATTAGATTATATGATCAAGATTATGTTAGGTAGCATTCCACATAAAAAATTATATTTTCTATCATTTACCTACTCAAGGACGAGCAGGAATTAAGCTTAGGGATGCTGATACGTCTCCGTCGTATCTATAATTTTTGATTGTTCCATGCCAATATTCTACAACTTTTACATACTTTTGGCAACTTTTTATACTATTTTTGGGACTAACATATTGATCCAGTGCCCAGTGCCAGTTCCTGTTTTTTGCATGTTTTTTGTTTCGCAGAAAATCCATATTAAGCGGAGTCCAAGCGGGATAAAAACTGATGGAGATTTTTTAGAATATATGTGAATTTTGGGAAGTGGAATCAACGCGAGTCGATGCCCGAGGGGCCCACGAGGGTGAGGGGCGTGCCCTGGGCTCTCGTGGCCACTCCGTAAGGCAGTTGGTGCCCTTCTTTCGCTGCAAGAAAGCCAATATCCGGATAAAAATCGTGTCAAAATTTCAGCCCTATTGGAGTTACGGATCTCCCGGAATTTAAGAAACGGTGAAAGGGCAGAATCAAGGAACGCAGAAACAGAGAGAGACAGAGAGACAGATCCAATCACGGAGGGGCTTTCGCCCCTCCGCCGCCATGGAAGCCATGGACCAGAGGGGAAACCCTTCTCCCACCTAGGGAGAAGGTCAAGGAATAATAATAATAAGAAGAAGGGGGGCCTCTCCCCCTCTCTTCCGGTGGCGCCCGAATGCCGCCGGGCCATCATCATCACCGCAATTTACACCAACACCTCCGCCATCTTCACCAAAATCTCCATCACCTTCCCCCATCTATCTACAGCGGTCCACTCTCCCGCAACCCGCTGTACCCTCTACTTGAACATGGTGCTTTATGCTTCATATTATTATACAATGATGTGTTGCCATCCTATGATGTCTGAGTAGATATTCGTTGTCCTATCGGTAATTGGTGAATTGCTATGATTGGTTTAATTTGCTTGTGGTTATGTTGATGTCCCTTGGTGCCCATCATATGAGCGCGCACGTGGATCACACCATAGGGTTAGTTGTATGTTGATAGGACTATGTATTGGAGGGCAAGAGTGACAGAAGCTTCAACCTAGCATAGAAATTGAAGCATACGGGATTGAAGGGGTACCTATATATCTTAATGCTATGGTTGGGTTTTACCTTAATGAAACGTTAGTAGTTGCGGATGCTTGCTAATAGTTCCAATCATAAGTGCATAGAATTCCAAGTCAGTGATGACATGCTAGCAGTGGCCTCTCCCACATAAAACTTGCTATCGGTCTAGTAAAGTAGTCAATTGCTTAGGGACAATTTCACAACTCCTACCACCACTTTTCCACACTCGCTATACTAACTTTATTGCTTCTTTATCTAAACAGCCCCTAGTTTTTATTTACGTGCTCTTTATATTCTTGCAAACCTATCCCATTACAACTACAAAGTACTTCTTGTTTTATACTTGTTCTAGATAAAACGAACATCAAGCGTGCGTAGAGTTGTATCGGTGGTCGATAAAACTTGAGGGAATATTTGTTCTACCTTTAGCTCCTCATTGGGTTGGACACTCTTACTTATCGAAAGAGGCTACAATTGATCCCCTATACTTGTGGGTTATCACCGAGTCCCTTGTGATTGCTGCTGAGAAGAAGCTCCTGGAACGGGTGGTGGCCATGGCCGACAAGCAGCCAGACATGTCCCCAGAACCCAAAGAGTCCAAGACCCAGGGCTCCTTCAAGCCGGTCGAAGAAACGAAGAAGATTCCCTTGGACCCTGAGCACCCGGAGAGGCATGCTGTCATAGGTACCAACCTTGATAGCAAATAGGAAAGCGAGCTCATCGATTTCCTGCGTGAGAATTGGGACATCTTTGCATGGTCTCCCAAAGACATGCCGGGTGTTCCGACGGATTTTGCCTAGCACAAGCTACATGTTAGAGCAAACGCCAAACCAGTCAGACAGCCCCTCCGCCAACTGTCGGAGGAGAAGAGAAGAATTGTTGGAGAAGAGATCGCCCGCCTGTTGGCAGCCGGCTTCATCATGGAAGTTTTTTTCCCAGAATGGCTTGCCAACCCAGTCCTTGTACTGAATAAGAACAACAAGTGGCGCATGTGCATTGATTACACTAGTCTCAACAAAGCCTACCCCAAGGATCCGTTTGCACTACCCCGGATTGACCAAGTGATAGACTCCACAGCCGGATGCGAGCTGCTGAGTTTCTTGGATGCCTACTCAGGTTACCACCAGATCAAGTTCGGAGCCTTCTGACAGACCGCCTTCATCACACCATTCGGAGCCTTCTGCTACCTGACCATGACATTTGACCTGAGAAATGCCGGTGCTACATTTCAGCGTTGCATGCAGTAGTGCCTCCTCAAGCAGCTCGGCAGAAATGCCCACGTCTATGTAGACGATATTGTGGTGAAGACGGAGAAGCGCGGTACCCTCTTGCAAGACCTCAAGGAAAGTTTTGAAAACCTACGCCGGTTTCAGATCAAGCTCAACCCAGAGAAATGCGTCTTTGGAGTACCATCCGGCCAGCTCCTTGGCTTCCTGGTCTCAGAGCGCGGCATAGAGTGCAACCCTATGAAGATCAAGGCCATTGAGAGGATGGAGAAACCCACCCGACTGAGAGATGTTCAGAAGTTCACCGGCTATTTGGCATCCATCGGCCGTTTCATCAATCGGCTGGGCGAGAAGGCTCTTCCTTTGTACCAGCTCATGAAGAAGACCACTCATTTTGAGTGGAATGACAAGGCGGGCGAAGCTTTTCTCCAGTTAAAGAAGATGTTGACCATGCCACCTGTCCTGGCGGTCTCGACTGCTAAAGAGCCTATGTACCTCTACATCGCTACCACCAGCCGGGTGGTCAGCACAGTCATGGTGGTAGAGCGCCCAGAAGATGGAAGAGCACAGCTAGTCCAGAGGCCTGTGTACTATTTGAGCGAGGTGCTGTCCACCCCGAAGCAGAACTACCCTCACTACCAGAAGATGTGCTACGACGTGCACTTTGCTGCCAAGAAGCTGAAGCCATACTTTCAAGAGCACCCAATCACGGTTGTCTGCACTGCTCCACTTGCCGAGATCATTGGCAACAGAGATGCATCTGGCCGAGTGGCCAAATGGGCCATCGAGTTGGCCCCCTACACCATCTTCTACCAGCCGCGCACCACCATCAAGTCCCAAGCATTGGCCGACTTCCTTGTCGACTGGGCCGAGACCCTGTACCTGCCGCCAGCTCCGGATTCCAATCATTGGCGAATGCACTTTGATGGCTCAAAGATGCGCACCGGTTTGGGAGCCGGCATTGTTCTCACCTCTCCCAAAGGCGACAAGCTCAGATACACATTGCAAATCCACTTTGCCGCCTCCAACAATGTAGCCGAATATGAAGCATTAATACACGGCCTCCGGTTGGCCAAAGAGATCGGCATCCGCCGGATCCTGTGCTACGGCGATTCCGACTTGGTGGTCCAACAGTCGTCTGGCGACTAGGACGCCAAGGATGCAAACATGGCGAGCTACCGCTTCCTCGTCCAGCAACTCAGCGGATACTTTGAAGGGTGTGAGTTCCTCCACGTGCCACGAAATGATAACGAGCAGGCAGACGCCTTGGCATGGATCGGCTCCACCCGTCAAGCAATACCAGCTGGCGTTTCACTTTAGTGCCTCTGCAAGCCGTCAATCAAGCCTTCCCCAGAATCTGAGTCCATCTTCGTGCCGGCTCCTCCCGAAGCAGTCGGATCTGACTCGGGAGCTGCAGACGCCGGCCCGGGGACTTCAGCAGGCGGCGCGGGGACTGTGGCAGTCGCACCCGGCCTGGGGACTTCACAACCCGGCCCGAGGGCTGCAGCAGTCGGCCCTGGGACTTCACCAAGCGGCTCGGAGACTACAGCAGTCGCACCCGACCCGGGGACTTCACAACCAGGCCCGAGGGCTACAGCAGTCGGCCTGGGGACTTTAGCGACGCAGCAAGCGGCAATCAATTCCAACCCGCCGCCTCCCAGCCCAACTGCCCTCGTACAAGTGGCCGTAGTGGCAGTAGAAGAAATTCAAGCACCGTCATGGGCAGAGCCCATCCTCAAGTTTCTGGTGAATAGAGAGCTGCCGGCCGACGAGATCTTGGCCCGACAAGTGCAGCGCCGAGCAGGAGCCTACACGATAGTAAACCGAGAGCTTGTCAGACGCAGTGTTATTAGAGTCTTCCAGCGCTGTGTAGAACCAGAGAAGGGCCTTGCACTCCTCCAAGATATCCACCAAGGCGAGTGCGGCCACCACGCGGCCTCCAGATCCCTTGTTGCCAAAGCTTTCCGCCATGGTTTCTTCTGGCCGACTACCTTGGAGGATGCCAAGGAGTTGGTCAAGCATTGCAAAGGGTGTCAAAAGTTCAGCTCCCAGCAGCATGTACCGACCTCTGCACTCAAGACCATCCCCCTGGCCTGGCCTTTTGCCGTCTGGGGGTTGGACATGGTGGGACCATTCAAGACAGCACGCGGCGGCATGACCCATCTGCTCGTTGCCGTGGACAAGTTCACCAAGTGGATTGAAGCAAAGCGAATCAAGAAGTTGAATGGTCCGACAGCTGCGACCATCATTGCAGACATCACCACCCGGTACGGAGTACCACACAACATCATCACCGACAATGGCACAAATTTTGCCAAAGGAGCCTTGGCCCGTTTTTGCGCGACGCAGGGCATCCGACTGGACTTAGCGTCCGTTGCCCACCCGCAGTCAAACGGCCAAGTCGAGCGAGCAAACGGCCTCATCCTCTCCGGCATCAAGCCCCGACTGGTCGAGCAACTGGAGCGGTCGGCCGGCTGCTGGATCGACGAGCTGCCGGCTGTCCTTTGGAGCCTCCGCACCACTCCGAACAAATCACCAGCTTCACTCCATTCTTCCTCGTGTACGGTGCCGAGGCCGTCATCCCAACTGACATTGAGTTTGACTCACCTCGCGTTACCATGTACACGGAGGCGGAGGCGAAAGAGGCGCGAGAAGATGGCGTCGATCTGCTGGAAGAGGGCCGGCTGTTGGCACTCAGCCAGTCCACCATCTACCAGCAGAGTCTGCGCCGCTACCATAGCCAGAAGGTCAAGCCAAGATCCTTCCAAGAGGGAGACCTTGTGCTCCGGCTGATCCAGGGAACAGCCGGCCAGCACAAGCTCTCGGCCCCTTGGGAAGGCCCCTTCATCATCAGCAAAGCACTGGGCAACGACTCCTACTACCTCATCGACAGGCAGAAGCCCAGAGCATGCAAGAGAGACGATTCGGGCAAGGAAACAGAGCGCCCGTGGAATGCGAATCTCCTTCAAAGATTTTACAGTTGATGCAGTATGTACCATGCTACCTTTTGAATTAAGTACAAGACATCGGGGCCCTGGAGGAGCACTCGGGGGGCTACCCCTTTTATCTATATGATAAGTTCTATGCCTATGAATATGTTATTTCATTATTCTGCCTGGCACCGGGTTCGACCAGTCGGCCCGGGGGCTTGCCGCCTTGTACTATGAGAATGTGACCTGCAGTCGGACAAGTAGTGTGCTGTCACCTAAGCCCTCTCTTGCCACAAGCCGCAGCTCGCAGAGCGACTGTCCGGCCGGCAAGAGCTAAAGGTAGGAAACTGTGCCCACGCGAAACATGACTAAGGACTACAACATTTTCATAGGCCGAGCCGGCTCCTCGGCTCGACCGACTGCTGAGCAGCCGGCCGGCCGATTTCTAACTTTAATTGCTACACTCAACCAATGGCTAAAGTACTTGCCTTCCCAAAATGGCCAAGTACTTGACCCAGCCACAGACCGCAGAGCGGCTGTCCGGCTGGCAAGATGGCAGCCAAGCGAAGGCGGCAAAGGAAAAGCCAAGGGAGTAAAAAAGCAATACAAGTCGGAAATCGACAAAGACAATTTTTTACAGCAAAAGGCCCTTGGCCAGCATTCAACGGAGTTTGAATACACCCCCAGCGGGTGGAACTGCGCGAACTTAACAATCTTTGTTCAAGCAGTTACAAAACAGGAAAAGGAAAGATAACCTGGCCGCCTAGGCCAGAGGAGCAGCAGCCGGATCGGAGGGGCCGGCGGAGGTAGAGGCTCCGGGTGGTGGAGCGGCCGCCTGGTGGGTCTCGGCCTGGTCAGCATCGGCAGCAGTCGGCTCGCCGACGCTTTGCCCGTTGGTCGAGACTTGGTCAGGTTGAGGCCGGCCGTCGTCTTCACCATCCGGCGCATCATCCTCGCCGTCCTCATCCTCGTCCTCCTCCTCCTCGCCCTCATTGCTGGAGGCGATCTCTCCACCGAATCCTCGCCGCCTTCTGGATTCAGCCCGAACCAGTTGGGCGGCGCCTCGGCGCCTGCTTCATCTAGCTCGGGGAGGAAGATGCTAGTGTCCGTGTACTCAGCAATCGCCGCGACGCGGTGATAGAGCTGGGGCGCCACCACCTCCAACTCCTCGCCGGCTTCGGCACGGAGAGTGGCCAGTTGGTCCACATTCAGCCCAGGGTACCACCCCTCGAGGAACTCCAGAGCTCGCCGCGCACCTGCCCGGGCGGAGGAGCCTTTCCACGCCTCGAAACAGCCAATGGCACCTCCAACTAGTCGGAGGTCCGCTGGTGGTGCGCAGAATGGGAGTGCCCGGCCAGAGGGTGGAGACCACCTGGGCCCCAGCAGGCTGAAGACGGCGAAGGGCCCGATGCACCGGCTGGAGACGAGCCTGGATGGTGAGCATCTGCTCGGCAAGGGTCCGAGGGGCGTTGGGCGCGATTGTCGCGCCAGCCAGCCTCCGCTCATTGCGATGAGCCTCGACGGCTTGACCGGCGACAACGGAGTAGCTAGGGAAATACTCTACTCAAGGGAAGAGGAAAAAGTCAGAAGTCGGAGGCCGGCTCGCAGGACAAACCGGCAGGAAGAAGAAGGAAAGGAGAAACTCACCATCGAGCATGTCCTCGACCTCGCCGTAGCCGGCAGAGAAGGCCTTCTCCTTCTCGACCCAGTTCGAGCGCTGAGTCTCAAACTCGGCCTGAAGGGATCCTCCGTGTCCTTGAGCTTCTGCAGCTCCGCCTGGTGCTTGTCCGCCTGGTCAGCCAGCTGCTTGGCCAGACGGTCTCGGTCCTGCTCCATCTTGAGATGCTCCTCCTCCTTGGGGTGCAGCGCGGTCTGAGCTTCGCCCATTTGCTACCGCAAGGTGGCATTGGCTCCTGCAGAAGACAAGGATGAGAAGAGGTCAGCGAATCAACAAGGAAAGAAGTAGTTGCCGCAAGATTCGACCCGACTTCTCAGCAGTCGGCCCGAATCTCGGGGGCTACACCCCGCGGGTGCGCTGGCGCACCCCCGCAAGACTAAGGATTGAATAATTCAACAAAGAAATAAGAAGAAGTAGATGCCGGAAGATCCGACCTGACTGCTCAGCAATCGTCCCGAATCTCGGGGGCTACACCCCGCGGGTGCGCTGGCGCGCCCCCGCGAATATAAAAGAGCGGAGTGCTTACTCTGGCTGTCGGTCAGCTCGGTGGTCCGCTTGGCCAGCTCTTGGACGTGGGAGTTGTAGGCAGCCGCACGAATGTTGTGGTAGTCCTGCAACAGAATCAACAGAAGAGAAGAAAGGGTCAACACTCAGAATTTGCCTTTAAGTTCCGAGCTGCCTGCTCAGCAGCCGGCCCGGAACTCAGGAGCTACACGCAGTGGGTGCGCTGGCGCGCCCCCATAGAAGATTGCAAGAAATCGAAAGTGAAGCACAAGGAGCATACCCAGACGTTGGCTCGCGACGCCAGGAACTTCTGCGTGTAGTCCTTGAGGGCGTCGCCTTGGGCCTGAAGCAGGGAGTGGACCTTGTGCGCAGCCTTGTTCAGGATCTCGTACCGCCACCAGTCGTCCACTCCCATGGGACGGCACTAGTGGCCTCCGCTTCCGGGGCCGACGAGCTCGAGGCTCCGATCTCCTGAGGACGTGGCGCCGAAGTCGCTTTGTCAGCACGTCCGCATGTCGGAGTGTGAACGACGGGAGTCGCCCCCACCACCAGCTTGCCGCTGACTCGAGGCGCCAACGACGCGTCAGGCCGACCGCCCTGAGCCTTGGCAGCTGGCGTCTGCTGGGGCACCGCCATCCTGGGGACGACGGCCTCGCCGCCCTCCCTCTCCATGACTGGCGGGTCGTTGCCGGCCCCTCCAGTCGGCGCCGAGATCTCTGACGCCGGCGGCATGGAGCGCAGCGGGATGAACAGTTGTGGAGCCTGGCCACCCGCGGCTCCTCCTGCTTGTGCCTTGGTGGCCGCGTCCGCCCGGGCCTTGGTCGCCTCCTCCTCCCGGGCCTTGGCCGCGGCATCGGCCTGGGCCTTGGCCGCCGCGTCCGCCTCCTCCTGCGCCGCCTTGGCCGCGTCCGCCTTCGCCTGCTCCGCCCTCTCCTTCTCCTTGCGCGCCTCCCGCGCGTTCTTCTCCGTCGCTTCCCGGAGATCGGCGAGCAGATCTATGCGGCTGGTGTTGGCAGAGCCCTCCATCCCCCCGATGATGGAGGCGGAGGTCGACCGCTCAAGAAAGAGCGGGGCTCTGATTCGAGCAAGACCAGAAAAAATTCAGAAAGAAGTTTTGAAAAAGGAACAAAGGAAAGCACCAGGAAAGATGTACTCTTACACGGACACCGTCGGCGGCTGCTTCGGGGCCCTCTGGTACCGGGCTGCCCTTGCGGCAGCCTCCTCCCGCCTGGTCGCCGTGGCCGAGCCCTTGGGCTTCTTCGGCCAGCCGCCTTAGAGCTGCGTGCCGGCTCGGCGCTTCGGTGCGCCGCCTGGTGAAGGTGGCGCCGCTGAGGAGCTCGCCCCCTCCCTGTTGGCAATCGGCTGGCGGCGCGGCTTGGCCTCCTCCTCGTTGTCGTCTGGCCATGTCCGAACGCCGCCTCCTCCACCAGAGACGCTTGCCCTGTCGGCACCGCCGGTGGCGTCGTCTTCCAAGGCGGCCGCCCCCAAGTCGGGGTCGTCCGCATCGCTCACCGCTCGGTCCGGCAGGTACTCCTGGCCTTGCGCCAGGGCATCGGCTGCCTGCTCGGTCATGAGGAACTGCGATGCATCCGACTGATCAGTCGGCAAAGCAGAACTCGGCAAATGAAGAAAGACCAAGAAAGAAAGAAGAGTCGGGAGCTTACGTCAGGAGGCAGATGCGCGCGGGAGTACGGCCGCTTGCCGAACAGCCAGTCCGACTCCAAGAGCTTGAGGTTCGCAATCTCGTTCACCATGCGGGCCACCTCCACGACCGGCATCTCATGGGTGGACAGCCGGCACGGGTCTCGGTGCCCACTCATCTGACTTATCATGTGAGGCCGGCCCTGGAGAGGGAGAACCCGGCGCACCACGAAGGCCGTCAACAAGTCGGACGCCTGGAGGCCCTCCAAGTCCGTCATCTCCTTGAGCCTGGTGACGGTGGCGGTGGAGGCGGGCGACAGGTGCTTCGGCTTGAAGGCCCAGTTGGAGCGCGGCTTGGCTGGTGGGTCGGCTTTGTAGTCCGGCAGGTTGACGAAGTCCTGCGCCGGGTTGACTTTCTTCATGTAGAAGTACGACTTCTGCCACAGCTTGACGGACTGGGTCAAGGTGATGGATGGGAAGCGGTTTCTGGCTCCTGGGCGCCGTACCGCGACAAAGGCGCCGCATTGAGCCCCCTCATCCTTGGCGGAGATGCCGAGCTTGGTGTAGAAGAACTCTCCCCACAGCTCGAGAGTGGGGAGAATGCCGAGGTAGCCCTCGCACAGTGTAACGAATGCCGACAGCAGTACCACCATGTTTGGTGTGAGGTGGTGCGGCTGGAGGTGATAGAATTGGAGGAAGGAGCGGAGAAAACCGCTGACCGGCAGGCCGAAGCCGCGGAGGAAGTATGATCGAAATACGACGTGCTCGCCGTCCTTCCGCTCCGGCATGATCTCTTTCTCTGGCGGGATGCGCGTCTCGACAAAACACGCCCGTGGCAGCCGCCTCGTGTCACGCAGGAAGTCGAGGTGGTCCTTGTGGACGTTGGAGTCGTCCCAGGCGCCAGAGTTCGCCTTGTCGCGCGCCATGAGTGCTTGGAGCTCGATGGAGGTGCGGCGCAGCGGAGGAGGAGCGAACCCGCGGTGGAGCAGCAGCGCCGTGGGGGAAAAGGCTCGGTGACGACGGCCCGCAGCAGCACTTTACACACTAGCAATGGGTCCTTATACTCAGGTAAGAAGATGCGGGAGGATGGGCAGGCAGTTGATGATGCCCTTTACGCACTAGCAATTGGTCCTGATACTCAGGTAAGACAGTATGAATGTTGCGTTGTTGGAGATCTGCGCTACAACACCCTTGTACGCGACGAAGGCAGGAAGACACAAAACAGTGCCATCATGAGCACGGATACATATTAGAGAGTGACAACTGAAATGTATGCTAACATAACAGACATTGGTCAGTTGCAGTATATCTCCAGTTTCGAGGATCATTGGTGTGTGGTTCTGTTGTGCTGTCGTTGGTATAACCTGTTTTCCAGGATCGTAAAACCCAGAGCTGATGATTATTTCAAATCCATCAATGTCAAGGTGTCGGAGTAATTGGCCATGGGTAGCCTCATCGCCCCCATAGCGCTTCAAGACATCGGGGCCGGCTGCGCCCCTCAAGAATCAAAGACCAAAGCGCCGCCTTCTCGCAGCCGGCTGGTCCAAGCGACCGGCTCCCAGGAGTCGGCAAGGCCCAGCAGGCGGTCACGAGGCGGGTCGGCTCCTAGCAGGCGGCCTCCAGAGAGGCCGGCTCCTAGCAGGCGGCCCCAAGCATCCTCAGAGTCCGCACCCACACAAATACGATGAGATGGGGCGTGGATACAGCGCGCCCTGCCAGCCCCAAATGCATGGCCCATCATGGCCATAGTGCACCGTACCAGATGAAGATCTCCCGTCCGGCGCGGCACTGTTGCCACTCCGCCCATGACATCACCCATGGCAAAGAAGGCCATGCCTCCACTACGGGCTGTCGGTACGGCCCACCAGTGGTGGGCCTTACCTGTCAGAGAGAGGCCAGAAGGCGGCGAGCCTGGACCAGTCGACATGAGGGGAGGCCAACTGCTACCAGGCGGCCCTCCCCCTCCCTCAAAGTACGTGCACCATTAATCAGAAGAGATGGGGGATGGCTACAGTGATCGCCCGCCAAGAGGCGGCACTGTAGCCACGCCTCCCCCGACAAAGCACGCATGATTACCAGCATCGCTACAGTACTGAGCAGCCGGCCAGACCCGCAAGCGGCGGGCACGGTGATGACCCACAAGTGTAGGGGATATATCGTAGTCCTTTTGACAAGTAAGAGTGTCGAACCCAACGAGGAGCAGAAGGAAATGACAAGAGGTTTTAAGTAAGATATTCTCTGCAAGCACTGAAATTATCGGTAACAGATAGTTTTGCGATAAGGTAATTTGTAACGGGCAACAAGTAATGAAAGTAAATAAGTTTCAGCAAGATGGTCCAATCCTTTTTGTAGCAAAGGATAAGCCTGGACAAACTCTTATATGAAGGACAACGCTCCCGAGGACACATGGGAATTATCGTCAAGCTAGTTTTCATCACGCTCATATGATTTGCGTTCGTTACTTTGATAATTTGATATGTGGGTGGACCAGTGCTTGGGTACTGCCATTTCTTGGACAAGCATCCCACTTATGATTAACCCCTATTGCAAGCATCTGCAACTACAAAAGAAGTATTAAGGTAAACCTAACCATAGCATGAAACATATGGATCGAAATCAGCCCCTTATGAAGCAACGCATAAACTAGGGTTTAAGCTTCTGTGACTTTAGCAACCCATCATCTACTTATTACTTCCCAATGCCTTCCTCTAAGCCCAAACAATGGTGAAGTGTCATGTAGTTGACGTTCACATAACACCACTAGAGGAAAGACACCATACATCTCATTAAAATATCACACGAATACCAAATTCACATGACTACTTATAGCAAGACTTCTCCCATGTCCTCAGGAACAAATGTAACTACTCACAAATCATATTCATGTTCATAATCAGAGGGGTATTAATATGCATAAAGGATCTGAACATATGATCTTACCAAATAAACCAACTAGCATCAACTACAAGGAGTAATCAACACTACTAGCAACCCACATGTACCAATCTGAGGTTTTGAGACAAAGATCGGATACAAGAGATGAACTAGGGTTTGAGATGAGATGGTGCTGGTGAAGATGTTGATGGAGATTGAACCCCTCTTGCTGAGAGGATCGATGGTGATGACGGTGGTGATGATTTCCCCCTCTCGGAGGGATGTTTCCCCAGCAGAACAGCTCTGCCGGAGCCCTAGATTGATTCCGCCAAGGTTCCGCCTCGTGGCGACGGTGTTTCGTCCCGAAAGCTTCCTTCTGATTTTTTCCAGGGTGAAAGACTTCATATAGCAGAAAAGGGGCACCGGAGGCCTGCCAGGGAGCCCACGAGGGAGGGGGGCGCTCCCAGGGGGCCAGGGCGCGCCCCCACCCTCCAGGACGGTGGGTGGCCCCCCTCTGGTGCTTTCTTCGCCCAATATTTTTTATATATTCCAAAACTGACTTTCGTGAAGTTTCTGGACTTGTGGAGTTGTACAGAATAGGTCTCTAATATTTGCTCCTTTTCCAGCCCAGAATTCCAGCTGCCGGCATTCTCCCTCTTCATGTAAGCCTTGTAAAATAAGAGAGAATAGGCATAAGTATTGTGACATAATGTGTAATAACATCCCATAATGCAATAAATATCGATATAAAAGCATGATGCAAAATGGATGTATCAACTCCCCCAAGCTTATACCTCGCTTGTCCTCAAGCGGAAGCTGATAACGAAAAATATGTCCACATGTCTAGAGATAGAGGTGTCGATAAAACAAAATACGGACATGAGGGCACCATGATCATTCTTATAACAGCAACATAATTGTCATATAATTTCTTATGCTAAAGTAACAATCTATTCACAAAGTCAAGTATGAATCAGAAACTTCATTGAGAACCAACAAACTATAATATCGGTCATTGAAGCAATTGCAATTTATCAAAACATTGGAAAGAGTCAATATAAGAGCTTTTCAGCAAGTCCAGATACTCAACTATCATTTAGTCTTTCACAATTACTAACACTCACGCAATACTTATGGGTATGGAGTTTTAATCGGACACAGAGAATGATAGGGGCTTATAGTATTGCCTCCCAACCTTTTACCTCAAGGGTAATGTCAACAATAATAGTTCATGCTAACTTACATCCAACTGGGTATATATATCAGGATCTTTCCAACACAATGTGCTTGCCAAAGGATAAAAAATATAAAGGAAAAGGTGAAGATCACCATGACTCTTGCATAAGGTATAAGACAAAGGTAAAAGATAGGCCCTTCGCAGAGGGAAGCAGAGGTTGTCATGTGCTTTTATGGTTGGATGCACAAAATCTTAATGCAAAAGAACGTCACTTTATATTGCCACTTGTGATATGGACCTTTATTATGCAGTCCGTCGCTTTTATTTCTTCCAGATCACAAGATCGTATAAAGCTTATTTTCTCCACACTAATAAATCATACATATTTAGGGAGCAATTTTTATTGCATGCAACAATGACAACTTACTTGAAGGATCTTACTCAATCCATAGGTAGATATGGTGGACTCTCACGGCAAAACTGGGTTTAAGGATATTCGGAAGCACAAGTAGTATCTCTACTTGGTGCAAGGAATTTGGCTAGCATGAGGGGGAAAGGCAAGCTCAACATGTTGGGTGATCCATGACAATATACTTTATTTCAGATATAAGAAAACATAACCCATTACGTTGTCTTCCTTGTCCAACATCAACTCTTTAGCATATCATATTTTAACGAGTCCTCACAATCATAAAAGATGTCCAAGATAGTTTATTTATATGTGAAAACCTCTCTTTCTTTATTACTTCCTATTAATTGCAACGATGACCAAAACTATGATTGTCAACTCTCAACAACTTTTATTCGTCATACTCTTTATATGTGAAGTCATTACTCTACATAAGATCATTATGATCCATTTATTTCTTTTTATTCTTTCTTTTTCTTTTATTCCCTCACAATCATAGCAAGAAAATCAAGCCCTTGACTTGAAACTAATCTTTATTATATATATCTGACGGACTCGATTGCATAGAGGGATCATAAAGCAAAACCCAAAACTAAATCGTACTAAAACTTTATTCTACTAGATAAAGATATTACTAAAAGGGGAGTGCCCATACCGGGGCACCTCCCCCAAACTAAAAAAACATAAAGATAAGAGTGTGATGGTGATACGATACCGGGGCACCTCCCCCAATCTTGGAAGTTGCCAAGGGGAGTGCCCATACCCATACTCAGTTCTCCTTCCTCGGAGGCGGTGATGATGGAGTTGTTGATGATGTAGGCTTGTCGTCCCTCTTCCAAGGCATAGGCTCACCATCATAGAAAGATGATCGAGTCTCCGGGATCCTCAAATCTGCAACCAAACTCATCCTCTTGAATCTATATTCATACTCATAGTTTTGGTTTTGGAGGTCATAGATCTGGGCTTGGAGGTGCTCGATTTTCTCGTGAAGCTTGAAGATGGCCTCCCCAATGTTCTTGCATTCAGCTTGTGGTTGTTGGTGAACTCCGCGATCATCATGTGGTTGGCGTCGAGTCCGCGTTCCACCATCCCTTGGCACTTGAAAACTTGATGCTCCATTGCTTCGAGTCTTGTCTCCACGCTTCCGGTCCTCCTTGGCCCCTCAACATCGCGGTTGTGCAGCACCCCCTCATGCATCTCAATGGTTTGAGGGTGTTGCAGCACCTCCGCGAGGTAGGGGTCGATGACCTTCTCGAAAAACTTGTCCTTGGGTGCGCTCGAAGACGTCATGGTGATCTAGATCTGTCAGAAAAACAGCTCAAAACAAAAACAGGAGATATTTGCGTGGTACGGTGGTCAAAACCTTTGGGAGATTATATAATGAATTTTTACCGACCAAAAGAAGTATCGTGCGAGAAAATGGAGTCCGGAGAGCACACGAGGTGCCCACGAGGCAGGGGTGCACCCAGGGGGTAGGGCGCGCCCTCCACCCTCGTGGACGCCTCGTGTCCTCTTCGAACTACTTATTTTCCTATTTTCTTAAATATTCCAAAACGGAGAAAAATTACCATTAGAACTTTTTTGGAGTTGGTTTACTTACCGTACCACATACCTATTCCTTTTCGGAGTCTGAAATGTTCTGGAAAGTGTCCCTTATATATTCCTCCGGGGTTACAGTTTCAATAACATTAGTTTCAACATTTATAGGATTACCTGAGATATAATGTTTGATTCTTTGACCGTTCACCACCTTCGGATTTGTGCCTTCGAAGTTGTTGATTTTTATGGCACCGGAATGATAGACCTCCTCGATAACGTAAGGCCCTTCCCATTTAGATTTCCTGCAAAAAATCTTAAGCGAGAGTTGAATAGCAACACATAATCACGCTTTTGTATCCCTTTGTCATGCCATCTTTTAACTTTTTCTTTAAACAATTTAGCATTCTCATAGGCTTGAGTTCTCCATTCATCAAGTGAGCTAATGTCAAATAGCCTCTTCTCACCGGCAACTTTGAAATCATAATTGAGCTCTTTAATGGCCCAATATGCCTTATGGTCTAGTTCGAGAGGTAAGGGACATGCTTTTCCATAAACCATTTTGTACGGAGACATACCCATAGGATTTTTATATGCAGTTCTATAGGCCCATAATGCGTCATCAAGTGTCTCAGACCAATTCTTTCTAGATCTATTAACAGTCTTTTGCAAAATTAATTTAAGCTCTCTATTACTCAGTTCTACTAGACCACTAGACTGTGGGTGGTATGGAGATGCAATTCTATGATTAACATCATACTTAGCAAGCATTTTACGAAAAGCACCATGAATAAAATGTGAACCACCATCAGTCATTAAGTATCTAGGGACTCAAAACCTCAGAAAAAAAACTGCTTTAAACATCTAAATAGAGGTGTTATGATCAGCACTACTAGTTGAATAGCTTCTACCCACTTAGTAACGTAATCAACATCAACTAAAATATGTGTATACCCATTTGATGTCGGTGGAACGACACCTATGGGATCACGAGAATCCCTACTACGGTTGCCGGGGCGCGGGGTTGCAAGAAGAGCAGGATTAGTAATCAGCACAAGGATCGTTTACCCAGGTTCGGGCCGCGAGGATGCGTAAAACTCTAGTCCTGCTTTGGTGGGTGTATTGAGTGTTCTTGAGCCCTCGAACTAGCTACGGTGGCTGAGTAGTTCCAAAGAGCCGAATCCTTCTCCGGTACGCTATGGGCCTCCTTTTATAGTCGAAAGGGGCTGCCACAGTGGCACACATGAGGTGGAAAGGCATATAGTACTATGAGCTTATCGCTCGTATTACAGGACAAGACACATTTAATGCATTGCTTAGGTGTCCCCTAGCTTTATCG
Organism: Triticum aestivum; assembly: GCF_018294505.1. Taxonomy (NCBI): domain Eukaryota; kingdom Viridiplantae; phylum Streptophyta; class Magnoliopsida; order Poales; family Poaceae; genus Triticum; species Triticum aestivum. The sequence goes on along the minus strand of NC_057796.1, from coordinate 235,842,249 downwards.
GGGACGGGGGCAAGGCCCGTCCCGTCCGTCGCCGCTTCTCCTTGTTCTGACACGCGCCCTGGCCAGCGGTGCATGTGGCGCCATGTAGGCAGGCAAGCAGCTGAGGTGGCGCGGTGGTAGGGCCTTCACGAAGATCTGCATGCCGCCACACATGTGCTTGCTGATCTGGTCTAGGAGCTGCATGTTGCCACGCAGGTGCCAGCACAGCTGGTTGGGCTGGCAGCTGCATGCGAACGGCGGTGGAAGCTTGGCTGGTGCGGCCCTGGCGGTGGCCCTACTGGCATTCTCGGCAAGGGTCTTGCCGGGTGGCCCAGCAAGGGTCTTGCCGCGATGCGCAGTCGTCCCCGGCAAGGATCTCACCGGGAGTCTTGTGGCTTTCCTTGGCAAGGATCCTGCCGACGGTTGCCGTCTTCTGGTCCTCATCTTGATCTCATATATCTATGGTCTTGACAAAGATCTGCATGCCACCACAGAGGTGCCTCCCGAGCCCTGGCCCAATCGTAGCCGGTTGGGTTGGAACCTGTGGCTCAAGGGCGGCTCACTCTGTTGGTGTTTGGGCGTGCTGCCCCGGCAAGGGTCTTGCCGGGGCTGCTGAGGCTGCCCCCGGCAAGGGTCTTGCCGGGGGAAACTGCTCCGTCCCTCTGCTTCTTTGTGTCCTTGGCCTTGGCGTTGCCTTGATCGTCTTGTGTTGGGCTTCGGCTTCTCTCCGGCTTCCCTCCTTTGTCCAGCTACATGTGGCCGTGGCGCGTGGCTATGACTGCCCGTGCACAAGTAAAGGGATACAAAGGTGCGCCCCTACTTTTGTACACCGACAGGAGCCCTGGGCCTGGGCCACACATAAGCGCGACACCTTGTTGGTCCAGGCCAAGAATGGTGCGCGGGCAGGAGGGGCGGATTTTACCGTGGTAATTTTTCGGTCTGCTGCGCTTCCCACGTCCCGCACTGAATGCGTGTCTTGGAGGGGTGCGCGTGACGTGGGTGGCATGCGTGGGGCGGTTTCCACACGCATGTGTCACATCATGGTAAAGAGGTGGCTCGCGCCTTCCCCATAAAAGAGGGAGGCGTGGAGGCGCGACTCATTTACTGGATGGACTCGGGTCACAGTCTTCAAGGCGCCCACGCCCCTTGATCATGGGGCGGGGAATGGTCACCTCACCCATCCTTTCGACCCTGCATGTTCGCCACGCGTCCTTCATGCAAGTGGCGGGCTATGGAGGCGGGAAACCGGGCCGTCGCTGATTGCGGCAGCGGGTCGGTCCTGATTCCCTACGCCTTCGCCGGTTGGATTGGCTGAGCGGGGTGGCCGAGCCCCGACCCCGCCCCTTTATAAGGAGAGGGATGGGGGGGGGGTGGCGCTCCACACTCTTCTATCTTCTATCTCCTCCTGCTTCTGCTTCTTCCTCTCATCCGCTATGGAGAAGGGGAACCCTGGTCCCTCGACGGTGGCGGCGAGTGTCGCTGCTCAACAGCGCATCCCTCCTCCTTCTAAGCCTGCGGTAGTGGAGCTGGCCGCGAGGGGAAGGGGGAGGGGGCGAGGCCGTGGCAGAGGTCGTGGTGCCCGAGGAAGAGGAGGACGGGGCGGCGCGCCGGCCTCGCCCCCGCCAATGATGCCTTTTCCGACGGAGGGCCACGTTGGAGACCAGCCTCGCGAGTTCTTCATCAGGCTGCACCGGCCTCCGCATCGCCGTCTTCGTCTTCCCGCCCCGTTTGCTCGGGAGATGGAGCGTGCCCTCCCCAGACCCTCAGATTGCACATGAGGGGCTGCAGGAATGGGGGCACGCGGGTCGACGTCGACTTCCCGGCTCCTCGAGTCATGTACCTCCGCCGTGGATGGAAGACGTTCGCTCGCATCCACAGCCTGACGGCGGGGCTCGTTCTTTACTTCAAATTAATGGAGGACGGCCTGCTCTCCGTCAAGGTCTTCGGAGATCTTGGAACTCACCTGAAGTGCTGCGTGGAGAGCTCCTCCGATGGAGATTCCGAAAATGGAAGCTCTTCCTCGAGCGAAAGTGACGAGGAGGACAGCGGGGCAAATGACGGGGACGAGTCCGACTAGGCGTCAGACGCCCCTCGCCTGGGCGGGTGCGACAGCAGCAGCATCTGCACCTGGCCGCTCCTCCTGCGGAGTTTTGCCGGGGGAGGGGCCATCTCCTTGAACTTCTCGTGGTCGTCTCCTTGGGCAGCTGGCGTCGGGGGCCTGCGGAAGAGGAAGAGGGCGGGCGGCAAGGCCGTCAACTCGGAGTACGCGGACACCGACGCCTTCGTCGCGTGTTTGGCGACCTGCCGCCTCGTCTTCCAGCTCCTTTGCCGGCACCGTCATCATCGGCCCACCCGTGGGCAGCCAGCGAGGTGTTCTCTTGGTGCTTTCTGCTGCTCGTAGTTCGCCTAGGCGCCCCTTTTGCCCTTTCGCCTCCTTGACCTGCCTCCTGAGGAGAGGGACAAGAAAGGGATTACGGGCATCTCATCTCTTTTTTAGTCTGTAAGCCTTCGGGCCTTGTTAGATTTAAAGCTTGTAATCCCCCTTGTTCATGTTTTCTTTCCATACGAACTATACCTGTACGGGACATTTTTAATGAAAAAGGGTACTTGTCGGTTCTTCGTGCATGAGTGAGGCCCATGCCAAGGATGAATCCTTGTTATTTTTATAATAAACTTTATCGCCCGGCAACAGGCCTTGCCGTTTCTCTTCTTCATCCGACTGTTCTCGCGCTTTCGGCGGAGGCAGGGGCGAAGTAGAGTTAGGCTCCTCGTTCATCTCTTCGCCACCGCAACTACTACCAAATTCCGACCCAGGAAGTAACTCTCGGGTACAGGAAAAAGGGAGCACGGAGGTTTTAAGACATAAACGAGGCATCACATGTCCCAGTTCCATACGGAAACGCATAGAAGGGGGATGAAAGACTTATCTGAATCCGTAGCCCCCGGCAACCTTGGCTCGCCGTAGTTGGACCCTTACATCTTCAGCCCCCGGCAGCCTTGCCTTGCCGGGGCCGGAGTGCCAGTCCGTTCTCCTTTTCCCAAGTGGGTCAGCAGAAGTGCCCTGCGAACCAAAGAAAACAGAAAAGACGCACACTCGACCTCTAGGCTAGGGGTTAGTCACCGCTAAGCACTATCAACCCTAACCGAGGAAGAAACTCAACCTAGCATGCATGCTATAACTTAGGGCGCCAGCACTTCGTCTATTTATGCTTAGGGTCTGCGCCTGGCTTTGTACAGAGGGTTGCATGCCTTGCCGGCAAAGCTTGTACAAAAGGTGGCTTGCCGGGAGGCCCGGCAAACCGCGCCTTATGGGTAAAACTTGTGAAGATGCTCGATGTTCCAGGAATTGCTCACTGGGACAGCATCTTCGGTCTCCAGGCGGACTTCGCCGGGCCTGGTGACTCATATTACCCGATAAGGGCCTTCCCACTTCGGCGTCAACTTGTTGGTATTCTTGGCTGTCTGAACGCGCCGAAGAACAAGGTCGCCTTCCTCAACGCTTCGGGCATGAACCTTGCGGCTATGGTAGCGGCGCAAGGCTTGCTGGTAACGTGCTGCTCTCACAGCCGCCCGAAGATGATCTTCCTCAAGGAGCGTTGCGTCATCTTGCCGCATCTGCTCTTGCTCAAGCTCATCATAAGCGAGCACTCGAGGTGACCCGTATATGACTTCCGTGGGGAGAACTGCCTCCGCGCCATATACTAGGGCAAAGGGTGTCTGACCGGTGGCTCGATTTGGTGCTGTCCTGATCGACCAAAGAACTGCCGGCAACTCATCAATCCAGCGCCTTCCGCTCTTGTGCAGCCTGTCAAAGGTCTTCGTTCTCAGGCCTTGCAACACTTCAGCATTCGCCCTCTCCGCTTGGCCGTTGCTCCAGGGGTGTGCCACGGAAGCAAAACAGACCTTGCTGCCGAGGTCTTGGACGTACTTCATGAAGGTGTGGCTTGTGAACCGCGTGCCGTTGTCGGTGATAATTCTGCTTGGCTCACCAAAGCGGCAGACCAGTCCCTTGAAGAACTTGACGGCTGACTATGTTGTTACCTTTCTCACTGCTTCCGCTTCCGGCCACTTTGTGAACTTGTCGATTGCAACGTACAAGAACTCAAAGCCCCCGACAGCATGGGGGAAGGGGCCTAGTATATCGAGCCCCAAAACCAAGAATGGCCACGAGAGAGGGATTGTTTGAAGGGCTTGAGCTGGTTGATGAAGCTTCTTTGAATGGAACTGACACGCTTCACACTTGGTTACTAGTGTAGTCGCATCCTGGAGGGCGGTGGGCCAGAAGAAACCTTGCGGAACGCCTTGCCGACAAGGGCCCTCGACCCTATGTGGGAGCCACATATGCCTCCATGTATCTCTGCCAACAGCTCCAGTCCTTCCTCTCGGGGATGCACTTCAATTTCACACCGTTCGGCCTTCTCTTGTACAGGACGTCATCGACGAACTAGTATAGGGCAGACCGACGGGCTACTTTCTCCGCTTCTTCCTACTCCTCAGGAAGCTCCCCTGTTTGGAGGAATCGGACGGTATGCTGCGCCCATGCCGGAGCCTGGGGCTCGACGGCAAGGACCAAAGGCATCTCTTCTGCCACGGGAGCGGCTGTCTCCATGGCCAGGGCTTGACGCCCTGCCGGAGCCAGTTGCTCTTTGGCAGGCTCAGTGTGCACGGCAACATCCTTGCCGGCAGCCCCAGGGGGCTCGGCGGGAAAGTACTTGCCGGGACCTGATTTCCTCCACTTGTTCTGCCCCGTTGACGGTTCGACGGATGGCTGAGTTAACCGAAGCAAAAAGGTACCTTGTTCCACAGGTAGCTTGAATGCAACACGCTTCGACAGGTAATCGGTGATGTCGTTCTCCGCTCGGGGAACGTGCTCTGCTTGGATACCGTCGAAGCGCTCCTCCAGCTTCCTCACTTCATCTACGTAGGCCTCCATCAATGGGCTCTGGTAATCCTTGTCGACTTGTCTGACAACAAGCTGCGAGTCACCCCTGACGATGAGCTTCTTCACCCCGAGGTCTGCCGCGATCCTGAGATCGACAAGCAGCCCCTCATACTCAGCAGTGTTGTTAGTGGACATCTCCCTGGGAAAGTGCATCTGGATCACATACTTGAGGTGCTCTCCGGTGGGCGCGACAAGCAGCACACCGGCACCGGCGCCTTGCAGCGAGAAAGCCCCATCAAAGTACATGATCCAGTCGTGGTCTGCTTCCTTGCCGGGGAGATCGGTCTCCTGGATTTCTTCGTCGGGCATTGAGGTCCATTCAGCAATGAACTCCGCCAAGACTCTACTCTGGATTGTCGAGGTACTTTCAAACTTCAACCCAAAGCTCGACAACTCTAGGGCCCATTCCACAATCCTTCCGGTCGCATCTGGGTTATGCAGTATCCGTTGCAATGGGAGGCGGGTGACGACAGTGATCTCGTGGGCTTGGAAGTAATGACGCAACTTCCTCGAGGCCATAAGGAGGCCGAAGAGCAATTTCTGCACACCAGAGTACCTCGACCTAGCCCCCCTGCAAGAGGGAGCTGACAAAGTAAACCGGGTGCTGCATCATCTTCTTCTTCTTCACCACCTCACTCGACTGCGCGGGCACTGCCTTGGTGGCATCAGACTCTGCCGGGGGCCTCGCCTTGCCGGCACCAGGCCCTGCCAGGGGAATCTTTGGCTTGCCATCCGCTGGTTCTACCGTCGCCACTGCCTCCTCATTGGCCACTCTCTGCGCCACCAATGCGGCGCTGACCACTTGATTTGTCGCCGCCAGATACAGCAACAACGACTCTTGTTGTTTAGGCGCAACCAGTATTGGCGTGGAGGAAAGGTATTTCTTCAGATCCTGCAACGCTGCCTCGGCTTCTGGGGTCCACTCCATTGGGCCTGCCTTCTTCAAGATTTTGAAAAAAGGAAGGGCACACTCGATGGACTTGGAGATGAATCGACTCATGGCGGCGATGCAGCCGGTGAGCCGACGCACATCCTTGATCCGCTTGGTTGCCTCAATCTGCTTAGTAGCCTTGATTTTGTTTGGGTTTGCCTCGATCCTGCGCTGCGACACAAAGAATCCGAGAAGCTTGCCGGACGGAACATCGAAGACACACTTCTCAGGGTTCAGCTTAAAGTTGATCTTGCGCAGGTTGGCAAATGTCTCTTCCAGATCTTGCACAAGAGTTGCCCCGTCCTTGGTTTTGACCACTATGCCATCCATGTATGCTTCCATATTTCTATGGTGCTGGGGTTCGAAACCAATTTGGACTGCTGTTGCAAACATCGAGCCACCACTCTTCAACCCGAAAGGCATCCGTAAAAAGCAATACGTACCACATGGGGTGATGAATGTTGTCTTCTCTTCATCTTCTCTTGTCATGAAGATTTGGTGGTAGCCCGAGTAGGCGTCGAGGAACGACAGCAGATCACACCCGGGCATGGAGTCGATAATCTGGTCGATGCGTGGCAACGGGAAGGGGTCCTTTGGACAAGCCCTATTGATATCTGTGTCGTCAATACAGATCCACCACTTCCCATTTGCCTTGTGCACCACTACCGGATTGGCCAACCACGTCGGATGGAGCACTCCTCTCACCAAACCTGCCGCTTCTAACTTCCTGATCTCCTCTGTGATGAACTCCTGCCTCTCTAGAGCCTGCTTTCTGACCTTCTGCTTGACGGGCCGCGCATGAGGACAGACAGCTAGGTGGTGCTCAATCATCTCCCTGGGAACACTGGGGATGTCAGATGCTTGCCACACAAACACGTCGACATTCGACCGCAGGAAGGTGACGAGCGCGCCTTCCTATTTGCTGTCGAGGGTGGAGCCTATGGTGAAGGCCCCTCCCGTGCCATCCTCCCTGACGGACTACTTCTTGGTGTGTGGTGGCTCATCTCTGGATTTCTTGCTCTTGCCGGTAGAGCTCTCTGGCACGTCCTCGACGGTAGCACAACACTCCGAGGAGGTGCGCTTGCCGGAGTGGGTGCGAGAGGTCTTGCCGGGCTTCTTCTTCCCTCCCGGGCCTTCAGCGGCAGGAGCAAGTGCCTTGATGGCAGCTGCTGCAACTGCTTCCCGATAGAGTTGGTCGGCGCAAATCAGCGCGTCCTTCTTGTCGGAAGGGACGGAGATGATGGTCAATGGCCCGGGCATCTTTAGCATGTTGTAGGCGTAGTGTGACGCCACCATGAACTTGGCTAGTGCCGGGCGGCCGAGGATCCCGTTGTAGGGCAAGGGGATCTCGGCCACGTCGAAGACGATCCTCTCCGTCCTGTAGTTCAACTCTCCTCCAAATGTCACGGGCGGTGTGACCTTCCCCTTCGGCTCACTCCTACCTGGAATGACCCCTTGAAGCGTGCCCGTTTCCTCGAGGTCTCCATCAGGAATTTGCAGCCTTTTGATCACGACGGGCGAGATCAAGTTCAGGCCGGCCCCGCCGTCGACCAACATCTTGTTCACCTTGAGGTTGCATATCATTGGTGAGACCAACAATGGCAAACACCCGACCGTGGTTGTGCAGTCAGGGTGGTCCTCGGCGTCAAAGATGAGGGGCGTGCTGGACCACTTCAGCGACTTATGAGCGTCGAACAATGGCTCCGCTGCTGTAATCTCTCGCGCCCACTGCTTGAGCTGGCGGTGAGAAGTATGCAGCAAGGCGCCACCATCGACGCACATGGCCTCTGTAGCCTTCTGGAAGTCTTGCTCGCCGGACTCGTCGTCCTCGTCATGATCATCGTCTTCTTGCTGCTTATCATGGCCCCGAGCGGGCCTCTCTTGCTGACTGTCCTTGCCGCGGCGGCCTCCTTGGCCGCCACGCTTCCTGTCGGATCCCTCGGCACCGCCCTAGCCCTTCTCCTTGTCCCGCCTCTCATACTCGGCCTTTTGCTTCTCAGCAAGCAGCTCGACTTGCCGGCAGTTCTGGAGGTCATGGCCCTTGGTGCGGTGGATCTTGCAGTACTGCTTGCCGAAGCCCCCTGGCTTGTCGGCGGCTGCTAAGGCCCGGCAGGTGGCGCACCCGGCGATCTCCTTGCCGGGGTCGTCTGCCTTGACCTTCTTGGTAGCACCGGTGTTGTCAGCTCCTTCAACGGCAAGCACGGCCTTGCCCTTGCGTTTCCTGTTGTGACACCGGCCCTTCTTTCTTCGGGGGCGGCGGCGTCTTCGTCATTAGAGTCGGTTTCCGCGCCGGTGTCCTCGCCAGGGTACTTCCTTCCCTCTTCAGCCCGGGTGCACTTATCGGCCAGAACATAGAGTTCGGCCACATCCTTAACCTTGGTCATCGCCAGCTCTTCGCGCATCTTGCGGTTGCACACATTCTGATGGAACGCATCACAGGACGAGATGAACATCGGGGATGTTGTACTGCACCCGGCTGAATCTCTGGATGTACTTGCGCAGGGTTTTCCCTTCCTTCTAGGGAATGATATGCAGATCACTGGCCTGGCCATGAGCTTGGTGGCCTCCTGTGAAGGCGCCAATGAACTCATGGCACAGATCCGACCAAGAAGAAATGGAATCCGCCGGCAAGTGCATCAACCAAGACATAACATTGGGCTTCAGTGCCAGCGGGAAATAATTGGCAAGCACCTTGTCGTCGCGAGCTCCGGCAGCCTACATCGCGATGGTGTAGATTCTGAGGAACTCGGACAGATGGGTCTTGCCAGTGTACTTCTCGCCGACGTTGGGCTTGAACATGCAGTGGGACAACCACTGGAACTGCCGCAGCGCGCGGGTAAAGGCCGGGCAGCCCACCTCGTAAGGTCGGCCACCAGCCCCCCCGGTGCTGGGTGGTCCATAGCGGGTCCCGCCCGCTTGTCCGACTGGTGGCGTGTATCACGCCGGCGCTCGATAGTTGTTCGAGCATCTTCGTGAGCTCGTTGTCGAAGAACTTGGCGCTGGTCGCGGTGGTTCCGCGGGTCGGACGACGCTATAGAGGTATTATCACAAGCGTCGTCACGACGGGCCGACGCCCGCGACGGCTGGCGAGGAGGAGGAGAGTGCACCGTGACCGCATCATCCCCGGTCCTTCCAGCGCTGGCATGTGGTGGCTCGGTGGAGCGTCGGCCCGAGGGTCCCGCCGGTCGCGGATCATCTTTGTTGGCGACGGCGACAAGGCTCCGGATGGTGGCCCTCCACTCGTCGAGCTTCTCCGCAGTAGGAGGGAAGTCGAGGAGCAGCTGCGCGCGCGCCAAAGTTTCCGCTCGCGTGGGTGGCGGCGACAGCTGTGTGGACCGTGGCGCGCTTCGACTTCTAACCACGTTAGAAGGAGCTCTATCATGACCCAGCGGCTGCGCGCCATTTTCGCCAGCACTTCGGTGGGCATGCTGAACTCCTTCGTCCTGTGGACGACGCACAGGGCTCTTCCCACGGCGGTGTCCAGGGTCACCGGCGTGGTGACGCTGCTTGTCGCGCACACCATGGGAAGAGTGCGCAGTGGTCGCCGGCGTGGGCATCTTGGAGGTTGCTGCGCCGCATGTGGGTGGCACAACGACACCCCTAGAGGGCCCCGCGCCGCCTGCGGGGAGCCCAGCCCCGTCTTTGGATTTGGTGGCGTGTGGCCCATCACCTGGCGCACGGACGGCGCCGCTCGCCAGGCTCTGACTGCCAGGGCGATGCTGGTGCTCGCGGACCGCGGCCCGGGTCATGTCCGCGACCGGGCCGCTGCTCGCCCGTACTGGCACGGGCCGTTCGGCCCCCGACGAGCTGATCGCCGTGGCCGTCCTCTTCTTAGGAGCCATGGCGATGAAGAACCGCTAGGCTAACTACCAGACCAGATTCTCAGAATTGCGCTCCTACCTGGCGCGCCAAAGATGTCGGTGGGAAATGACACCTATGGGATCACAAGAATCCCTACTACGGTTGCCGGGGCGCGGGGTTACAAGAAGAGCAGGATTAGTAATCATCACAAGGATCGTTTACCCAGGTTCGGGCCGCGAGGATGCGTAAAACCCTAGTCCTGCTTTGGTGGGTGTATTGAGTGTTCTTGAGCCCTCGAACCAGCTACGGTGGCTGAGTAGTTCCAAAGAGCCGAATCCTTCTCCAGTACGCTATGGGCATCCTTTTATAGTCGAAAGGGGATGCCACAGTGGCACACGGGAGGTGGAAAGGCATACAGTACTATGAGCTTATCGATCGTATTGCAGGACAAGACGCATTTAATGCATTCCTTAGGTGTCCCCTAGCTTTATCGAGGACGGGGGCAAGGCCCGTCTGTCCGTCACTACTTCTCCTCGTTCTAACATGCGCCCTGGCTAGCGGTGCATGCGGCGCCATGTAGGCAGGCAAGCAGCTGAGGTGGCGCGGTGGTAGGGCCTTCACGAAGATCTGCACGCCGCCACACATGTGCTTGCTGATCTGGTCTGGGAGCTGCATGTTGCCACGCAGGTGCCAGCCCAGCTGGTTGGGCTGGCAGCTGCATGCGAACGGCGGTGGAAGCTTGGCTGGTGCGGCCCTGCCAGTGGCCCTGCTGGCGTTCTCGGCAAGGGTCTTGCCGGGTGGCCCGGCAAGGGTCTTGCCGCGATGTGCAGTGGTCCCCAAGAAGGATCTCGCCGGGGGTCTTGTGGCTTTCCTCGGCAAGGATCCTGCCGAGGGTTGCCGTCTTCTGGTCCTCATTTTGATCTCATATATCTATGGTCTTGACAAAGATCTGCATGCCACCACAGAGGTGCCTCCCGAGCCCTAGCCCAATCATAGCCGGTTGTGTTGGAACTTGCGGCTCAAGGGCGGCACGCTCTGTTGGTGTTTGGGCGTGCTGCCCCGGCAAGGGTCTTGCCGGGGCTGCTGAGGCTGCCCCCGGCAAGGGTCTTGTCGGGGGAAACTGCTCCGTCCCTCTGCTTCTTTGTGTTCTTGGCCTTGGCGTTGCCTTGATCGTCTTGTGTTGGGACTCAAACCCAAGGCCTCTCGATTGAAAACCAAGGGTGCTAGTCACTTATGTGTCAAACGTTCCCTGCGAGGAGGACGGCAGACGAACGCATTTTCCTCGCAGTGTTAGTTGTGACGCAAGATCGAACGGTCGCAGTTTCGGGAGTGTTACTAGGCGAACGAGCCCAGTTTTTCTTTTCTTCCTATATATAAAAAGGTATGCTACTTGGTGCCGGCTTATTGAACAAACGATTGTACCAACCTTGACCGCTGGATTGACATTCAACGTCTGTCGTGTTTTTTCAGTCTCTTCTTCCTCCAGCCACCAAAGCCAAACCAGCGCCGGCGGGACCGCCTGCTCCCGCCTCCCACGGCTGGTTGTGCTGCCGCGCATGCATCGTGGCCACATCGCACCCTAAAACTCTGCGCATCCTCCCCGGCTCCGGTTCGTTCCTGTCCGAGGTCTCACCATCGTCCTCCGCCATGGTTCACTCACCGCGGCGCCGCCATCCGGTGTTGTCAACATGGTCAACAACTGAGAGGAATAAGGAGATGACTGTGCATGGTGAGGATGACAGTAGGGACCCAGCAACGCGCGCAGTAATTTTGTTTTTTCGGGACGGAGAACGGGAGAAGGGTATCAACTGGGTTGTGCGGGAGCTATGGCCCGTCTAGCCCAGGCTCTTATTTCATATGTTTAGCACATGACCAGCCCAGTTTGTTTTTATCTTTCTGAAAATGGCTAGGCCAGCTATTATGTTTTTTGCAGAATAACCAACATAAGCCTACATGCTTTTCTACACCCTGCTGGGCCGGAAATCTTTCAAGACGAGGAGGGATGCATTTTGCCCAGAAATTGGGCTACAAGTAATAAGAAATGGGCTATAAGTAATAATAAATGGGCCGTAAAATAAAAAATACTGCAAACAGCCAATTAGTTCCAAAATACTTTTTTCTTTCGGATTTTGATATTTTAAATTTCATTGTTTTTGTGCGGGTAAAATTTCATTGGATTTAAATTAAGGTATGTCTAGTTTTAAAATTAATTTGAATCTTACTAGAAATTTCGGGCTGTATACTATTTGGAACAGATTTGGAGGCTGACTTGTGGGTCCACTAGGTTGACGTGTAGGAAAGGCTTTGTCAACTTTGTCCACTAACGATTCTAGCAGCAGTGGCCGTTGGATGTTAATCCAACGGCCGTGCTGCTTCTTCAATATCTGATCTTCTTGCTCCAGCCGCCCAAACCAGCGCCGGTGGTACTGCCTGCTCCCGCCTTCCGTGCACGGGTGTGCTGACGCACAGGCCGCACCGCCCCACCCTACTCCATTGCTGGCCAGGCCATTCCTCTACTCACCCACACCTCCTGTTATTTTCCGCAGACGGCAGCCGGACCAGTAAACCCTCATACTCCCCTCCGCGTGGGCAACCACTGCCGAGTCTTCCCCGGCTCCATGTCGTTCCCTTCCTAGGCCTCGCTGTCGTCCACCGCCCTGGTGCTCTCGGTGTGGCGTGGTCAACGTGGTCAACGAATGACATCCATCGGACGTGGACTGTACGTGGAGAGGCTGATAGCTGGGTCCACAGCCGCAGATAAGGAAATGCCTCCTTATTACGCGCAAAATAATGATTCCTCCACCTAACATCTGGGACCCACTGGAAGGGCCTCTATATTTTGCAAAAAAACGTTCCCCCCGCTGACAGGTCGGACCCACCAGCTATATCTTCGCACGCAAGGAAGTGCCTCCTTATTACGCAAAAATAATAATACTCCCCCTGCTAGCTGGGACCCACCATAGTGGGAGGATGACCTGTGGGCCTACTAAGATGATGGGGATGGAGGGCTTTGTGAACTTAGTAAATATGAACGATTCTAGATCCAGTGACCGTACGATGTCCATCCAACGGTCGTAGTGCTTCTTCAACCTCTGGTCTTCTTGCTCCAGCTGCCCAAACAAGCGTCGGCTCCTGCCTCCCGTGTCCGGCTGTGCTGCCACCGCTGGCCATGCCATCCCTCTATACTCACCCACACCTCCTGTTATTCTCCGGCGACGGCAGCCTCACACCGCAACCGAAGCAGTCAACCCACGTACTCCCCTCCACGTGGGCATCCACTGGCTCGTCTTCCCCGGCTCCGCGTCGTCCCCTTCCTAGGCCTCGCCGTCGTCCACCGCCCTGGTGCTCTTGGCATGGCGTGGTCAATGTGGTCAATGAACGACTTCCATCGGAAGAGTACTGTATGTTGAGAGGTTGACAGCTGGGTCCACGGCCGCAGCAAGGAAGTGCCTCCTTATTACGCGGAAAATAATGATTCCTCCACCTGACAGCAGGGACCCACCGGACGGGCCACCATATTTCACGAAAAAAACTTTTCCCCCTGACTTCTGGGACACTCCAGCTACATCTTCGCATGCCAGGAAGTGTGTCCATATTACGGGCAAAAAAGATTCACCCCCCTGACTGCTGGGACCCACCAGCTACATCTTCGCACGCAAGGAAGTGCCTGACAGTCAGGACCCACCCGGTCGAAGCGTACATAGCGTTGTCATTCTGGTCGCGAACGTGTACGTACATATTGGTTGATGTAGAGGCGCACGCGTGTCATAGTAGAGGCGGGTGATACGTCTCCATCGTATCTACTTTTCCAAACACTTTTGCCCTTATTTTGGACTCTAACTTGCATGATTTGAATGGAACTACCACGGACTGACGCCGTTTTCAGCAGAATTGCCATGGTGTTATTTTTGTGCAGAAATAAAAGTTCTCGGAATGACCTGAAACTTCACGGAGAATTTTTTTGGAATTAATAAAAAATACTGGGGAAAGAATCAAGGCCTGGGGCCCACACCCTGTCCACGAGGGTGGGGGGCGTGCCTACCCCCTGGGCGCGCCCCCTGCCTCATGGGCCCCCTGGTGCTCCACCGACCTCAACTCCAACTCTATATATTCACGTTCAGGGAGAAAAAAAAAATCAGAGAGAAGGATTCATTGCGTTTTACGATACGGAGCCGCCTCCAAGCCCTAATCTCCCTCGGGAGGGCTGATCTGGAGTCCGTTCGGGGCTCCGGAGAGGGGAATTCGTCGCCGTCTTCATCATCACCCTTCCTCCATCACCAATTTCATGATGCTCACCGCCGTGTGTGAGTAATTCCACCATGGGCTTGCTGGACGGTGATGGGTTGGATGAGATTTACTATGTAATCGAGTTAGTTTTGTTAGGGTTTGATCCCTAGTATCCACTATGTTCTGAGATTGATGTTGCTATGACTTTGCTATGCTTAATGCTTGTCACTAGGGCCCGAGTGCCATGATTTCAGATCTGAACCTATTATGTTTTAATCAATATATGTGAGTTCTTGATCCTATCTTGCAAGTCTATAGTCACCTATTATGTGTTATGATCCGTTAACCCCGAAGTGACAACAATCGGGATACTTACGGGTGATGACCGTAGTTTGAGGAGTTCATGTATTCACTAAGTGTTAATGCTTTGGTCTGGTACTCTATTAAAAGGAGGCCTTAATATCCCTTATTTTCCAATAGGACCCTGCTGCCACGGGAGGGTAGGACAAAAGATGCCATGCAAGTTCTTTTCCACAAGCACGTATGACTATATTTGGTATACATGCCTACATTACATTGATGAACTGGAGCTAGTTCTGTGTCACCCTATGTTATAACTATTGCATGAGGAATCGCATCCGGCATAATTCTCCATCACCGATCCAATGCCTACGAGCTTTTCACATATTTCTCTTTTCTTAGTTACTTTTTCGTTGCCACTGTTACAATTACTACAAAACTATCATTGTTACTTTTGCCACCGTTACCGTTACTTCCATACTACTTTGCTACTAAATACTTTGTCGCAGATACTAAGTTATCCAGGTGTGGTTGAATTGACAACTCAACTGCTAATACTTTAGAATATTATTTGGCTCCCCTTGTGTCGAATCAATAAATTTGGGTTGAATACTCTACCCTCGAAAACTGTTGCGATCCCCTATACTTGTGGGTTATCAAGACTATTTTCTGGCGCCGTTGCCGGGGAGCATAGTTCTATTCTTTGAGTCACTTGGGATTTATATCTGCTGGTCACTATGAGGAACTTGAAAGACGAAAGAACTAAGATTTTTCCCTCAACTACGAGGGGAGGTAAGGAACTGCCATCTAGCTCTGCACTTGATTCACCTTCTGTTTTGAGTAAGCTTGCGACACCTAAACCTGCTTCTGCTATTAATTATGATATGTCGCATGTTATTGATGATGCCACTTCTGCTATGCATGATACTTATGATGAAACTACTTCTATGCTTGATACTACTGTGCCACTAGGTGAATTTCTTGATGAACAACTTGCTAGGGCTAGAGAGAATGAAATTATTGAAACTGAAAACATTGATGAAAGTGATGATCAAGATTCTCCCCCTAGATATGAATTGCCTGTTGTGCCTGAGGTTTATCTTATGGATGAAGAAACTGCTAGAGACTTTCTTGCTTGCAATGATAGGAGTGATCTTAAGCAATTATTAGCTAAGTTGAAAGAAAAATCTTTGAATGCTAGAAGGAAATATGACCCTGCTTTTGCTACTTCACCTATCTGCGTTACTGATAAGGATTATGATTTCTCTGTTGATATTGAGATAATTACTTTGGTTGAATCTGATCCTTTCTATGGCTATGAATCAGAAGCTGTTGTGGCACATCTTACTAAATTAAATGATCTAGCCACCCTGTTCACTAATGATGAGAAAACTTGCTACTACTATATCCTTAAATTATTTCCGTTCTCATTAAAGGGTGATGCTAAGATATGGTTTAATTCTCTTGATCCTGGTTCTCTGCTAAATATTTCCCCGCTCATAAGAAACAAGTTGCCTTAAGGGAAATATATAATTTTGTGCAAATTGAAGAAGAGAGTCTCCCACGAGCTTGGGGGGAGGCTTCTCCAATTACTTAATGCTTTGCCTGATCACCCTCTCAAGAAAAATGAAATACTTGATATCTTTTATAATGGACTAACCGATGCTTCCAGAGACCACCTGGATAGTTGTGCTGGTTGTGTTTTCAGGGAAAGAACAGTCGATCAAGCTGAATTGCTATTGAATAATATGTTGACTAATGAACATAATTGGACACTTCCTGAACCAACTCCTAAGCCAACTCCGAAGAAAAGGGGTATTCAATTTCTCAGTCCTGAAGATATGCAAGAGGCAAAGAAATCTATGAAAGAAAAAGGTATTAAATCTAAAGATGTTAAGAATTTACCTCCTATTGAAGAAATACATGGTCTTAATTTGCCGCCTGTTGAAGAAATACATGGTCTTGATAACCCGACACAGGTAGTAAAGGTAAATTCTCTCTATACATTTGATGAAGGTGATATTCCTCGTTATAAGTCTGCTAGCCAATGCTTAGATGAGTTTGATAATTTTATTGTTAAACAAGAAAACTTCAATGCTTATGTTGGTAGACAATTGAAACGAAATGCTTATATGATTGAACACTTGAGTGATTATATGGCTAGTGTTAAAGGTGAACTTAAACTCATTAGTAAACATGCTTCTATGGTTACCACTCAAGTAGAACAAGTGCTTAAAGCTCAGAATGATTTGCTCAATGAATTAAATAATAAGAAAAATGATAATGCTGTTAGAGTTATGACTAGAGGGGGTAAAATGACTCAGGAAACTTTGTATCCTGAAGGCCACCCTAAGAGAATTGAGCAAGATTCTCAGAGAATTAATGTTGATGCACCTAGTCCTTCTAAAAAGAAGAAAAAGAAAAATGATAGGACTTTGCATGCTTCTAGTGAACCTGTTGTTGAAACACCTAAGAATCCCAATGATATTTCTATTTCTAATGCTGAAACACAATCTGGTGATGAACATGAACCTAGTGATAATGTTAATGATGATGTTCATGTTGATGATCAACCTAGTAATAACAATGATATAGAGATTGAACCTGCTGTTGATCTTGATAACCCACAATCAAAGAATCAACATTATGATAAGGGAGACTTCGTTGCTAGGAAGCACGGTAAAGAAAGAGAACCATGGGTTCAGAAACCCATGCCCTTTCCTCCCAAACCATCCAAGAAAAAAGATGATGAGGATTTTGAGCGCTCTGCTGAAATGATTAGACATATCTTCTTGCGTATGCGTTTTACTGATATGCTTAAAATGAATCCTTATGCTAAGTATATGAAGAATATTGTTACAAATAAAAGAAAAATACCGGAAGCTGAAATTTCCACCATACTTGGTAATTACACTTTTAAGGGTGGAATACCTAAGAAACTAGGAGATCCAAGAGTACCAACTATACCATGCTCCATTAAAAGAAACTATGTTAGAACTGCCTTATGTGATCTTGGAGCCGGTGTAAGTGTTATGCCTCTCTCCTTATATCGTAGACTTGATTTGAATAAGTTGACACCTACTGAAATATCTTTGCAAATGGCTGATAAATCAACTGCTATACCTGTCGGTATTTGTGAGGATGTGCCTGTTGTGGTTGCAAATGTTACTATTTTAACGAACTTTGTTATTCTTGATATTCCCGAGGAAGATAGTATGTCGATTATCATTGGTAGACCCTTTTTGAATACTGCAGTTGCTGTTATTGATTGCAACAAAGGCAATGTCACTTTTCATGTTAATTGTAATGAGCATACGGTACACTTTCCGAGGAAACAACCTCAAGTCCACAGTATCAATTCTATTGGAAAAATTTCATCGATAATTATTGGAGGTTTTGAATTTCCTCTTCCTACTGTCAAGAAGAAATATGATATTCTTATTGTTGGGGATGTGCATATCCCCGTTGAGGTAACCTAGTGTTATTCAAAATTTCTCCGGTTCCATGTTATTCGAAAAGAGTTTGTTAACAAGACTTGATCAACCTTGTTAGTGGATTCCTTTTTGATGAGCATGAGATGGATGAAGCTAGAAAGCACAACCTTCTGTAACCTCCTTTTACTCTCTGTAATTTAGATTAAATAAAGCAAAAATAGTATTTTCTGTCAGTTTTCTGAATTATCCGTGCAATAAAAAATACCCTGAAAATAAAAGTTCTCCAAATGCCTCGAAAATGAAATATGATTTTTCTAGAATATTTGAGAATATTTGGCACTGAGAACACATCAGGGGGAGCATGCAGCTGGCCACGAGGGTCCAGAGTGCGCCCACCCCCCTGGGCGCGCCCCTGCCTCGTGGGCCCCTCGTGGCTCCCCTCCACTTATTCCAGCCACCACACACTCCTTCTTCCTCCCCAAAAATCACCAGCCAGCTCAAGCACGAGTTCTAGCTCACCTTGCTGCAATTTTCGATCTCCTTGCTCAAAGCTCCACTCACAAAACTGCTTTGGGGGGATTGTTCTTGGGTATGTGACTCCTCCAATGGTCCAATTAGTTTTTGTTCCAGTGCTTTATACATTGCAAATTTTTGCTGCCTAGGTGACCCTGTTCTTGAGCTTGCATGTCAAATTTATATGGTCCCAAGTAGTTCTAATTCATGATGTAGTCTCTAGGCACTTGTGGGAGTAGTTGCTATCAATTTTGTTGAGTTTGGTTCACTTTTCTTTTAAGTTACTAAAAATTTCAGAAATTGATGAAGAGATTTTTGAGGGGCTCTTCGACCCGAAGCTCGAAGGATAAACAAAGTAAAGAGGATAAGAGGCCCAAATATAATCTCCCTCGCACCACGGAAGTTCGGCCGTGTGAATGGCCTTGTGATGAGTTCTTAACAGCAGCTGGGATTCATGATGATTTTTATTCTTTGGCTGAGAATGCGGGCCTCACCAACTTCCTCCGCGACCAGCGCAAACATTATATCTTACTCACTAATATTTTCGTGCAAAATTTTCATTTCCATGCTAGGAGATCACCACCTTAAGTGGAATTTTATTTATATGATGAGCCTAAGGAGATGTCCCTTTTTGATTTCTGCCGGGTCTGTAAGATACCCTTTACGGGCAGCATAGAGGAACCACATCGTAATGATGTGGAAGGGTTTATTGATATTTGCTAGCATACATTTTCCGGTTCTGCGTTACTTTGCGATATTTGCTAGTAGATGTTTAATTGGTCGCGGAAACTGTGGAAACCATAGTGCCCCTGATATTGTTATTTTGGGCCATGCCTTGTTTCGTGATAACACTTTTAGTCTAGGCGCTATTGTTGCCAAGCGGTTAAATATGAACCATACGAAGGGTCCCATCTTGGGAGGCATCTTCGCCTCGCGCCTCGCTGCACACTAACAACCTATTAGGCATTATGAGAAAGAAGAAAAGTTGTTGCCTCCTGTTTTTCTAGACTATAAGAGTATGGTAGCAATTGATTTTATTGTTAAGAATAAGAAAAAGATGCTTAACTACAGACTGATTGATAAAAATCACCCTGAGACTATTACCTTGCCTGGTCCTTCTTTGTTTGACTTATCTTTAGGCAAGTATCTTGTTCTACCGGAGGCATTTCATGCCTACCAGAACCCCACACCAGCTACAGAGCCAGAGCCGGAGCCACAACCTGATCGTCACCGTCAGTCTGTTTACCAGTGGGATACGGAGGAGATTGCCAACCAGTGGCACCCCGAGGTTCCTTCTCAGTACGACCCCAACTACAACTTTGATCCATGGGCATAGACCAACTTAGGCCAAAAGCCTAAGCTTGGGGGAGTACGTATTTCTCACCGACATTACATTCATGTTCACACACTCATGCTAGTTGTCGGTGCTCATACTTTTTCACTGTAATATCCATGCTAGTTTATTTTATTTTTATGTTTTCTTCTTGTGTGTTTGATAAACCTTAAGAAAAACCAAAAAATTTAAATTAGTTGTAGCTTTTAGCTAGTTTACTTTTCATGCCTGTAGTAGTAGTAATAAAAAGAAAACCCAAAAAGATGTCTCTTTCTTCTTTTGCTTGTTGGGAGCTTTCCCGTGTAAATAGATTTATTTCTTTTCTTTTCTTTGGGGGTCGAGAGGAGAAGACCATAATGAAAATGTTGAAGTGGCTCTTATATGCATTATTGTTGATTTAACAAAGAGCCCATATTATCTTGTCTTCTCCTATGTGTCAGATGCGTGCAGATTCCAGCTTAGTCCAATGCACGTGCACTATTATTATTATACACATCGTTCGGTCGTGCAAGTGAAAGGCAATAATGACGATATATGATGGACTGATTGAGAAGAGAAAAGCTGGTATGAACTCGACCTCTCTTGTTTTTGTAAATATGATTAGTTCATCGTTGCTGGTTCAGCCTATTATGAATAAACATGTTTGCAATGACAATTAATGATTATAGTTGCTTATGTCATGCTTAATTTGCTAGGAGTTTATAATGGTTTACCTTGCGTGACAACATGCTATTAAAATGGTTGTGATGTGGTATGATAGGGTGGTATCCTCCTTTGAACGATTCGAGTGACTTGACTTGGCACATGTTCACGCATGTAGTTGAAACAAAATCAACATAGCCTCCACGATATTTATGTTCATGGTGGATTATATCCTACTCATGCTTGCACTCAATGTTTATTAATTTTAATGCATGTTCATGACTGTTGTCGCTCTCTAGTTGGTCGCTTCCCAGTCTTTTTCTAGCCTTCACTTGTACTAAGCGGGAATACTGCTTGTGCATCCACTTCCATAAACCCCAAAGTTATTCTATATGAGTCCACTATACCTTCCTATATGTGTTATCTACCTGCCGTTCCAAGTAAATTTGTATGTGCCAAACTCCAAACCTTCAAATGAAATTCTGTTTTGTATGCTCGAATAGCTCACGTATCAACTAGGGTTGTCTGTATCTTCCATGCTAGGCGGGTTATTCTCAAAAGGAGTGGACTCCGCTCCTCACTCACGAGAAAATGGCTGGTCACGGGGATGCCCAGTCCCATGCTCTAAGCAAATCAAATCGAAATAATTGCAAACAAAACTCCCCCTAGGGCTGTTGCTAGTTGGAGGCACTCGTTGTTTCGAGCCAGCCATGGATTGATGCTTGTTGGTGGTGCGGGAATATAAACTTTACCATTCTGTTTGGGAACCGCCTATAATGTGTGTAGCATGGAAGATATCGAGATCTCTCGGTTGTTATGTTGACAATGGAAGTATGCCGCTCAAAATATTATTTATCCCTATTTCAAAATCGAGCTCTGGCACCTCTACAAATCCCTGCTTCCCTCTGCGAAGGGCCTATCTATTTACTTTTATGTTGAGTCATCACCCTCTTATTAAAAAGCACCAGCTGGAGAGCACCGCTGTCATTTACATCCATTACTATTAATTTATATTGGGTATGACTATGACTGGATCTCTTTTACCATGAATTACAATGTATAGTCAGTCCTTGATCTTCAGAGGTGCTCTGCATTTATGTTTTGCGGTCTCAGAAAGGGCTAGCGAGATACCATCTTGTTATATCATATTATGATTGTTTTGAGAAAGTGTTGTCATCCGAGATTTATTATTATTGCTCGCTAGTTGATTATGTCATTGATATGAGTAAACATGAGACCTAAATGTTATTGTGAATATGGTTAGTTCATAATCTTTACTAAAAACTTGAATGCGGGCTTTACATATTTACAACAACAAGAGCAAACCGAGTTTGTAAAAGTTTTTCTTTATCACTTTTAGTTTGTCAACTGAATTGCTTGAGGACAAGCAAAGGTTTAAGCTTGGGGGAGTTGATACGTCTCCATCGTATCTACTTTTCCAAACACTTTTGCCCTTGTTTTGGACTTTAACTTGCATGATTTGATTGGAACTAACCCGGACTGACGCTGTTTTCAGCAGAATTGCCATGGTGTTATTTTTGTGCGGAAATAGAAGTTCTCGGAATGACCTGAAACTTCACGGAGAATATTTTTGGAATTAATAAAAAATACTGGAGAAAGAATCAAGGCCAGGGGGCCCACACCCTGTCCACGAGGGTGGGGGGCGCGCCCCCTGCCTCGTGGGCCCCCTGGTGCTCCACCGACCTGAACTCCAACTCTATATATTCACGTTCGGGGAGAAAAAAAATCAAAGAGAAGGATTCATCGCGATTTACGATACGGAGCCGCCGCCAAGCCCTAATCTCTCTCGGGAGTGCTGATCTGGAGTCCGTTCGGGGCTCCGGAGAGTGGAATCCGTCGCCGTCGTCATCACCAACCTTCCTCCATCACCAATTTCATGATGCTCACCGCCGTGCATGAGTAATTCCACAGTAGGCTTGCTTGGCGGTGATGGGTTGGATGAGATTTACCATGTAATCGAGTTAGTTTGGTTAGGGTTTGATCCCTAGTATCCACTATGTTCTGAGATCAATGATGCTATGACTTTGCTATGCTATGCTTGTCACTAGGGCCCGAGTGCCATGATTTCAGATCTGAACCTATTATGTTTTCATCAATATATGTGAGTTCTTGATCCTATCTTTCAAGTCTATAGTCACCTATTATGTGTTATGATCCGTTTACCCCGAAGTGACAATAATCGGGATACTTACCGGTGATGACCGTAGTTTGAGGAGTTCATGTATACACTAAGTGTTATTGCTTTGGTCCGGTACTCTATTAAAAGGAGGCCTTAATATCCCTTAGTTTCCAATAGGACCCCGCTGCCACGGGAGGGTAGGACAAAAGATGTCATGCAAGTTCTTTTCCATAAGCACGTATGACTATTCGGAATACATGCCTACATTACATTGATGAACTGGAGCTAGTTCTGCGTCACCCTATGTTATAACTATTGCATGTTGAATCGCATCCGGCATAATTCTCCATCACCGATCCAATGCCTACGAGCTTTTCACATATTGCTCTTTGCTTTGTTACTTTTTCGTTGCCACTGTTACAATTACTACAAACTATCATTGTTACTTTTGCCACCGTTACCGTTACCTCCATACTACTTTGCTACTAAATACTTTGCCGCAGATACTAAGTTATCCAGGTCTGGTTGAATTGACAACTCAACTGCTAATACTTGAGAATATTCTTTGGCTCCCCTTGTGTCGAATCAGTAAATTTGGGTTGAATACTCTACACTCGAAAACTGTTGCGATCCCCTATACTTGTGGGTTATCAGCGCGCACGTGTCATAGTAGAGGCGCGCATGTAGCATGTACACGTTCGTACAGCGGCCATCGTGCAGGAAAGTAAATACGGCCACATACGTACATACGGGCGGGGTCTCGAATGCCTACTCGCGCATACGTACGGTCAGGGCTGGGTCGGAACGGAGAAACTGCGTCGTCGTCATGTTCATGGGGAGGCAACAGAATGCGTTGTGTTCATCGGGAGGCAACGGAACGCGTGCTGTTCATCAGGAGACAACCAGCTTGGACGGAACAGCCGATGGAAACGAGGCCTGGCGTACCGCAGAACGGAGGAAACGGCCTTGTGTTCGACCGGCCACGGTGGAAACGGGATCCTGTTCATCGGGAGGGGTCTAGCGTAGCACAAAACGGAGGAAACAGACCTCCTATGGTCGAAACGGGGTCCTGTTGATCGGGAGGGGTGTGGCATACCGCAAACGGAGGAAACGGACTTGTGTTGGAGCGCTACGATCGAAATGGGGGTCCTGTTCATCGGGAGGGGTCTGGCGTACCGCAAAATGGGACTCCACGGGATACTGTTCATCTCCACCGTCGACCTCCTCCAACCTCCACGGGCTCCTATTCATCCATCGTCGACCTCCTCCAGCCTCCACCTGCGAATGTTCATCCACGGGCTCCTGTTCATGCAACCTCCACCACGCGCTCCTCCACCGGCTACTGTTCAACCAGCCCTCTCCATGGGGTCCTGTTCAACCACCCCTCCACGGGCTACTGTTCATCCATCCCTCCACCGGCTACTGTTCAACCAGCCCTCCACCGGCTACTGTTCAACCAGCCCTCCACGGGGTCCTGTTCATCCAGCCCTCCACGGGGTTCAGTTCATCCACCGGCTCGATTGATCGGGGTACTGTTCATCCAGCGGCAACGGCCTCTACTACCACGGGTTCCTGTTCATCCAACTCCCCACTGAGAACTGTTCATCCAAACCCCCTCAACAATGCTCACTGTTCATCAAGGGAAGGAGGCAGCAGTGTTTGATCGGCTTCAGTTAGCAGCAGTAGCAAAGGAATCAATCAGGTTCAGTTAACAGCAAGGGATCGATCAATCGCTCGGGTTCAGTAACGCGTAGCCTGCAGTGCAATCGCTCGGGTTCAGTTAGAGCCCAACACCTTGCTCGGGTTCAGTTAGAGCGCAACGCCTCGCACACACGCGTGTACGTACGAGAGAAACCCGCATCGCTCAGCCCCAGACCACCCACCGTAACTGTCGGGGATATACCCCGCGGTGTAAACCGGCCGGAAGTATAAACCGGCCGGACTTGGCGGTTTACTTGAGACCCGACTGACACTTGGCGATTCACTGGCGACCCGCACTGACCTGGCGGTTTACAAGCAACCCGCCTGGTCATTATGACTCACTGGTGACCCGGCGGGCGGGTCAGACGGATGACAAGGCCCAAGGCCCAGAAGGCCGGTTTATGTTAATGGTGGGCCGGTTTAAGAGGAAAGGCGTGAAGAATATTTGTCTTACAAGGAGTTAAGACCTGGACTTGTATCCGGTTTGTATTAGATATAGACTAGTCCTAATCCTAATAGGACTCCACATGTAACCCGTCCCTTCAACATATATAAGGAGGGGCAGGGCTCCCCAAAGGGGACAAGCTACAAGCAAGAGGAAATAATCTCTAGGGCTAGACACAAAGAGCCGGTTTACGGCGACTCCCTCATGAGCGTAATGAGATCTAGCCTCAAACAGCATGTAGGGTTATTACCGGATGATGTTTCCCGGGGCCCGAAGCTGTCTAAACCTTTGTCTTGTGTTGCGTTTCTGGATTCCGCTCAACCCCTCTCAAGCTACCACATAGATGCGTTGGCCTCACGACTAAGTCCTCTCACAAGGACATCTGCCGTGATGAAACTACGACAGTTGGCGCCCACCGTGGGGCTCGCGCACGGTGGTGTTGAGTTCTTGAAGGGATCTCTCTCAGGGATCGAGAAACTCGCAATTGAATCGGATGAAAAAGAATCGGCACGGAGCGATCGCATGAGCTACCAGACAACCACATGCAGAGCCGGCAAAAATTGTCAGAATTATAGTTAAACTTTGGAGCTGACAGATACGTGATTGATCAGAGATGAAGAGATTTTAGGGTTTATGTGCGCCGCCCTGTGCGTCGCTCAGCGACTCGTCGAATGCGAAGATTGATCAATGTCTGATACAGCAACCGTCGTACAAACCGAGACGACGTCTACTTCAGCGAGTCATATGTGTCCTGGTCGGATTCTTGGTTAAGGCTGCTCGCTGAATAAACAAAAAACAACAAACAGTGACAGGAGTAACTCCCAAGAGGATTGAATCACTGCTGCTGCTACGATCAAGGAAATCACAGCCAAGTACTAGTAGTTGCATGTTTTACGAGATCTGTTTGACTTTGGAATAGTACTACAAGCTACTCCTAGTACGCGAGCTTTATTCAGAGCAAGTTTGGATGGGTCAACTCCTATTCATCACGTGAAGACACGAGAAATATCAAGTGGAGTACTACTTTGATTCGAAGATGGACTTGTCACCTCCGAGCTGCCGTAGATCCACGCGATCGCCGAGTTGCGGTGCCGCCGGCACCCCCCGTTGCTACCTGGTTCTGCTCCGACCCGCTTGAGCGTGTCGCTTCCGAGCAGGCCGCACCTCTATCTGAGCCACCGGTTTTCTCCTGCTGCGCCCTTCCTATGTGGTCGCACCAGGCCGACCCTGCTATGGTCTCAGGCCGACCCGGTTATGGTCTCACACCGCCGCCACAGCGTCCCGCCTGGCCTCCTTCCCGCGCCGGTTCGCCTTCGTTGACCCGCTGTCGACCGCTTCTACTCGAGTCGCTGAGCCAACGCCTCCGGGGCTGACCTCACCTCCGCTGTCGCTTGCCGCCAAACCGCCCGGTCTCGCGCTTAAACCGCCGATGTACTCCAGCCTGGCCGAGTCGCCGTCGCTGGTTCACCTCTGCTCGAGCCACTGCCGGGTCGCCACGGACTCGCCTCTCCGCTGCCTATGGGTCGGTTCGCCACCACAAAATCATCTCCAGCTACCGCTTTGCTTTGCCTCTCCGCTGCCAAGCGGTGTCACCGAACCGGCCTCGCCACCTCCGTCTCCAACCGGGCCGCACATCCGCTTCGTCAGACCCGCCACGGCCCTACGCCGCCTCAAGTTCCTTGCCTCCGCCTTGCATGGCCTCCGCTGCAGCAACAACCACGCCCGTGGCCTCATGTTAAACCGCCTGCCTCAAATTCTGCCGCAGTAGCCCCGGATTCCACCTCCATCTCGGTCGCCGACGCCGTTGTCTCCAAGCTCATCTTGAGCCGCTGCGCGCCCTGTCTCCATTACCGATTTACGCCATGGGTGCCTCGAGTTCCATGCACGCCAAGCCAATCATGCTGCTCCTGCTGTCTTAAGTAGCAGGGTTGACTGCTCCTGCTGCGGTTCACCTTCAAGTCGCCGGCCACCGTCGAGTTGCGTGATTGGCTCGCTTCTACCGCAAAGCTGCTGCTGTGCCCGTCTGTGGCCTCGTCAAGCCTGTTGCGCTCGAACCGCCCTCGTCGGCGTGTCAGGCCGCCGCCAACTTCCGCAGCCGTCTCCACGAGTAGTTTTTTTAAGTCAGTTGCTGCTAAATCGGTGTCTGCCTGCAAGCGGTTTCAGCCCGCCTTACTCTGTGGCCATGACCACGCCGAATCTGTACTAGTGCAGCGTTGAGCAAGAGCAAGTGAGCAACAAGTCAAAGTTATAGCTGAAAAATCTATATACGGTAGTGCCTCGCGAGCACAGAGAGCTATATGCCCTGCAAATCCATGGCGTGAGAATAAACAAGAAGAAAAAAGAAGGCCACGTGGGTGCTACTGCTTCATCAGACTTACGTCTACGCGGTCATCTGACGCTGGCAGCGTGAGTGTTCATCTGACGAAATATACCAGGTGATATCCATCTAAGTCTATTCTTAGTACGCATTGTTTTTGTTAAAGAACAATTACTTTGGACCGTATATTTTGATATGCAGGACAATTATTCATTACAAAATGTAGTTTATACCGTGGGTACGGAGTACGCGCTGGCAACGTCCTGCCCGGTGTTTGTCCGTGTCACATTACACGGTGAATGGACGAGTGCCGGGGCCGCGCCTGTGTTTGACTCGCCCGTCCGTACTGGCTTACAACGCCGTGACCGACTCATCTATCTATATCACCTCTGATGTTGCAGTCGTCTTTGTCGTCCGTCTCTCGTGGCCTGGTCTACATGAACACACCGGGCCGCACCTATCTGCATGAGCTGTTTATTGAATATAAAGCAAGTCACAGCTTGGGTAGCCCGGTTTTTCTTTCAACAAATTGGAGGCAAATTATCATATACTATCAACCGCCGTCTGCACTAGATAGCTCAATGGGCAGGCACGCAAGTCGCCGCCACTACAGTTTGGATAAATTCAAATAGCCAGTTGGAAGGAACCATTGGCCGAGTTGTTGACACGGCTCATACAGATCATTTATAAACCGCCGCAGTCACCTCAACCTTCCATGGATTCACATCGTGCTATCAACACCAATGATATACAAGTTATGCCGGTTTATATCACGGTTAAATATGGAGAGTCTCAAGCCAACTCCTCGAGTCACCTTTGAGACTCGGGGGCTACAATGACACGACTCAGCAAATCTTACCAGTTTCAGCAAATTCAAGAACCTCATGACGTTGGAGGGAAAGATAACCCGGTCCCGGAGGCTACGACCCTATTGTTGAAAAATTTGAAGGCCAGCAGAAAAATTTCTGGCTTAGAAAGTATATGACAGTTACAAAATCCGGCTCAATGAAGAAGTTCCCGGTCATCAGAAAGGATCTGGTTTACAATCCGGTTCAAGGGAAATCTATTCTCCCACAAAGCTCTGAAGCGCTCAAATCCGGTTTAAAAATGTCCGGTTCAAAAAGGAATTAACTTCTCGCAAGTTCGAGTTGAAAGGCCGTCAGAAAATTTCCGGCTGAAAATGAAGATTCCGGTTTGCAATCCAGTTTAAGGGAAATCTGTTCTCCCACAAAGCTTTGAAGCTCTCAATATCCGGTTCAAAATCCCGGTTCAAGAAGGATTTATCTCTTGCAAAAAGTTAAATGGTGCCAAAGAGGACCTGCTGCCATGATGCGCGGTTCAAACATGGGTATCATGCCTTATTGGCTTATCATATTATTGATCACTTGGGGGCTTGGTCGTATCCGAACCATAGCTACACCTCTTGATCGGCGTAATGCCACAGCATCACTTGGGGGCTTGGTCGAACCCGAACCATAGCTGCACCTCTTGATCGGCGCAATGCCACAACATCACTTGGGGGCTTGGTCGTATCCGAACCATAGCTACGCCTCTTGATCGGCGTAATGCCATAGCATCACTTGGGGGCTTGGTCGAACCCGAACCATAGCAACGCCCCTTGATCGGCGTAATGCCATAGCATCACTTGGGGGCTTGGTCGAACCTGAACCATAGCTACACCTCTTGATTGGCGTAATGCCACAACATCACTTGGGGGCTTGGTCGAACCCGAACCATAGCTACACCTCTTGATCGAATTTGGGGCCTGGCAGCCCGTGAAAAGCCTCGACTACAACGGTTCTTATTTGCCGTTTGCTGAGTTTTCTTTGTTTTCATAAGATTTGTGACGTTTTTAAACCGGTGTTTATCAACCCGATTAGGCTGTCAACTACAAGTTGACAGTATACAATCAAATTATAATCCGGAGACTATCAGCCCGGTCTGGTTTTGACTCAAAGTCACTAGTACGGAATAAACCGGTGTTTATTACAACCCGGAACGAAGTCTTGGATGAGGTTTCTACTGTTTTGATAAACCGACATTCGTTCACCCGGTTTGACTTTCAATTACAAGTTGTCAGTATATGATCAGTCATAATCCGGAGATTATCAACCCGATCTGGTTTTGACTACAAGTTTCCAGTATTATATATGGTTAATCCGGTGTTCATCACAACCCGGCACGGTTTTATCATTAATCGGTACGATATGGAAGGAGTTATCAGTACTCAAGATTGGGGTTATCACCTTTACTACAATAAAGTTGGCCAACCAATGATGTGATTCAATGTCACAGGTATGATATATTTCATATTTGATTATTCTTAAGTGCAGCCTTGGTTATCAACCCAGGTTATATGTTGGGCATTATGACCCGTCCGGCGGTAAACCGGCATGACACTTTAAACTTGCTGTCTGCAGAAACAGGTTGAATAAAGCATGATTATAAATCACCGGCGTTTATTAACCCGGCCTGGGTTTTGACTATAAATCGCCAGTATGATGATAAATTATCCGGTGTTTATTAAACCGGCCTGGCTTTTGACTATAAATCGCCAGTATGATGATAAATTATCCGGTATTTATTAAACCGGCCTGGCTTGGGATTATAAGTCGCCAGTATATATTTGGATTGCGCTATTGGAATCATGCGCTCATAAATCATTGGATTATATTATTCAAATCTTCAAATAGCCAACATGGTTGGATTTTTATTATGGTTATCAATAAACAATATTATGATTGAGGTTTTCAAAGTCGCTTTAGCGCATGGATATTATTTTACCGATGGATATGATTTATTCCACAATGGAAGGAATAGTCCCGAGTCGCTGCAGGGTTACGACCCGGCACTTGGGGGCTACATTATTCAAATTGAGATTATACCAAATATGCAAGTCTCATGTCGCTGCAAGCATGCACCATGACACTTGGGGGCTAATGCAAAGTCATTTTTATTGGCCTTATGGAAGACCCGACTCATCACATCATAATGAGCCGGCCCTTGGGGGCACCAATTGCTCCTGTCAACAATTCAAGGTACACAAGTCTTAAAACCACTATATTGAAAGGTCCATTGCTCAGTTGGTAAAGCACAAAGCTCTTAACCTTGTGGACGTGGGTTCAAGCCCCATGATGGGGGTTACATTATATGATGTTCTTTTCAAAGGAGTGTATATAAAGTACCAGCTCAATATTATCTTACTGAGCCGGCCATTGGGGGCTACACGTTATTGTTCAAATCTACATGATCATATTTATAAAGTCCCTGCTCATTATTGCATAATGACCCGACACTTGGGGGCTACATATATGGAGTATTCAGTTTTTACTAGTGACTGAGATGAACAACATGGATTTCTTCAAAGTGGCAGTAATTATATGGAAACAAGCCTTAAGCCATCACTTTGTTCTGCTCAAGACTTGGGGCTACAGGTAATATGGATATAAGGGAGAAAAAATCCATAGATAATATGGATATAAGGGAGAAAAAAATCTTCAAATTCTCAGTTCTGAGCAAACCAGATTGACCCGGTGTTTGCAACAATTATGACCCGGCGTCAGTAACAATTATGACTCAGTGCCATCCATATTTACGAACCGGTAATTTTGGTAATATTAAACCGGCAAGTTTTATATCTTCAAACCGGCTGAATATCAGATGAGTATTTCAAGACCAAATATTTCTTAAGCCGGCGCTTTGGAAGCCGACTCAAGTGGATTATTCTTCACAATATTTTTCTGTGAGAAACCAATGTCAGCAAATTGAGTATGAAGCTGGCTTATTGACCTGGATTTTCTAGAAGAAGGAAATGACAAGGAATTAATGATGATCAGGTGCCGGTTTACAAGAATTCTTAACTCAGAGCATAATCTGTCAAGTTTGTTCTTGTATTTATTTTACAGGATCAGTTTAACATGGATAAATCCAAATTAAACTGGGGGCTAATGTTGGGGATATATCCCGCGGTGTAAACCGGCCAGAAGTATAACCCGGCCGGACTTGGCGGTTTACTTGAGACCCGACTGACACTTGGCGATTCACTGGCGACCCGCCCTGACCTGGCGGTTTACAAGCAACCCGCCTGGTCATTATGACTCACTGGTGACCCGGCGGGCGGGTCAGACGGATGACAAGGCCCAAGGCCCAGAAGGCCGGTTTATGTTAATGGTGGGCCGGTTTAAGAGGAAAGGCGTGAAGAATATTTGTCTTACAAGGAGTTAAGACCTGGACTTGTATCCGGTTTGTATTAGAGATAGACTAGTCCTAATCCTAATAGGACTCCACATGTAACCTGGCCCTTCAACATATATAAGGAGGGGGGCTCCCCAAAGGGGACAAGCTACAAGCAAGAGGAAATATTCTCTAGGGCTAGACACAAAGAGCCGGTTTACCGACGACTCCCTCATGAGTGTAATGAGATCTAGCCTCAAACAGCATGTAGGGTTATTACCGGATGATGTTTCCCGGGGCCCGAAGCTGTCTAAACCTTTGTCTTGTGTTGCGTTTCTCGATTCCGCTCAACCCCTCTCAAGCTACCACATAGATGCGTTGGCCTCATGACTAAGTCCTCTCACTAGGACATCTGCCGTGATGAAACCACGACAGTAACCAAGAACTCCCCCGATATTTTCATCGCCCTTGCTTCTACCATGGTTTTCTCTGCCATGGACGGCCCAAAGAATGTCATGCAACTGCGTCTCCGGCCCGCCCAGGACGAAAAGCCCATTTTCTGTCATGATTTTTTGTCATAGAAGTAGGAGCCCACCACATCTATGATGATATTTGGTTTTGTCACAATTATCGTCATAGAATTGTCATAAGCATGACAAAAAAAATTCGTTTGGCCCAAAATGTCACGGGTGTGTCTTTTTTTAGTGAATATACTTAGCATAGTCAGCATACCACAGAGTGTTACGAGAAACATTTATTGTAGCTAGTTGTTCATCAAGAAAACTATCATCAATAGGTAGTGGGTCATCAAGGATATTTTCTAACCTAGACAAGTTATCAGCTATGGGGTTCTCAGCTCCTTTTCTATCAGTAATATGTAAATAAAATTCTTGTAGCAAAAGAACCCACCTAATGAGTCTAGGTTTAGCATCTTTCTTTTCCATAGGATATTTTATAGAAGCATGATCAGTGTGAATAGTTACTTTGGAATCAACAATATAAGGTCTGAATTTATCACAAGCAAACACAACTGCTAAAAATTCTTTTTCGGTAGTAGTATAATTTCGTTGAGCATTGTCTAGAGTTTTACTAGCATAATTGTCGGTGTACGAAAGTAGGGTCCCTTTTTGCACCCCTTTACTTGTGCGCGGGCAGTCGTAGTCCCACGCCCCTGGCCACGCTTGGCGGGGCAGAGAAAGCAAAGCCACAAGACAACCAGAGCGACGCCAAGCCAGGAACACGAAGAGCAGAAGGGCGAGGTGAAACTCCCCCGGCAAGACCCTTGCCGGGGCGGCCTCCACAACCCCGGCAAGGTCCTTGCCGGGGCAACTAGCCCAACACCAGCAGAGCCGCCACCCTTGAGCCCGAGAGTTCCAACACCATCAACCACTTTGGAACCGAGGCTCGGGAGGGACCTCCATGGTGGCATGCAGATGTTTGTGAAGACCAGAAGCATACAAGACTAGATGATAACCAGAAGACGAAGATCCTCGGCAAGATCCTTGCCAAGGATACACACGAGACCCCCGGCAAGCCCCTTGTCGGGGACGACCATGATGCCATGGCAAGACCCTTGCCGGGACGACCACGATGCCCCGGCAAGACTCTTTCCGAAGACATCCGCGGGGCTGCAGCCAGGCCCACATCTGCGAAGACTCCACCGCCGTTCCCATGCAGCTGCCAGCCCACCAACTAGGCGAGCACCTGCGCGGCGACGTGCGGCCTCCAAGCCAACTCAGCAAGCACTTGCGTGGTGGCATGCAGATATACGTGAAGACTCTGCCACCGCACCAACTCAGCAGCCAGCCAGCCAGCGTAGCACTACACGCCTTGTCAACTCGGACGCGCGTCGAAGCCAGGCGAGGCGGCGACAACTGGGATGAGCTTCCTTGCCGTCCCCGATAAAGGAAGAAGGGTATGTCGGCAGCGCATTAAATGTGTTTGTCCTACGGTGCCAGAGGATAGACTCGACCACTGTATAGCTTTCCACCTCCCGTGTGCCATTGTGGCAGCCCCTTTGTCTATAAAAGGAGGCCCGCGGCGTACTGATAGAGGATTCGGACTTTTTGTACCCTGCACGCCTTGTAGCTAGTCCAAGAACACCAGATAAACATAAAACAGCAGGAGTAGGGTATTACGCATCACTTGCGGCCCGAACCTGGATAATCCCCCGCGTCATTCTTCTAATCCCGCTCTTCCCACAACCCTGCGCCCGCCAACCGTAGCAAAAGGGATTCCTCGTGATCCCGTAGGTGTCGTTTCCCCCCTCCTTGGCGCGCCAGGTAGGGGTGCAAGCTATGAGAAATCCGGTTTTGAAGACGACGCCTCAACTTCATCATCACGATGGCCCCCAAGAAGAAGGGGATGGTGGCGATCGGATCACCCAGAGCAGGCCCATCCGCACCAGCGCGAGCGGGCGATGGGGTGGCCACGGATGGCGCCAAAGGCACCGCCCGTGAGCATCCACGACACTCTGGCACCCGGAGCCGAGCGAGCGACGTCTTGCGGGCCCAAGACGACGGGCCACACGCCGCTGGGTCCGGGGGTGGTGCCGTGCTACCCACGGGGGGCCCGGCAACCTCTACGGCGCCCCAGCTGGCACCCGTGCCGCAACCTTCCCAGGCCGCGCGCGATAAGCAACACCGCGATGCCGGAGACCCAAGGCACCGCCGCGAAAAGAGTCCTGTGCACGACTCGCGGGACGCACCAGGCCGGCGAGCGCGCTCAGACGCTGGTGGAAGCAACGTGCGACCGCGAGACCGTGATAGAGCCCCTTTTGACCTGGTTAGAAGCCGGAGCGCGTCACGGTCTACGCAACTCTCGCCGCCACCCACACCAGCGGAAGCACTGGCGTGCGTGCAGCTGCTCCTCGACTTCCCCCTGCTGCGGAGAAGCTCGACGAGTGGAGAGCCACCATCCGTAGCCTTGTCAGCTTCGCCAACAAAGACGAGCCGCTCCCAATGGGACCCTCACACCGGCATCCCGACGAGCTGGTGCATGCCAGCGGTGGGGGGACCT
>NC_057796.1:235805173-235808118 GCF_018294505.1 Triticum aestivum | reverse complement strand
CACCGGCCCGTCGACCCGACGTCGATGTCAACGTTTCCACAACGTCGTCCGACCCACGAACCCGCCGCGACCAACGTCAAGTCCTTCGGGAACGGGCCCAGGAAGACGCTCGAACTACCATTGAATGACGACGGGCGACGCACCATCAGTCAGATCGGTGTGCGGGGCCTACTATGGACCACCCGGCGCCAGGGGGCCCCGACGACCTGCCTTACGAGGTGGGTTGTCCAGCCTTTACCCAAGAGCTGCGACAGTTCCAGTGGCCCTCCCACCTGATGTCTACTACACAACCTTTTTCTTGTAGACATTGTTGGGCCTCCAAGTGCGGAGGTTTGTAGGACAGTAGCAAATTTCCCTCAAGTGGATGGCCTAAGGTTTATCAATCCGTGGGAGGCGTAGGATGAAGATGGTCTCTCTCAAGCAACCCTGCAACCAAATAACAAAGAGTCTCTTGTGTCCCCAACACACCCAATACAATGGTAAATTGTATAGGTGCACCTATTCGGCGAGGAGATGGTGATACAAGTGCAATATGGATGGTAGATATAGGTTTTTGTAATCCGAAAATGTAAAAACAGCAAGGTAGCAAGTGGCAAAAGTGTGTGTAAACGGTATTGCAATGCTAGGAAACAAGGCCTAGGGTTCATACTTTCACTAGTGCAAGTTCTCTCAACAATAATAACATAATTGGATCATATAACTATCCCTCAACATGCAACAAAGAGTCACTCCAAAGTCACTAATAGCGGAGAACAAACGAAGAGATTATTGTAGGGTACGAAACCACCTCAAAGTTATCCTTTCTGACCGATCTATTCAAGAGTCCGTAGTAAAATAACACGAAGCTATTCTTTCTGTTCGATCTATCATAGAGTTCGTACTAGAATAACACCTTAAGACACATATCAACCAAAACCATAATGTCACCTAGATACTCCAATGTCACCTCAAGTATCCATGGGTATGATTATACGATATGCATCACACAATCTCAGATTCATCTATTCAACCAACACAAAGAACTTCAAAGAGTGGCCCAAAGTTTCTACCGGAGAGTCAAGACGAAAACGTGTGCCAACCCCTATGCATAAGTTCACGAGGTCACGGAACGCGCAAGTTGATCACCAAAACATACATCAAGTGGATCACGTGAATATCCCATTGTCAACACAGATAAGCACATGCAAGACATACATCAAGTGTTCTCAAATCCTAAAAGACTCAATCCGATAAGATAACTTCAAAGGGAAAACTCAATCCATTACAAGAGATTAGAGGGGGAGAAACATCATAAGATCCAACTATAATAGCAATCTCGCGATACATCAAGATCGCGCCGAATTAAGAACACGAGAGAGAGAGAGAGAGAGAGATCAAACACATAGCTACTGGTACATACCCTCAGCCCCGAGGGTGAACTACTCCCTCCTCGTCATGGAGAGCGCCGGGATGATGAAGATGGCCACCGGAGAGGGATTCCCCCCTCCGACAGGGTGCCGGAACGGGTCTAGAATTGTTTTCGGTGGCTATAGAGGCTTGCGGCGGCAGAACTCCCGATCTAGGTTATGTTCTTGGGGTTTCTGTATATATAAGAGGTTTTGGCGTCGGGAACAAGTCAGGCGGGTCTCCGGGCTGTCCACGAGGCAGGGAGGCGCACCCCCACCCTCGTGGGCAGCCCGCGACACTTCTGGCCGAACTCTTTTACTCCATGGCCTTCTTCTGGTCCAAAAATAAGTTCCGTGAAGTTTTAGGTCAATTGGACTCCGTTTGGTTTTCCTTTTCTGCGATACTCAAAAACAAGGAAAAAACATAAACTGGCACTAGGCTCTAGGTTAATAGGTTAGTCCCAAAAATCATATAAAATAGCATATAAATGCATATAAAACATCCAAGGTCGATAATATAATAGCATGGAACTATCAAAAATTATAGATACGTTGGAGACGTATCAAGCATCCCCAAGCTTAATTCCTGCTCGTCCTCGAGTAGGAAAATGATAAAAACAGAATTTTTTATGTGGATTGCTACCTAACATATTTATCAATGTAATCTTCTTTATTGTGGCAAGAATATTCAGATCCATAATATTCAAGACAAAAGTTTAATATTGACATAAAAATAATAATACTTCAAGCATACTCACCAAGCAATTATGTCTTCTCAAAATAACATGGCCAAAGAAAGCTTATCCCTACAAAATCATATAGTTTGGCCATGCTTCATTTTCGTCACACAAAAATGCTCTCATCACGCACAACCCCGATGACAAGCCAAGCAATTGTTTCATACTTTAGTAATCTCAAACTTTTTCAACTTTCACGCAATACATGAGCATGAGCCATGGACATAGCACTATGGGTGGAATAGAATATAATGATGGGGGTTATGTGGAGAAGACAAAAAAGGAGAAAGTCTCACATTGACGCGGCTAATCAACCGGCTAGCACTATTGGAATTAGCTTATTTGTCGTCTGCCAGTTCTTTGGCGTCTGCTAGCAGACGGCAAAGAAGGTCTTTGCCGTCCGCTTACAAAAAACGGACGACAAAGAACTGGCTGATGGCAAAGAAGGATTTTGCCATCAGCCAGTTCTTTGTCGTCCGCTAGCTGACGGCAAAGAGATAGGTGGCCCCACTTACGAGCTGATTAGATAAAACTTAACGGCACACCCTCTTTGCCGTCCGCTAGCGGACGACAAAGAGAGAAAAATAGCGAACGACAAAGAACGGCGGACGACAAAGACCTAACTTCACTTACCTAACTAACGGCCGAGCCCCCCCACCGTCTTTCCTCTCTGTTTCTCTCCACGACCAGATCGACCCCCCGCCGCCCCCAGCACCCGCCGCCGCCCCGCCACCGCATCCGCCACCCACCGCAGCCTGCCCCGTCGCCCCACCACCCCGCCGCCCCCACCCGCTGAAGCCCCGTCGCCCCACCATCCCGCCGC
>NC_057796.1:235727196-235804391 GCF_018294505.1 Triticum aestivum | reverse complement strand
CCGCACCCTGACACCCCGATCGACCCCGACACGACACCCCGACCCCGAAACAGCACCCCGACCCCGACACGGCACCCCGACACCGACACGACACCCCGACCTCCGACACCTCCCGAAAAGGTGCTCTTTGGCCTTCCAGAGGCCGACGGGGTCATATATTTGTGTATTATGAGTTCGGTCATATATTTTTCGATTTTGTTATGAAAAACATCATATATAATTGTGTTGATCGGGTAGATTTAAATGTGCAGTTGTTTCATCGCTGCGAGGTTTGGTGTTCGACGACCTCCCCGTGCGTTTGACGAGCTCTGCCCCTTCGTTCGTGGGTGAGCACAAATGACATGTCCTCCTCCCCCCTTAATTATTTGCTCTGTTCCGGTGTTCATGCCGATGAAACTTGATAGCTAGCTATATATCTGTCTCGAATCATCAGTATGCGTAACCAATATGTGTCTCCTGTTCGAAAGCGTTATAGTTATACATATGCATGCATTTGCATATTTATAACCATGATTCTTTCGAATTGTCCAACGCTATCCATGGACAGCCCGAGTATGTGTAGATTGGGTTCATTTTCCCATGTGCTTTGCTCCGGATCCGATGCATAAATTTCATCAGTGCCTCCCCTGTTGTTCTCCGGGTACACATCCTCTCTGTTTATTGTAGAGACGTGTATCAGGAGAACAGTGGGGAGGTGCTGCCGAAATTTTGCGTCGGATCGGGAGCATAGCATGGCAAAATGAACCCAATCTACACATACTCGGGTGGGATTAGGACCTATCATTACCTATTAGAGTGTAGGTTGCATGGACGTAATAAAATTGACAAAGTAGATCAACTGATGAATATATACATGGTGAATTATATATATATATATATATATTTGTTGTGTGTCCAGTAGCTCTGAAAGTCAAGATGAGTGATCGTGCGTGGATGTACACCGGTCACACTGGTCAGAACAAATGGAGCACTGAATGCTTCACAAAAACCAAGGGGTTTGTGCAAGCCGCATTTGCAAATGGCCAGAGGAAAACCTAGTGCCCCTGTTTACGGTGCGGCAATTGGGAAAAGAGGACAGAGGCTGAAATGGGCAAACACCTGCAGAAGAGTGGTTTTACGCCCGATTATACAGTGTGGACATATCATGGTGAGTCTGCCCAACGTGACCGAGCTGAGGTGGATCATCGTCACACCGACGAGCATGGTACCGGGATGGAAAACATGGTGCAAGACTTCGATGATGCTCGGGATTCGGACGAGGAGATGGAGGAATCTGCAAAGGCCTTCAATGAAATGTTGGAGTCTTCAAAACGTCCGCTCCACGAGCACACTGAGCTTTGTCAGTTGGATGCCATCTCACAAGTAATGGCTCTGAAGGCTCAGTTCAACTTGGGCAGAGAATGCTACGACGCAATGATGACAGTATTTGGACGCTTTCTACCCAAAGGCCATGTAATGCCTGCAAACCCGTACCATTCGGACAAAATCCTCCGTGCACTGAAGATGCCCTATGAGAAGATACATGCCTGTGAGAAAGGATGTGTCTTATTTAGGCTTGACTATGCGGACTTGAACTATTGCCCCATTTGCAAGTCTTCCAGGTATGTTGTGGTAGACAACGGTATGGGTGAGAAGACACAGACCAAAATCCCCATTAGTGTTCTTCGGTATATGCCAATCGTACCAAGACTTCAACGTCTTTTCATGGTCGAAGAGACGGCCAGACAGATGACATGGCACAAAACGGGCAAAAGAACCGAACTAGATGCAGATGGGAATCTGATGATCGTACACACATCGGATGGTGTTGCGTGGAAAAGTTTGAAGAATTACATGCTGACAAAGCGGCAGATTCGAGGCATCCTCGAGTCAGCATCAGCACGAATGGGTTCAGTGTGTTTGGTCTGACGGCAGCCCAATACAGTTGTTGGCCCGTATTTGTCTCTCCACTCAATCTCCCCCCGGACAGATTATGCAAAGAAAGAACATTTTCCTGACGTTGATAATTCCATGGCCCAACTATCCGGGGAAAAATATGAATGTGTACATGCAGCCGCTTAAGGACGAATTGCAAGAAGCCTAGGATAATGGGTTCAAGACATACAACGCCTATAGCAAACGGAACTTCATAATGCGTGTCTGGTACATGTACTCGACGCATGACTTGCCAGCGTATGCGCTATTCGTTGGCTGGTGTGTGCATGGAAGGTTCCCGTGCCCCACATGCATGGGAGCTCTTGAGTTTCATTGGCTTCAGGCCGGTCGCAAGTTTTCTTGCTTCGACATGCATAGACAGTTCCTGGATCCTTGCCATAAGTTCAGGAAAGACAAGAAGAACTTCATCAGAGGTAGAGTTGTCAAAAACTCTGCACCACCTGCGTTGATAGGCCAACAGACCCTGGATCTGTTAAACGCTCTCGAGCCAGATCCAGAGCGTCTAGGGTACTTCAAGGGGTATAATTCTAAGCACGCCTGGACTCACAAGACATGCTTATGGGATCTGCATTACTTCAAAGACCTCCTTTGCCCACACATCATCGACGTGATGCACACCGAGAAGAATATCGCCAAGGCACTTTTTGGTACATTGTTCGGCATAGATGGGAAGTCAAAGGATAATACTAAGGCTAGAGTCGATCTGGAGGCCCTATGTGATAGGCCGTTACAAAACATGAAAGAACCGAAAGGAAAGCAGGACTGGACGAAGCCAAAGGCATGGTTCAATCTTGGAAGGCCAGCTATGAGGGAAATTATCTTGTGGGTGAAAATGCTGTTGATGTTCCCTGATGGGTATGCAGTGAATCTAAAGAGGGGAGCGAGTCTTGATAAATTTAAGATATTTGGTCTCAAGAGTCATGATTGGCACATATGGATTGAGCGGGTAATGCCGGTGATGTTGCGTGGCTTCATCCCTGAGGATGAATGGCTAGTACTGGCAGAACTCAGCTATTTCTTCCGTGTTCTTTGTGCGAAAGAACTATCACCTGGCGTGCTAGAAGAAATGGAAGAGTTGGCGCCGGAGTTGATCTGCAAGTTAGAGAAGATATTTCTACCGGGCTTCTTTAATCCAATGCATCATTTGATTTTGCACCTCCCAACCGAGGCAAGATTGGGGGGCCCGTGCAAAATCATTGGTGCTACCCAACTGAGAAGGATGCAGAAGACGCTTCGACAAAAATGTAAAAATAAGCGTAGAATTGAAGCATCGATGGCTGAGGCATTCATCACTGAGGAGGCGGCAAACTTCGCGACAGCACACTACGAAGCCAAAAATCGTCATTTGCATAATCCGAAGCCTCGGTACAATGCTGACGAACCTCGAAAGGGTGGATCCAACCTCAGCCTATTCAAAGGGAATCTCG
The DNA here is from genome assembly GCF_018294505.1 of Triticum aestivum. NCBI lineage: Eukaryota > Viridiplantae > Streptophyta > Magnoliopsida > Poales > Poaceae > Triticum > Triticum aestivum. Next base: position 235,801,029 of record NC_057796.1, on the reverse strand, counting down.
CACCAGCCAGTGGTTCGGAACCAGTATCTTTGGATAACGAAGAATGGCGGACCATTATGTTGTATATCTTCAACAATCTGACAGAAGTGCGGCCGTACATCGAGTAAGTTCTCGGTACATTGTTTCGCAACTTCTATTTCCTTTGGACTGCTCTTATTCCTAGATATTTCATACAGTCGATACATCGCCATATTCTCGTATGGAGCGGTGATCCAAAAGGATTCCGTCGAAGAGTATGAGCTTCTCGCAAAGCAAGGAGGCGGCTATCCCGGTTTCATCTCTTGGTTCAAACAAACGGTAATTTCTATTAGACCATTTCATTTCATTCGCTAATTTCTGCCTAATGCAACAATCCTTTCATATTAAACTTGTAGGCTAATTCAGAGTCTATGGACGCCGAATTGAGACAAGTCGCTAATGGTTTTTACTATAAGGTCCGTTCATTTGACAAATACGACATCAACAGGTATCGCTTTCGTACCTATGGCAAAGAGCTATCTATGGCCGACCGAAAGTCTACAAATTGTTGTCTATCTGCTATCAGCGAAGGAGGTACCGAGTATTATGGGAGAATTGAAGCAATTTATGAACTTCTGTTCTATGGTGACAACCCACTGAATGTCGTACTCTTCAAATGTTATTGGTTTCAGCCGAAGGAGACTAGAAGGACTCATGAACATATAGGGCTAGTTGAAATCAAACAAAGCACCCATTTAGATGTTCCTGATGTCTATATTACGGCTCAAGAGGCGACCCAAGTAATCTATCTACCGTGGGCCTGCCAAACTAATCCAAATCTGAAAGGTTGGGATGTCGTTTATGAAGTGCCGCCACGTGCTAGACTATCTCCCCCAAAGGAAGAGGATTATGAACCTCACATTAACCCAGACACATATGAAGGAGAATTCTTCCAAGAGACACGTCTTTCCAAAAAGTGTTTCAAGAACCGCTATACTTCACCCCAAAACATTGAAGTAGACAGTGACAGTGAATCCGACATCAACCCAGAGGAGGAACAAGAAGAGCCGGAACAAGAAGAGGTTACTGCTGCGGATGACCTGTCAATGCTTGACCGATTACGTCAAGGTGGCCTTCCACATGTTAATGCCACTGAACCCTATGAGCCCGTCATTGATTATAGTGATGATGATGATTATGCATTTATTGATGATAGTGATCGAGATTATTAGTAGTGTCAGGTATTCAATTTTTTTATGTTGTACTTGATGATGATACACTTAAGTGATATACATATTATTATTCATGTCGGTATTTTTTTATGTTGTACTAATTTCGTTTACTCTTTGTCATGGCAGGTGTTGAAAGATGGTGGGCGCTGGTCGGGAGCGCTCCGAGGCCCCTTCTTCGTCGGTGCGTGGTGGGAGGTCTTCCATTCCACACGCACCTGTACGCCGAGCGTTGCTGGACAGTATGGCGACACCGCTGGGCCCTTCTTCGTCGACAGCGGTGCCCAGCAGGGGACGAGGTAAGGGAGGGAAGAAGAGAGGAGTTGGAGAATGTGGTCGCGGGAGAGGAGGTAGGGTGACTGCTAGGGCGCCTTCCTCGCCGCGACCCCCAACTGTTTCACCCGAGCACGTGACTGCTAGGGTGGACTCGTCCGATGAGGAGGCTACACGGACTCCGGTCCACGAGCCTTCGGCCCACAAGCCTCGGGTCGACGGGCCTTCAGCTCATGAGCCTTGGGTCGAGGAGCCTTTGGCCCACGAGACCCCGGAGGAGCACACGTCTGGATGGGGTACCTGGCCGGATAAGCCTGAGGGGCCGAGTGGCCATGCTGATGATGGCGGGGAGCCGACTGATATTGAGGAGGAGGGGGCACCGTCTACCAGCGTGGTTGTACACGGCTCCCGTCCGTGCCGGCGACCCTCGAGCAGAGGTGGTTGATTTTCCCTGATGGGGAGAGGTAAGTGCATTTAATCTTCTTGTACCTTCTGCATTCACGTTTCTTCAAATATCTAATGCGTTGGCCTTGTCATGCTGTAGGGGTTGGGACCACCATCATAGTGTCCACCGGCCCAACTCTGTCCTTGGAGTGCTTTGCCGGCAAAACTTCTCGGGGTTTGTCACGTTGCCTGGTGAGGGTCGGCTTCCAGAGCTTGGATTGAGCTGGGAGCACTACTTGGCTGCCCCGGCCCCGCCGGGTGAGATTATCGACGGTGTCTTGTGCGACATGAGGGCAGACGTGGTGATCAGAAAGTTCAGGGTAATTTCTCCTTTACACATTTAAAAATCTTCAACTTGCTAGTTATTAATTGTACTAATCAATATTGTCTCATTTGATTGCAGACATTCTACAGGTGTGAGGAGGGATACGAGGAGGAGGCGGCAAATGTTATCGAGAACGGCTGCAAGCGCCTACTACAGAACTTACGGCACGAGGCTCGGGTGCAGGCTGTTCGAGACTACTATGCCTTGCGTGGTATCAAGAAGCCCAAGCCGGCGTGCCGCGATAAGTTCCTGAGTAAGGAGCAATACATGAAGGTAATTCTTAAGGCCTTGTACTTACTTCCTTCATTTAGTAATTCATAGCCATAGCGCTCAAGTTTCTATTTGCTAACATAGGCACCTCCGAGATGGTGTACGGATCGGATGGATTGTTGGGAGGTGTTGGTCAATGAGTGGTGCTCAAAAGAATGGCTAGCCGTCCACAACGCGGCCAAGGACAAATGTGCCCAAATGGAAGGTGTGCCACACCATCAAGGCAGCTCCAACTTATATCAGTTCGGGCGGAACTGGGTATGTGGTTTGCTTCATGATTCATGCAATTCATTCATCATGCTATCTTGAGCCCTTGAATTACTAATTTACTTTGTTTCTCTCTTTCAGGCACGCTACAATAAGGCGGATAAGGTGCCAGAGGTGTACGACCTGTATGCGATGGCCCACACTGCCTCCTTCAAGAAAGTCAAGGCATTCTCTCTGTCTGACCTCGATGATGCAAACAACTTCACCAACATCTCCTCCCACGACAAGCTCGTGAAATATAGAGATGAGGGGAAGGCGAGGAAAGGGGAGGACTTTAACCCGAGCCAGGGTCCCATTGATCCAGAGCTGGTGATGAATCTGGTGGCGGGAGGTCCCATGGCTCCATAGCCATTGGAGATGAACTTATCCGTTGTCCTAGCACTCTCCCGGAGATCAAGGCGCGCCAGTCGAGCTCTGCTCTTGAGATAAGGCCTCGTGAACGGCCAGTCCAACTCGCCATCAAGGTTAGTTATACGTACTCAGCTATCTTTCTCCATTACATTGTCTGTGCTTCCATCAATGATTACAAATGGTAACGAGGAGTGGTGTTGCAGGCTGCTATATAGAGTGAGAGAGATAGAACGGAGAAACTTCTGGCGGAGGCGGCAGACAGGCAGCGGGAGTTGGAGGAGAGGACGACAACGATGTTGGAGGAGGAGAGGGCACAGAATGACATGCAGGCAAGGGCCATGTACGAGCTCCTTGTGCTAAGTTTCTTCTGCAGATTAGACAAAACATTCATGTAGTGTTTGTCTCATTACTAACTAGTATGACTGAGTCGTCAAAACCAAATGTGCAGTCTGTGTGCGAGAAGACCGGTCAGACCGCTCCGCCGATGCCAGTTATTGCTCCTGGGACCACGGTGAGTTTAATTTGAATGGACATTACTTGCTAGTCTTAACATTTGAGTGTCATCATGCTAATGATACATTGGAAATGATCTTTGGTGCAGCGTAACTCCAGACAAGCATCGCACGATCCTTCTCCAGCTACCGGCACGAGCCAGCCCGCTCCTACACCTCCATGATCATGGTAAGTTTCTCTAGTGTTTTGGTTAACAAATGCATAAAGACCTAGACTTAGCCTTATTTCCTCCAATATGCTTACCACAATGACCTAGAGTTAGCTTCTTTTCCTCCAAAATGACTTAATAAGCTTACTGACCTCCAAAACCATCCATTTTACCTAAGTTAGCTCTAAAACGATCTATACTTAGCTTTGTTTCCTCCAAAATGACCTAAGTTAGCTCTAATATGCTTAGTTAACTAGGTTTGCTCAATAATGACATGTACTTAGCTTACTTATGTCAAAAATGGCATAATTAGCTTAGTTAGTTCATAAACAATCCATTTTATCTAAGTTAGCTCTAAAATGACCCATTATACCTTTGTTAGCTCATAAATGATCCATTTTTCCCAAGTTAGCTCTAAAATGACCCATTTTACCTAGACTAGCTCCAAAATGATCCATTTTACCTATGTTAGCTCTAAAATGACCCATTTTACCTAGGTTAGCTCCAAAATGACCCATCTTACCTAGGTTAGCTCCAAAATGATGCATTTTACCCAAGTTAGCTCTAAAATGACCCATTTTACCTAGATTAGCTCATAAACGATCCATTTCACCTAGGTTAGCTCACAAACGATCCATTTTACCTAGTTTAGCTCCAAAATGAGCCATCACACCTAGGTTAGCTCTAAAATGATGCAATTTACCTAAGTTAGCTCATAAACGATCTATTTCACCTAAGTTAGCTCATAAACGATCGATTTCACCTAACTTAGCTAAAAAACGATCCATTTCACCTAGGTTAGCTCCAAAATGACCCATCTTACCTAGGTTATCTCTAAAATGATGCATTATAACTAAGTTAGCTCATAAACGATCTATTTCACCTAGGTTAGCTCATAAACGATCCATTTCAACTAAGTTAGCTCATAAATGATCCATTTCACCTAAGTTAGCTCATAAATGGCATATATACTTCTTCTTCTAGTCACCTTTTTCTAACTTTCTTATTTGCCATTTTGCAGATTTCATTGACTTCACGGAAGCTAGCTTGCTATGATGGAGTGCTTGTTTTTTCTTTCATTCTCCTCTAGTATTCTTCTAGCTTGCTATGATGGAACTTGCTATCTTGATGAAACTTTGCATTGTAATATGTATGGATGGAACAATGTGTATGTGCAACTTGCTATGTATGAATGGATGGAACTATATATGTATGCACGATGAAACTTATGTGCTGGATATGTCATATGTTTGCTGTTAATTAGCCCTGTGAAACATATATATATATATATATGTCATATATTTGCTGTGAAAATTGCTGGATTAAAAAAACAGAAAAAAGAGGCACCTTTGCCGTCAGCTGCTGATGGCAAAGGCTCCTTTGCCGTCTGCCGCGGACGGCAAAGAAGCCACGCGGCGGCCACCTGTGCTCCCTCGGAGCTGACCCATTTGGTCAGTTTGCCTACAGCGGCGGACGGCAAAGGCTTTGCCTACAGTGGCAGACGGCAAAGAATGCCCACATTTGCCTACAGCAGCAGACGGCAAAGGCTTGTCCCGCAGTGACATCCAGCTGACGTCATTCGGCGGACGGCAAAGGCCGGATGCTCTTTGCCGTCAGCGGTGGACGGCAAAGGCTGCCGTTAGCCGCCTAACGGACTAACAACACATTTATTGCCATCGGATTTCTTTGCCGTCAGCCGCTGATGGCAAAGGCCCCTTTGTCGTCCGCTTCAGAAAGCAGACGGCAAAGAAGCTCTTTACCGATGCCTACTTTGTCGGAGCCTTTTGCCGTCCGCGGCAGAGGGCAAAGGCCTTTGCCGTCCGCCATCCTTGCCTTTGCCGTCTGCTGTGGCAGACGGCAAAGTAGCTGATTCCTGTAGTGTAGGGAGATGCCCATCAATTGATGTTAATGCGAGGAGTAGGGATTGCCATGCAACGGATGCACTAGAGCTATAAATGTATGAAAGCTCAACAAAAGAAACTAAGTGGGTGTGCATCCAACTTGCTTTCTCACGAAGACCTAGGGCATTTGAGGAAGCCCATTGTTCGAATATACAAGCCAAGTTCTATAATGAAAAATTCCCACTAGTATATGAAAGTGACAAAACAAGAGACTATCTATCATAAAGATCATGCTGCTACTTTGAAGCACAAGTGTGGAAAAAGGATAGTAGCATTGTTCCTTTTTTGGCCTTTCCTTTTTTTATTTGGCCTTTTTTTGGGACAATGCTCTATTAATGATGATTATCACACTTCTATTATTTTACAACTCAATGAATACAACTCGATACTAGAACAAAATATGACTCTACATGAATGCCTCCGGTGGTGTACCGGGATGGGCAATGAATCAAGAGTGACATGTATGAAATAATATGCATGGTGGCTTTGCCACAAATACGATGTCAACTACATGATCATGCAAGGCAATATGACAATGATGAAGCGTGTCATAATAAACTGAACGGTGGAAAGTTGCATGGCAATATATCTCGGAATGGCTATGGAAATGCCATAATAGTTAAGTATGGTGGCTGTTTTGAGGAAGATATAAGGAGGTTTATGTGTGATAGAGTGTATCATATCACGGGGTTTGGATGTACCAGCGAAGTTTGCACCAACTCTCAAGGTGAGAAATGGCAATGCACGGTACCGAAGAGGCTAGCAATTATGGAAAGGTGAGAGTGCGTATAATCCATGGACTCAACATTAGTCATAAAGAACTCACATACTTATTGCAAAAATCTACAAGTCATCACAAACCAAGCATTACGCGCATGCTCCTAGGGGGATAGATTGGTAGGAAAAGACCATCGCTCGTCCCCGACCGCCACTCATAAGGAGGACAATCAAAGAAACACCTCATGCTTCAAATTTGTTACACAACGGTTACCATACGTGCATGCTACGGGACTTGCAAACTTCAACACAAGTATTTCTCAAATTCACAATTACTCAACTAGCACGACTCTAATATTACCACCTTCATATCTCAAAACAATCATCAAGTATCAAACTTCTCATAGTACTCAATGCACTCTATATGGAAGTTTTTAGTATACCCATCCTGGATGCCTATCATATTAGGACTAATTTAATAACCAAAGCAAACTACCATGCTGTTCTAAAGACTCTCAAAATAATATAAGTGAAGCATGAGAGTTAATCTATTTCTTCAAAATATAACCACCACCGTGCTCTAAAAGATATAAGTGAAGCACTAGAGCAAACGGCCTACTCCGAAAGATATAAGTGAAGATCAATGAGTAGTTGAATAATTATGCAACTATGTGAATACTATCTAACATTTAAGAATTTCAGATCTTGGTATTTTATTCAAACAGCAAGTAAAACAAAAGAAAATAAAATGACGCTCCAAGCAAAACACATATTATGTGGTGAATAAAAGTATAGCTCCAAGTAAAGTTACCGATGAACAAAGACGAAAGAGGGGATGCCATCCGGGGCATCACCAAGCTTAGGCTCTTGGTTGTCCTTGAATATTACCTTGGGGTGCCTTGGGCATCCCCAAGCTTAGGCTCTTGCCACTCCTTATTTCATAGTCCATCGAATCTTTACCCAAAACTTGAAAACTTCACAACACAAAACTTAATAGAAAACTCGTAAGCTCCGTTAGTATAAGAAAATAAAACCACCACTTAGGTACTGTTGTGAACTCATTCTAAATTCATATTGGTGTAATATCTACTGTATTCCAACTTCTCTATGGTTCATACCCTCCGATACTACTCATAGATTCATCAAAATAAGCAAACAACACAATGAAAACAGAATCTGTCAAAAACAGAACAGTCTGTAGTAATCTGTATCATTCGAATACTTATGTAACTCCAAAAATTCTGAAATAAATTGGTGGACCTGAGGAATTTGTCTATTAATCATCTGCAAAAATAATCAACCTAAAAGTACTCTCCAGTAAAAAATGGCAGCTAATCTCGTGAGCGCTAAAGTTTCTGTTTTTTACAGCAAGATCACAAAGACTTCACCCAAGTCTTCCCAAAGGTTCTACTTGGCAATAACACTAATTAAAACATAAAACCACATCTAACAAGAGGCTAGATATATTATTTATTACTAAACAGGAGCAAAAAGCAAAGAACAAAAAATAAAATTGGGTTGCCTCCCTACAAGCGCTAACGTTTAACGCCCCTAGCTAGGCATGATGATTTCAATGATGCTCACATAAAAGATAAGAATTGAAACATAATGGGAGCATCATGAAGAATATGACTAGCACATTTAAGTCTAACACACTTCCTATGCATAGGGATTTTGTGAGCAAACAACTTATGAGAACAATAATCAACTAGCATAGGAAGGTAAAACAAGCATAACTTCAAGATTTTCAACACATAGAGAGGAAACTTGATATTATTGCAACTCTTAAAATCATATATTCCTCCCTAATAATAATTTTCAGTAGCATCATGAATGAATTCAACAATATAACTATCACATAAAGCATTCTTTTCATGATCTACAAGCATAGAAATTTTATTACTCTCCACATAAGCAAAATTCTTCTCATGAATAATAGTGGGAGCAAACTCAACAAAATAACTATCATGTGAGGCATAATCCAATTGAAAACTAAAATCATGATGATAAGTTTCATGGTTATCATTATTCTTCATAGCATACATGTCATCACAATAATCATCATGGATAGCAACTTTATTCTCATAATCAATTGGAACCTCTTCCGAAATAGTGGATTCATCACTAAATAAAGTCATGACCTCTCCAAATCCACTTTCATAATTATCACAATAAGATTCAACACCCTCCAAAATAGTGGGATCATTACCTCCTAAAGTTGACACTCTTCCAAACCAACTTTCATCAATATAATCATCATAAATAGGAGGCATGCTATCATCATAATATATTTTCTCATCAAAACTTGGGGGACTAAAAATATCATCTTCATCAAACATAGCATCCCCAAGCTTGTAGCTTTGCATATCATTAGCATCATGGGTATTCAAAGAATTCATACTAAAAACATTGCAATCATGCTCATCATTCACATATGTTATGCGAAGCATTCTATGTAATTCTTCTTCTAGTACTTGAGCACAATTTTCCTTCCCATCATTTTCACGAAAGACATTAAAAAGATGAAGCATATGAGGCACCCTCAATTCCATTTTTTGTAGTTTTCTTTTATAAACTAAACTAGTGATGAAACAAGAAACTAAAATATTCAATTGCAAGATCTAAAGATATACCTTCAAGCACTCACCTCCCCGGCAACAGCGCCAGAAACTGCTTGATGTCTACTACACAACCTTCTTCTCGTAGAAGTGCATAGGTTTGTAGGACAATAGAAAATTTCCCTCAAGTGGATGACCTAAGGTTTATCAATCCGTGGGAGGCGTAGGATGAAGATGGTCTCTCTCAAGAAACCCTGCAACCAAATAACAAAGAGTCTCTTGTGTCCCCAACACACCCAATACAATGGTAAATTGTATAGGTGCACTAGTTCGGCAAAGAGATGGTGATACAAGTGCAATATGGATGGTAGATATAGGTTTTTGTAATCCAAAAATATAAAAACAGCAAGGTAGCAAGTGGTAAAAGTGTGCGTAAACGGTATTGCAATGCTAGTAAACAAGACCTAGGGTTCATACTTTCACTAGTGCAAGTTCTCTCAACAATAATAAAATAATTGCATCATATAACTATCCCTCAACATGCAACAAAGAGTCACTGCAAAGTCACTAATAGCGGCGAACAAACGAAGAGATTATTGTAGGGTACGAAACCACCTCAAAGTTATCCTTTCTAACCGATCTATTCAAGACTCCATAGTAAAATTACACGAAGCTATTCTTTCCATTCGATCTATCATAGAGTTCGTACTAGAATAACACCTTAAGACACATATCAACCAAACCCCTAATGTCACCTAGATACTCCAATGTCACCTCAAGTATCTGTGGGTATGATTATACGATATGCATCACACAATCTCAGATTCATATATTCAACCAACACAAAGAACTTCAAAGAGTGCCCCAAAGTTTCTACCGGAGAGTCAAGACGAAAACGTGTGCCAACCCCTATGCATAAGTTCACGAGGTCACGGAATGCGCAAGTTGATCACCAAAACATACATGAAGTGGATCACGTGAATATCCCATTGTCACCACAGATAAGCACATGCAAACCATACATCAAGTGTTCTCAAATCCTTAAAGACTCAATCCGATAAGATAACTTCAAAGGGAAAACTCAATCCATTACAAGGGAGTAGAGGGGGAGAAACATCATAAGATCCAACTATAATAGCAAAGATCGCGATACATCAAGATCGTGCCGAATCAAGAACACGAGAGAGAGAGAGAGAGAGAGAGAGAGATCAAACACATAGCTACTGGTACATACCCTCATCCCTGAGGATGAACTACTCCCTCCTCATCATGGAGAGCGCCGGGATGATGAAGATGGCCACCGGAGAGGGATTGCCCCCTCTGGCAGGGTGGCGGAACAGGTCTAGATTGGTTTTCGGTGGCTACAGAGGCTTGCGGCGTCGGAACTCCCGATCTAGGTTATGTTCTGGGGGTTTCTATATATATAAGATGTTTTGGCATCAGGAACAAGTCAGGGGGTCTCCGGGCTGTCCACGAGGTAGGGAGGCGCGCCCAGGGGGGTGGGCGTGCCCCCACCCTCGTGGGCAGCCCGAGACTCTTCTGGCCCAACTCTTTTACTCCATGGTCTTCTTCTGGTCCAAAAATAAGTTCCGTGAAGTTTCAGGTCAATTGGACTCCGTTTGGTTTTCCTTTTCTGCGATACTCAAAAACAAGGAAAAAACAGAAAATGGCACTGGCTCTAGGTTAATAGGTTAGTCCCAAAAATCATATAAAATCGCATATAAATGCATATAAAACATCCAAGGTTGATAATATAATAGCATGGAACAATAAAAAATTATAGATACGTTGGAGACGTATCACCACCGCACGCTCAAGCCCGATGTTGGCGAGAAGTACAACGGCAAGACCCACCCGTCGGAGTTCCTCAGCATCTACACCATCGCGATGCAAGCTGCTGGAGCTCGTGGCGACAAGGTGCTTGCCAATTACTTCCCGTTGGCACTCAAACCCAACGTCATGTCATGGTTGATGCACTTGCCAGCGGATTCCATTTCTTCTTGGTCGGATTTGTGTCAAGAGTTTGTTGGCGCCTTCACTGGAGGCCACCAAGCTCATGGCCAGGCAACCAATTTGCATATCATCCCCCAGAAAGAAGGTGAAAACCTGCGCAAGTACATACAGAGGTTCAGCCGGGTACAGTACAACATCCCAGATGTTCATCCCGTCGCCGTTATTAGCGCATTCCATCAGAATGTGCGCAACCGCAAGATGCGTGAAGAGTTGGCGATGAACAAGGTCAAAGATGTGGCCGAACTTTATGTTCTGGCCGATTGATGTGCTCGAGCTGAAGAGGGGAGGAAGTACCCCGGCGAGGAGGCCGATGCGGAAACCAACTCCATAGACGAAGACACCGCCGCCCCGACAAAGAAGGGCCGGTGCCGCAACAGGAAGCGCAAGGGCAAGACTGTGCTTGCCGTTGAGGGATCCAGCGAGCTCGGCGTTGCCGAAAAGGCCAGGGCTGACGACCCCAGCAAGGAGGTTGCCGAGTGTGCCGCCTGCTTGGCCCTGGCGGCCGCCGGCAAGCCAGGAGGCTCCGACAAGCGGTACTGCAAGATCCACCGCACCAAGGGACATGACCTCCAGAACTGCAGACAAGTTGAGCTACTTGCAGAAAAGCAGAAGGCTGAATCTGAAAGGCGAGTCAAGGAGAAGGGTCAGGATGATCATGAGGGATCCAGCAAGAAGCGTGGCAGACAAGTGGGTCGCTGCGGCAAAGATAACCAACAAGAGAGGCCCGCTCGGGGCCGCGACAAGAAAGAGGAGGATGCTGATCATGACGAGGACGACGACTCTGGCGAGCACGAGTTCCAGAAGGCTGTAGAGGCTATGTGCGTCGATGGTGGCGCCTCGTTGCACACCTCACACCGCGAGCCGAAGCAGTGGGCGCGTGAGGTCACTGCGGCGGAGCCGTCGTTCGATGCCCAGAAGCCACTGAAGTGGTCCCGCACGCCCGTCGTTTTTGACACCGAGGATCACCCTGACCGCACGACTGCGGTCGGGTGTTTTCCGTTGTTGGTTTCACCAACAATACGGAACCTCAAGGTGACCAGAGTGCTGGTTGATGGTGGGGCCGGTATAAATTTGATCTCGCCCGCTGTGATCAAGAAGCTGCAGATTCCTGATGGAGACCTCAAAGAGACGGGCACATTTCAAGGGGTCAACCCGGGAAGGAGCCAGCCTAAAGGTAAAATCACGCTGCCCGTTGCGTTTGGGGGCGAGCTCAACTATAGGACGGAGAAGATCGTCTTCAATGTTGCCGAGATCCCCTTGCCATACAATGGGATCCTTGGCCGCCCAGCGCTGGCCAAGTTCATGGCGGCGTCCCACTACGCCTACAACACGTTGAAGATGCTGGGGCCGCTGACCATCATCACCGTCCTCTTTGACAAGAAAGACGCGCTCATCTGCGCCGACCAACTCTACCGAGAGGCAGTTGCAGCAACTGGAGCCAGGGCACTTGCTCCTGCCGCTGAAGCTCCAGGGAGGAAGAAGGCCGGCGGGACTCCTTCCGGCAGGACCTCTTGCACCCACTCCGGCAAGCGCACCTCTTCAGAGTGTTGTGCTCCCGTTGCGGACGTGCCAGAGAGCTCCACTGGCAAGAGCAAGAAGTCCCAGGCTGCACCACCAGAAAGCAAGAAGGGGTCCGTCAAGGAGGACGGCACGGGTGGGGCTTTCACTATAAGCTCCACCCTCGACAGCAAATAGGAAAGCGCGCTCATCGCCTTCCTGCGGGCGAATGTCGGTGTATTTGCATGGCAAGCATCTGACGTCCCCGGCGTTCCCAGGGAGGTGATTGAGCACCATCTTGCTGTCTGTCCTCACACGCGGCCTGTCAGGCAGAAGGTCAGGAAGCAAGCTTTGGAGCGACAAGAGTTCATCATTGAAGAGATCAGGAAGTTGGAGGCGGTAGACCTGGTAAGAGGAGTACTCCACCCCACGTGGTTGGCCAGTCCGGTGGTGGTGCGTAAGGCAAATGGTAAGTGGAGGCTGTGTATTGACTACATAGACATCAATAAAGCCTGTCCAAAGGATCCTTTCCCTCTGCCACGCATCGACCAGATTGTAGACTCCACTACCAGGCGTGACATGCTGTCATTCCTCGATGCCTATTCAGGGTACCACCAGATCTTCATGATGAAGGAAGACGAAGAGTAGACCGCATTCATCACCCCATGTGGTACGTACTATTTTGTACGAATGCCTTTCGGGTTGAAGAGCGCTGGTTCGACTTTTGCCCGAGCAGTCCAGAGTGGTTTTGAGCCCCAACTACATAGAAATATGGAAGCTTATATGGATGACATAGTGGTCAAAACCAAGGACAGGGCCACGCTCATGCAATATTTAGAAGAAACATTCGCAAACCTACGCAAGCTCAAACTCAAGCTCAACACAGAAAAGTGTGTGTTCGGTGTCCCCTCAGACAAACTTCTCGGGTTCTTTGTGTCTCAACGCGGAATCGAAGCAAATCCCGACAAGATCAAAGCAATCGAGCAGATTGAGGCGCCGAAACGGGTCAAAGACGTCCGTAGGCTCGTCGGCTGCGTAGCTGCCCTGAGTAGGTTCATCTCCAAATCTGCTGAGCGCGCCCTTCCCTTTTTCAAAGTTTTGAAAAAGGCGGGTCCAGTAAAATGGACTCTGGAGGCAGAGGCAACACTGCAAGATTTGAAGAGGTACCTCTCCTCCACGCCAATACTAGTCGCGCCTAAACCACGGGAGCCGTTGCTGCTTTACTTAGCAGCAACGAATCAAGTGGTCAGTACTGCGCTGGTGGCGCAGAGGGAACTTGAGGGAGAAGCGGCAGTTGCTGCAGAGCCATCGGATGGCGGGTTGGGGTCTTCCCCGGCAGAGCCTGACGCCGGCAAATCAGAACCCCCGGCAGAGCCCGGACCCGCCGAGGCAGAGCCTGAGCGGATGGGCGAAGTGGGACAGAAGAAGAAGATGGTGCAGCACCTAGTGTATTTTGTTATTCTGGACTGCAGAAGCTGCTTTTCGGCCTTCTCATGGCCTCGAGAAAGCTGCGCCACTATTTCCAAGCGCACGAGATCACCGTCGTCACCCGCCTCCCCTTGCAACAGATTTTGCACAACCCAGATGCGACAGGGAGGATTGTGGAGTGGGCATTGGAGCTGTCGAGCTTTGGCCTCAGGTTTGAAAGTACTTCAACGATCAAGAGCCGAGCTTTGGCACAGTTCATAGCAGAGTGGACCGCAACGCCCGACGAGGAGATTCAAGAGACCACCCTTCCCGGCAAGGAGACGAGCAGTGAGTGGATTATGTACTTTGACGGAGCTTTCTCACTCCAAGGTGCTGGTGCTGGTGTGCTACTCATCGCACCCACCGGAGAGCACCTCAAGTACGTAGTCCAGATGCACTTCCCCCGAGAAAAATCAATGAACAATACGGCGGAGTACAAGGGGTTGCTTGCCGGTCTCAGGATCGCGGCAGACCTCGGAATCAAGAAGCTCATCATCAGAGGTGATTCGCAGCTCGTCGTCAAGCAAGTCAACAAGGATTACTAGAGCCCGTTGATGGAGGCCTACGTGAATGAAGTGAGGAAGTTATAAGAACGTTTCGAAGGCCTACAGGCAGAACATTTTCCCCGAGCGGAGAACAGCATTGCCGACGACCTGTCGAAATGCGCTGCCCTCAAGTTGCCTGTGGAACTAGGTACCTTTGTACTTCAGTTAATACAACCATCCTTAGAGCCATCAGCGGGATAGAACAAGTGAAGGAAGACAAGCCCCGGCAAGTACCTTCCCGCCGAGCTCCCAGGAGCCACCGGCAAGGAGGTTGCCGCGTACCCCAAGGTTGCCGAGGGGCAACTACCTCCGACGGGGCCCCAGGCCCTGACCGTAGAGGCAGCCGCCCCTGCGGCCGAAGATGTGCCTTTGGTCCTTGTCGTCGAGCCCCAGGCTCCGGCATGGGTGCAACCCACCGTCCGTTTCCTCCAAACAGGAGAGCTCCCCGAGGAGCAGGAAGAAGCAGAGAAAGTAGCCCGTCGGTCCAACATGTACAAGTTTGTGGATGATACCCTGTACAGAAGGAGGCCAAACGGAGTCAGGCTGAAGTGCATTCCTCGAGAGGACGGACTAGAGCTGTTGGCAGAGATACATGGAGGTATGTGTGGCTCCCACATAGGGTCAAGGGCCCTTGCCGGCAAGGCATTCCGACAAGGTTTCTTCTGGCCCACAGCCCTCCAGGATGCAGCTGCGCTAGTAACCAAGTGTGAAGCGTGTCAGTTCCATTCGAAGAAGCTTCATCAACCAGCTCAAGCCCTTCAAACAATCCCTCTCTCCTGGCCATTTTTGGTCTGGGGGCTCTACATACTGGGCCCCTTCACCCGTGCTGTCGGGGGCTTTGAGTACTTGTACGTCGCAATCGACAAGTTCACAAAGTGGCCCGAAGTGGAAGCAGTGAGGAAGGTGATAGCACAGTCAGCCGTCAAGTTCTTCAAGGGGCTAGTTTGCCGTTTTGGTGTGCCAAAAAGGGTGATCACCTACAACGACACGCAGTTCACAAGCCGCACCTTCATGCAATACATCCAGGACCTCGGTAGTAAGGTCTGTTTCACTTCAGTGGCACACCCACGGAGCAATGGCCAGGTAGAGAGGGCAAATGCTGAAGTACTGCGAGGCCTGAGGACAAAGACTTTTGACAGGCTGCACAAGTGTGGAAGGCACTGGATTGATGAGTTGCCGACGGTTCTTTGGTCGATCAGAACGACGCCAAATCGAGCCACCAGCCAGACACCCTTTGCCCTAATATACGGGGCAGAAGCAGTTCTCCCCACGGAACTCACATATGGGTCACCTCGAGTGCTCGCTTATGACGAGCTTGAGCAAGAGCAGTTGCGGCAAGATGACGTGACGCTCCTTGAGGAAGATCGTCTTCGGGCGGCTGTGCGAGCTGCACGCTACCAGCAGGCCTTGCACCGCTACCATAGCCGCAAGGTTCATGCCCAAAGTCTTGAGGAAGGCGACCTTGTTCTTCAGCGCGTTCAGTTGGCCAAGAATTCCAACAAGTTGACGCCGAAGTGGGAAGGCCCTTATCGGGTAATACGAGTCACCAGGCCTGGCGCAGTCCGCCTGGAGACTGAAGATGGTGTCCCAGTGAGCAACTCCTGGAACATCAAACATCTTCGTAAGTTTTACCCATGACGCGCGGTTGCCGAGCCTCCCGGCAAACCACCTTTTGTACAAGCCTTGCCGACGAGGCATGTAACCCTTTGTACAAACCCAGGCGCAGACCCTGAGCATAAATAAATGAAGTGCTGGCGCCCTAAGTTTTAGCATGCATGCTAGGTTAAGTCTCTCTCTTCAATAGGGTTGATAGCGCTCAGCGGCAACTAACCCCTAGCATAGAGGTCGGGTGTGTGTCTTTCCGTCCTTTCTTTGGTTCGCATGCTGCACAGGCGTTTCTGCCAAGCCATTTAAGGGCAGGTAGATGGATCGACATCCCCGACCCCGACAGGCCATTGCCGGGGGCTGCGGATTCAAGCACCCGACCATGGGAAGCCAAGGTTTCCGGGGGCTGTAGATTCAGATAAGTCCTTTATCTCCTGTTATGCATATCCGTATGGAATTGGGACGTATGAAGCCTCGTTTATTCCTGGGCCACCGTGCTCCCCCTTTCCTGTGCCCAAGAACAATTCCCTGGCCCGGAACTTGGTTGTAGTTGCGGTGACAAGGAAGAAAATGAGGGGCCTAACCCTACTTCGCCCCTGCCTCCGCTGAGAGCGTGAGTATGGTCATGAATGAAGTCGGGGGACGGCAAGGCCTGTTGCCGGGCGATAATGTTTATCTTTAAAATAACAAGGATTCATTCCTTGGCATGGGCCTCGCTCATGCACAAAGAACCCGGCAAGCACCCTTTTTCATTAATAAGTTCCAAATAGGTACAGTTCGTACGAAATGTAAGCATGAGCAAGGGGATTACAAGGTTTAAATCTGACAAGTGCCCGCAGGCTTAAAAACTAAAAAAGATAAGTGCCCGTGATCCCCGTTCTTGCCCCTTTCCTCCCAGGTGCAGTAGGTGAAGGCAAAAAGGTGGCGACGAGGAACTCGCCGATGGAGAGCTTGACGAGGAAGACCCTCGGCAGGGCGCGTGGCCGAGGGAGGATGGCGGCGTGGTCAGTCGGAGTCGGAGTTGGTGTCCTCCCGCTTGACACCCTCATCGTCGCTGTCGCAGTCCTCCTCATCACTCCCGCTTGAGGAGGAGTCTTCATCATCGGAGGAGCTCTCCACGCAACACCTTAGGCGATTTCCCAAGTGCCCAAAGACCTTGACGGAGAGCAGGCCGCTCTCCATTAATTTGAAGTGGAGAACGAGCCCCTCCGATAGGCTGTGGGAACGAGAGAAGGTCTTCCATCCGCGACGACGATACATGACGTGAGGGGCGGGGAAGTCGACGTCGACCCACATGTTGCCATTCCCGCAACCCCACATATGCAACCTCAGAGCCTGTGGCGGGTCGAGCTCCATCTCCTGAGCGAACGGAGTAGGGAGATGAAGACGACGGCACACTGGCTGGTTTAGCCTGATGACGAACTTGCGGGGCTGGTCTCCGACGTGGCCCTCCATTGGGGAGGGGCTGCTGGCGGAGGCGAGGCTGGTGCGCCGCCCCTTCCTCCTCTTCCCCGAGCGCCACGGCGGCCTCGGCCTCGCCCCCTCCCCCTTCCTCTCATGGCCGGCTCCGCCGCCACGAGCTCTTGGGAAGGAGGGGCGCGCTGTCGAGCAGAGACCGTCGTCGCCGCCATCGGACTGCCGGCGCACCCTCTCGCCATAGCAGAAGGAAGGAAGGAGCTAAGGTGCAAGGAGATGAATGATGAAAGATTGAGGGGTGCCGTCCCCCTCCCCTTCTTATAAAGGGGCGGGGCCAGGGCTCGGCCGCCCCACTTAACCAATCCGGCCACCAGGGGCGCAGGGAATCGAGACCGACCCGCAGCTCCAACCAATGACAACCCGGTTCCCCGCCTCGTCATTTAAGGCCCGTGGCCCTCGCATCCACCGCCTACCATCTTCGAGGAATGGGGGGCACGTGGCGAGCAAGCCGAAATTAAGGAGACGAGTGAGGCAACCATTTTCCACCCCGTGATCGTGGGGCACGGGTGCGTTGAAGGCCACGACTCGAGTCCACTTAGTAAATGAGTCGCGCCCTTGCGTTTTCCTCTTTTTATGGGGAAGGCGCGAGCCACCTCTTTATCATGATGTGACGCATGCGTGCAGCAACCGCCCCACGCACGACCCCCACGTCACGCATTCAATGCGGGTCGTGGGGAAGTGCAACGAGCGAGGGAGTTACTGCGGTAAAAACTCCGCCACACGCACGCCCGCGCACCGTTCTCGGCCTGGCCCAATAGCGCCTCGCGCTTATATGTGGCCCAGGCCCGGGGGCTCCTGTCGGTGTACAAAAGTAGAGGTCCCTTTTTGCACCCCTTTACTTGTGCGCGGGCAGTCGCAGCCCCACGCCCCTGGCCATGCTTGGCGGGGCAGAGGAAGCAAAGCCACAACACAACCAGAGGGATACCAAGCCAAGAACACGAAGAGCAGAAGGGCGAGGTGCTTGCCGGGGCAGCCTCCACAGCCCCGCAAGGGCCTTGCCGGGGCAACTTTCCCAACACCAGCAGAGCCGCCACCCTTGAGCCCGAGAGTTCCAACACCACCAACCACTTTGGAACAGAGGCTCGGGAGGCACCTCCATGGTGGCATGCAGATCTTTGTGAAGACCAAAAGCATACAAGACTAGATGATAACCAGAAGACGAAGATCCTTGGCAAGATCCTTGCCAAGGATACCCACGAGACCCCCAGCAAGCCCCTTGCCGGGGACGACCACGATGCCCCGGCAAGACTCTTGCCGAAGACATCCGCGGGGCCGCAGCCAGGCCCACATCTGCCTCTGCCATCCCACCAACTAGGCGAGCACCTGCGTGGCGACGTGCGGCCTCCAAGCCAACTCAGCAAGCACCTGCGTGGTGGCATGCGGATCTTCGTGAAGACTCTGCCACCGCACCAACTCAGCAGCCAGCCAGCCAGCGTGGCGCTACACGCCTTGTCAGCTCGGACGCGCATCGATGCCAGGCGAGGCGGCGACAGCCGGGACGAGCTTCCTTGACGTCCCCGATAAAGAAAGAAGGGCACGTCGGCAGCGCATTAAATGTGTTTGTCCTACAGTGCCAGAGGATAGACTCGACCACTGTATAGCTTTCCACCTCCTGTGTGCCACTTTGGCAGCCCTTTTGTCTATAAACGGTGGCCCGCGGCGTACTGAGCAATGATTCGGACTTTTTAGACCCTGCACGCCTTGTAGCTAGTCCAAGAACACCACATAAACATAAACCAGCAGGAGTAGGGTATTACGCATCACTTGCGGCCCGAACCTGGATAATCCCCCCGCGTCGTTCTTCTAATCCCGCTCTTCCCACGGCTCCGCGCCCGCCAACCGTAGCAAAAGGGATTCCTCGTGATCCCATACAAATTAATCTATAGCTCAGAATGAAATAAATTATATATGAATAATGATTAGAAAAATCCAATCTATCCATTGGTACTGGTTTCATGCATGATAAAGCAACTTAACCTCGCTGTTTAAATCAAAACATGATAATGGCATTTTAAATGCTTGATATGGTGTTTGCATATGAACCCTTGGTTCATATGGACTTCATTTAAATTGTTGCTAGCTGCATTAGCTCAAATCACAGCATATTTCCATGTCACATTCATGCATCATATTGTTGCATTGCATTGATTGTGTTTCTTCTTTGTTTGTCAGTGCTTGTCCCCTCTCAGTAGGCGTGGTTCTGACGACGAGTTCGATGACGCCGATGAAGAGCTATACTATCATTCCGATACAATCCCACTCTCTCGCTTCTGCTCTCTTTTACTGCATTAGGACAACAATGCTTCAACTGTTACATGCTGCGGTAGTTGAACCCCTTTCCTCTGCATGACCTGTCATTGCCACAATAAATAGATGAAACCCACTAGCATAAATAGGAGTTGTTTGAGCCCTGATGTGCCTACTCATTCATGCTTGTTGTCATGCCTGCTACTGCTTAGAGTTGAGTCAGGTCTGATTCATCGGGGATGAATTGGAATGTGGTGAACATGTCCTACTGTTGAGAGCTAAGTGTGTGAACACGATTTGGTAAAGGTAGTGGTGAGAGGCCATGTAGGAGTACATGGTGGGTTGTCTCATTGAAACCATCCTCAGAAACTGAGTTCTGTGTTTGTGATCCATGAACAGCTACTACCACGTATTGGAATGCTTAAGTGCCCCTCTCGACTTATTAATCTCCTTGATCTTTGTCCAGGAGTTGCAACTAGTTTCTGGTGTTTGTAGGATATGTGTTGGGGGACGTGCGTAGCGCTGACCCTTGGGGTGGGCTATGATGTGGTAGAGACATGAGGCACAGTGTATCGGGACAACCGTTTGGTGCCTCGGGAACCCTCCTCTCATGGTTTGGGGCCGTGAGTGAAACCCCGGCCGGATCTCCTTGCGGATGGAACCCGAATAGGCGATAAACCTGGACTAGAGACTTGTGTGGTTAGTCAGGTCGTGGCCGACACCCTCGCTGGGCTTCCGCTTGGAGGTTGCCGAGTACATGTCGTGTAAACGGCGATAAATGGTGAGAGCGTGTGTGAAAAAGTACACCCCTGCAGGGTTAACATGATTTATTCGAATAGCCGCGTCCAGGGTAAAGGACTTCTGGGTTGCATATACAGTTCATAGACAAGTGAAAGTGGATACTCTAAAATGCGCAAGATAAGCGTGAGTGCTATGGATGGCATTCTCGTAGGGAGCCGGGAACAGATCCATCGTGGTGTATTGATTGGTGAATATGTGGACTCGTGTGCGCCACCTCAAAAGAGTTACTTGCAGTCGTAGTTCAGGGTAGCTACAGTCAAAGCTGGCTTGCTGCAGTTAAACTCCACCACCCCTTTGTTGATACTGAAGCATATGTAGCTAGTTCTGATGTAAGTCTTGTTGGGTACATTTGTACTCACGTTTGCTTAATTTATGTTTTTGCAGAGAGACTTCAGTCTCACTAGTAGTTCCACGTGGACTTCGACGTTTAGCTTGTTACCTCAGCTACGATCTTGTACCCTTGGGAGTATCTTGTAGATAGTCAGGCTTCTCATCCCTTTTCATTTGTAGTTGTCCGTACTCAGACATGTTATGCTTCCGTTGTTTGTATGCTCTGAATGTTGGGTCATGAGACCCATGCTTGTAATGCTTGGCTCCTGGGAGCCTATTGAATAAATACATTGAGTCGTAGAGTCTTGTTGTGATGCCATGTTGTATTTGCACATATCAGGCATATTGTGTGTATGTTATTGAAATGCTTGGTATGCGTGGAATCCGACAACCTAGTTGTTTATTCTTGGTAGCCTCTCTTACCGGGAAATGTCTCCTAGTGCTTCCACTAAGCCATGGTAGCTTGCTACTACTCCAGAACACTTAGGCTGGCCGGCATGTGTCCTTCTTCGTTCCTGTGTCTGTCCTTTCGGGGAAATGTCACATGTTGTTCCTTTAAGTCCTTGTAGCTTGCTACGACTTGGGTTCATATGTTGATGACCGACACGTTTGTTGCTAGGTCATGTATGCCTAACCCTGTAAGTTAGTGCCACCTTGGGTTTACGACTAGTTATGTCGGCCCGGGTTCTCTGTCATATGGATGCTAGCGACACTATCACATACGTGAGCCAAAAGGCACAAACGGTCCCGGGCCAGGTAAGGTGGCACCCGTGGGAATACCGTGCATGAGGCCGCAAAGTGATATGATGTGTTACATGTTAGATCAGTGTGACTTAGGATCGGGGTCCTGACAAAGATCAAATATCATCGCATAGCCTATACCATGCCAATGATTTTCCCCTCAAAGATAAAGGGAAAACCTTCTTCTTATCTTCATCTCCGGGCAAACCTGCAAGTTTAAATGATCCACAAATTTCATCCACATACACTGGTACGCGTCGGTGCTATACAAACGGGTTTTAACCCCTTTTCGTGACGACATTTGGAACCGTCGCCAAGTGAGTGTGGGCGATAGGGGGGGTCCTTCCCACACGACCCAGAAATCGTCGGGGATAGGCCCTCCTGGGACACAGGCTGGGGCAAAATGAGCTCGTGTGCGATCGGGCGAGGCATCGAAACCCAATCATTTCCGTTCGTATGTACATCCCACACGGTGAATCCCAGAAAAACATTTCCGTTCATATGTATATCACACACAGTCAATCCAAGGAATACGTTTCCGTTCTTATGTACATCCCAGATAGTCAATCCAGGGAAAACGTTTCCATTCGTATGTATATCACACACAGTCAATCCAAGGAATACGATTATGTTCTTATGTACATCCCACACAGTCAATCCAGGGAAAACGTTTCCGTTCGTATGTACATCCCACACAGTTTTATATGTAGGCTCGTGTGTGAAAGGTGTAACTATCACACACGCTTTGCCTTGGTTAACTGTTTGCTTTTATCAACTACATCACACACGATTTGATGAAAAAAACTATGTGGCATTGGGCTATCCATCACAAGCGCTTTTACTGCTAGAACCGTTTGCAAAGTTCCATCACACATTTAGCAGGTTTATTAGTTTACAATTAATAATTCCAGTATTACGCCATTTCATATCGAACAGCTTTTTGCCAATTTCATATCAGGCACATAAATATATTTTAACATCATAGTACGATAGCTACATGAAAACAACACAGTACAACATATAGCTAGTTCAACTTCATAAGAACAATATTAGAACAATATATTCATTTCCCTAATCGAGATCATCCAGGCTCGTCTTATCCACCTCTGCTTCCAGTTCAGTAAGCACCTGTTTTGCACTGGCCAACTGGGAAAGTGCCCCCTCCTTCGCCAACACCATCTTAGCAAAGTCTGATTTAAAAAATCTGAGCTCATTCTCCACCTTTCTCTTTTTATCCCACATCATCAAATATTCTTCAGCGTTGACAACACTTTCTCTGTTCTCTTCCTCATACATGCTCCAGAGCTTCGCTAGGCGCATCTTCAAAGACTGTGGACACTCTTGATCAACCCACTCCAAGTAAGAACACTTCCGTCCATCCTATAATATTTAAAACTAGATCAGTAACAATTGTAGGGGAAATGGGTTTATAGCAATATAGAAAATCACCAATGCTTATTTTGAAAAACTGAAGAAACATGTTAATTATGACATATCTTCTCAAAAAGATCAATGTGCAAATGAATTAATTGCTACTGAGACAACAACCAAATTCTGGAACATCAGAAGCTATAATTAACTACAGCAACGCTACAAGTTCTTACTCATGTACAATAAATAACAAATTGAACATTTTACGAGAAATGTAAATATAACTGCAACAGCATAGCGATAGTGTTTGGATG
Source organism: Triticum aestivum (assembly GCF_018294505.1). Taxonomy (NCBI): domain Eukaryota; kingdom Viridiplantae; phylum Streptophyta; class Magnoliopsida; order Poales; family Poaceae; genus Triticum; species Triticum aestivum. Next base: position 235,777,668 of record NC_057796.1, on the reverse strand, counting down.
ACAGCAATTGATATTAACAGGTGTGTACATGCACAAATTTAGTAACATACACTACTAGGAAAAGGCTAATTAGTGGCGCACCTATTTTGGCCATTAATGGCGCACGATGCGCCACTATTACAACGCCACTAGTAATAAATAGTAATGGCACACATTTGATGCGCCATTACTATCACAGATAGTAATGGCGCACCTATAGTGCGCCATTACTATGGCTAGAAGTGCGCCATTACTATCTAACTTAGTAATAGCGCACCACATAGAAGTGCGCCATTACTAACAATTTTTTTCCAATTTATTTTTTCAATTTTTTTTCGTTTTTTTCTTAATCTCGAGTCACTATGGCTTAATCTCAAGTCGAATCGCACTAAGTGGTCAAACTTCCGGAAGGTCACCCATCCTCACACTACTCCAGCACGAGCACGCTTAACTTCACAGTTCTATCCAACCCGAGCACCACCTCACTTAACAGGCACTTGTTGATATATCTATCATATCAATCCTATTAAACCATGTTGATGTCTATGACTATGTTCATGTTCATTAGTGTGATGAAATTTTGAAAAAATATTTCAAACTTCCCGGTCATATGACGTATCATATTTGGAAAAAAATTCCAAAAAAAAAATCGAAACCAATTTTTTTCTGCTACTAGTGGCGCACCTAGCAAATGGTGCGCCACTAGTAAGTTTGAAACTTTTTTCATTTTCCCCCTCTAGATCTTAAAAGCCCCGTATCTTTCGTTCTGTTAGGTTTTTGGGGATTCTGAAAATCTTCAACGGGGTTCCCCCCGATTGAATTCAAATGTAACTTTTCGAGTAGATGATTTTTCATATAAAAAACTTTTTAATCCGAGTTCGTATGCAAAAGTTATGCCCATTTTACTAAATTCCAGAGAGATTTTGCAAATAAAGTCGAAATTCATATTTGTAAATTTTCCCAACAACTAGACCACATATCATGTGGGAAACTTATTTTCTTTTATTTTTTGACATTTCCATCATTTTTTGTTATTTTTTTAAAACTGAAAAGGCGGTCCACAGGGGGGGTGCATTTGGTTATGAGTTGTTAGCAGTGGCGCACCAGGGGATAGTGCGCCATTACTAGTTGACATAGTAATGGCGCACCTGTCAAAGTGCGCCATTACTATGTGTATGAATTGGTCAAACCTTGGTCAAACTTAGTAATGGCGCACTTAGTGTAGGTGCGCCATTACTAAGTTTGACATAGTAATGGCACACCTATGCAAAGTGCGCCATTACTAAGTTTGACCAAGGTTTGATCCAGTCATACACATAGTAATGGCGCACTTTGTACAGGTGCGCTATTACTATGTCAACTAGTAATGGCGCACTATCCCCCGGTGCGCCACTGCTAACAATTTTTTTTCAAAACTAGTAATGGCGCACCACACAGCAGGTGCGCCATTAGTAATATGTCAATAATGGCGCACCTGTATCTGGTGCGCCACTGCTATGTAGCAGTGGCGCACCACATACATGGTGCGCCATTAATGTCCATATTAGCTATAGCCCTTCTCCTAGTAGTGATAGAACTAATAGCAATAAGGCCGTCCACTATGTATGCCAAAACTGGTGTAAAGAGAACTGTTGCTACATCTCGCCCCGGTGCCCTGCACTGGCGAGCCGATGCAGCGGTAAAAAAATCAGGGACCCAGACTCCGGAGCACCTAGTTGCTCCGATGCCCAGTTCCTTCGTGCCATAAAGATTAAGTATTTTACTCCTTGGCTGCTGATAACCCACAAGTATAGGGGATCATTTGTAGCCTTCGTCGATAAATAAGAGTGTCGAACCCAACGAGGAGCTAAAGGGAGAACAAATATTCCCTCAAGTTCTATCGACCACCGATAGAACTCTACGCACACTTGACGTTTGCTTTACCGGAAACAAGTATGAAACTATTTTGTGAGAATAACACTACGAGTACTTTGCGAGAATAAAACTAAGAATAAATTGCAAGGTAATAAAAGTGGTTCAGAGAGGGAACTCACTAAAAGGCTCATGGTTCCGAGAGGGAACAATGCATGTTTGATGATGAACGGGACATAGCTTCCTCTTACGGCCTTCAAATATTTTCTACATTTAACGTGCACTAATACAACTGTCATGTGAAAATTTGGAAAATTCCAGGGGTCATTTGACCTTTTAAAGAAATTTAAGTGATTTTCTAGACATCTAATGATCGTAATTCAAATTTTAACTACATCTACATGCAACGGCTAACCATAACGGTTTGAAAAATCATATTTGTGTACTTTTGTGCGAGCTAATTCCATGTGCAGTAAATTGGAAGGAATTTTCAAACATATTGGTCTCACGACATGGACACATGCATATGTATGCATGGAGTGCCATGGCATTTTAGTTCCGAAAAATTAAAAAAGATCAGAAAAACATGAAACCTTGCTTGATGTAATGTCATGCCAGCAAGATGATGTGGTAAAAAGATTGGCCAGTTTGACGAAAGTTTGGACACACCCCCCTCACAAACTGGAGCAACTCACTAGAAGGTTTGTGGTTCCGAGAGGGAACAATGCATGCTTGACGACGAACGGGAGATAGCTTCCTCTTACGGCCTTCAAATTTTTTTCTATGTTTAACGTGCACTAATACAATTGTCATGTGAAAATTTGGAAAATTTCAGGGATCATTTGACCTTTTAAAGACATTTAAGTGATTTTCTAGCCATTTAATGACCGTAATTCAAATTTGAACTACATCTACATGCAACGACTGACCATAACGGTTTGAAAAATCATATTTGTGTACTTGTGTGTGAGTTAATTCCATGTGCAGTAAATTAGAAGGAATTTTCAAACATATTGGTCTCACGGCATGGGCACATGCATGGAGTGCCATGGAATTTTAATTCCAAAAAATTAAAAAATGATCAAAAAAACATGAAACCTTGCTTGATGTAATGTCATGCCACCAAGATGATGTGGTAAAAAATTTTGCCTGTTTGACGAAAGTTTGGACACACCCCCCTCACAAACCGAGCAACTCACTAGAAGGTTCGTGGTTCCGAGAGGGAACAATGCATGTTTGATGACGAATGCGAGATAGCTTCCTCTTACGGCCTTCAATTTTTTTCTATGTTTAACGTGCACTAATACTACTGTCATGGGAAAATTTGGAAAATTTCAGGGGTCATTTGACCTTTTAAACACATTTAAGTGATTTTCTAGCCATTTAATGACCGTAATTCAAATTTAAACTACATCTACATGCAACGTGTAACCATAATGGTTTGAAAAATCATATTTTTGTGTACTTGTGTGCGAGTTAAAAAATCATCAGACGATGTAAATATCTGGTGTTCAAAAAAGAAAATGGAAGGATCTGGCAAGACAACCGCCCCCACACGATTGGCACTCTATCTCGCGGCTCGAGGTTTGGTAGGTGAGTGGCGGGGATCATTAATCAGACGCGGTTCTATATTGGAAACCGTCAGCTATTATGTTCACACACGGATTTTGCTGCGGGAATCATGTGTAATTCAAACTACAGTACTCGTAAATTCCGGCGACCGGCGTGTGTACTGTTCCCGTCGATCTAGATTCTGTCCGCCAATAAATACTACCTTGCTCACATCGTCCCGCCTGCTTTCTCATCTACATCCTCCCCTCGCTCGCCCTCTCTCTCTCTCTCAAATCTCTGCCATGGTGCCGCCGGTCTGCCCACGCGCCGATGAGGAATCGCCGCTCCCTAAGGACGCTCACTCGAATAGTAGCGACGAGGACCCCTACGCGCCGCCGGACGAGGTTGCGTCGGACCCCCCAACTTTGGATTCGTTTTGGGGCCAGTACAATCTTTGTCTTTGGAAGTCGCTGCCACCGGCTGAGAAAGCCAGGCAAGTAGCGTTCAAGAAGGAGATGACAAAGGAGGAAGCCAGGTACTAGGCGGCCAGTGAAGCCCGTGATGCCGCCTCGAAAAAGGAGGCGGCTGAGCTTTGGGGCCGGGCGCGTCATCGTGCGGAGGAGGTGTACGAAGACGGGTACTTCGCGAGGAAGGTCAAAGGCGTTGGGCGCCTCGTCGCTGTGTGGAGGTGGGCCGATAAGCTCCAGCATGCCACCGACGAGGAGCTCCGATGGGCGCCCAATGAAATGGCAAGATCGTTCGTGCTCGTCCGCCAGCAAGAGGTAGATCGGTATGTCAAGTGCTGCGAGGCGGAGGAGGCAGAGTACTGCCTCTGCACTGGGAAGACGCCGCACACCAGGGAGCTACTAGCGAGGGGCTGCCGGAATACTGGCCCCACGAGGGATTATTAGTTTTAGTATTGTCCGTTTTCAATTTTATGCATTGTACCTAGTAGTTAAGTATCACCACGTATACGTGATGATATTATAATTCTATTATGAATTCCATTTTCTATCTGTTTTTCTATCCTAATTAGAATCTAGTTGTTATCATCCACATATACAGAATGGAAAGCGTATATACACACATTGAAACAAAGCATATAAGAACGGAAATAGAGTACACATATTGAAACAGAGCAATAAACAGAGAAATACTATGATTGCTGTGAATACATAGCTATCCACAGCGAAACGACTCAACAAAATAAAACGCGTCCATGAGACCATGACTAGCACCCCTTGCCTACGGTAGCTCTTGGCTCTACCTGAACTCGTGCAGGCGTTCGTCCAAGCGGTCGACACGCTCGCGGTACATCTGGAGCGCGATCTCGAGCTGCAAGTTGGCTATTTCATTGGAGATCACCAGCTCAAGGATGGACGTCCATGTTCCTCTACTATGCCAAGGCGAACGACACCACCCATGCGAACAGCACGGCGGGCGTCCGGTGCAAGTACGGCGCGGCCGGCCTTTGGTGCAAGTATGGCGTAGAGGATCTCTGCCCACTCGTGGCCAGGAATGGGGGTACTGACGGGACGTGTACCCAACTGCGACGCCGTGTCGACAGCTGTGCGGCGCGCCGCATCTCTCACTCTACAGCGCTCCAACGGTCTCGCCGCGCGGCGAGCCACAGCCTATCGGCGCGGACGTGCCTAGCTTGCTCTGCGGCGTGCCATTGATCATGTTGTGCGGCGAGCTGCAGCCTATCGGCGCTGACATGCCTATCTTGATCCGCGGCGCTCAAGCGCCATTGCCAAAGGTCTGCTCAACCCTGGCGATGACGCGCATCACGGCATCGTCCATCGCGTTGCCACGGAGTGCCTTGGCCTCGACAGGCCGTGGCGCCTGCTCGTTTTCCTTGTCGACGAGGTTGATGGCAGAGGCGGCGCTTTGGTGGGTTGGCATGCTTGGAAAAGGTGGATGTGCTACAGGCTACGCTTGTCACCTCCGTGCGTCGCGCGACGCCTAGGTTTATGCTCAATATCGCTGGGTGGCGGGAAACATGTGATGAAATGGCCAGAAATGGTGGTGTGTTCATAAAACGCCATCAATTAATGGAAACTTAGCATAGAAGGAACATCGAGCTAGCACAAGAAGTAGATGATGATCAGATGAACACGGACCACACTAGGGAACCCGTCGGTGATGAATTCATCAATCGCAAACGGTTGAATACTAGCAAGCATTTGCCCACAACACACACGACTTATTCCATCACAAACAGGTCGGATGGATCAATTGTATGCCATGTATCGCACATTGTCAAAAAGTAATGCGGTAGACCTTCTTTAACATGTGTTAAAAAATAAAAAACAAGGACCTCAAGGTTAAATTAACTCATGGGATGGGTCATATACCCATCATGTCAGTTAATTTAACATCAGCACAACTTCCCATCCAGTCACCCATTTGATGGCTGCTCCAGCCTGAGCACACTTAACTTTAGAGTTCTCTTACATGAGCTACTGGTGGAGCTGCTAGTCCTTGCCGATATAGGAGGCCCCTTGGCATCCTTATGGCGTATCCGGATGACCGCCTGTCCCGCAATGGCCAATAGATGTTATGTAGACATAGCATATCACATACGTCTTATTAGAAGCAATCGTCTGTGTTATTAACGGTCTTCGCACAAATTTCTGATTGACAACCTGTTTGGCGCGTATCACACACATCATGTTATATTGAACCGTTTATGTTCTCTTGTCTCAACGCAAATAGTTCATCCGAGTGAACCACATGCCGTATATCGCACACACCTTAATCTTGCAGGCTGTTTCTTTTTTGTTGCCTAATCACAAACAGTTCATCCGAGTGAAGCGTATGCTGCATATCGCACACACCTTCATCTGGCAGCCCATTTCTTTTGTTCCTCCTCATCACAAACAGTTAATTTAACTGAACCATATGCCCTGAGTCGCACACGGAACCAAAATCTGAATCGTGTTTGATGCATCCGTCATCGCAAAGGTTTTGCACCTTTTTTGACGGTTTTTACACCACCGTTTGCGATTATTGCATCGCACAAAGTTTTGTTGAAGGGTCTCTGATCGTAGTGTCGCATTAGCAACATCCTGCAGTAGTGATATATCAAATGCATATCAGGATGTTCAGTTCCGTCTCCTACACAAGGATTATGAAAGTGCGTTATATCGACTAGAGGGGGGTGAATAGGCGATTTTTATGAATTCTTCATCGAGGAATTTGCCAGTGAGGAAATTCCTTAGTGAAGAACTACTTGCAGCGGAATAAGTACTCAAAAGTATGCATAGCAGAACACAAGCATGGTCATCATGACGAAATGAAGACAAGCACAGAGTACAGAAAGCATAAACACAGGATGAAGACAAACAGACTAAAGAAATTGAACTGAAGAAATTGAGAAAGTCTTCAGTCAAAGTCTTTAAACACAGATATGACAAGCACACAACACAGTAATGAGGAAATGAAAGAGTTGAGGAAATAGAACCAGTAAGCTTGGTGAAGACAATGATTTGGTAGACCAGTTCCAACTGCTGTCTCAGTTGTACATCTGGTTGGAGCGGCTAGGTATTTAAACCTGAGGACACACAGTCCCCACCGTATTCTCCTTGAACTAAGGTCACACAGACCTCGTCCAATCACTTGTGGTAAGTCTTCAGGTGACTTCCGAACCTTCACAAACTCGGTCACTCGGCGATCCACAATTTCCTCTTGGATGCTCTAGACCATGACGCCTAACCGTCTAGAAGAAGCACAGTCTTCAAAGGTAACAAGCGTCGGATCCACGCAGGATCAATCTCTTCAGTGATGCTCAATCACTTTTGGGTTTGTAGGTGATTGGGTTTGGGTTTTCCTCACTTGATGATTTTCGGTCAAAGTCCTCGAAGGATGGTATGCTCTCAAATGACAAGTGTCAGTTTCTCTCGGAGCAGCCAACCAGCTAGTGGTTGTAGGGGGCGGCTATTTATAGCCTAGGGAGCAGCCCATCATGATAAGACATAAATGCCCTTCAATGATATGACCGTTAGGTGGGTAGATATTTTGGGACAGCTGGTGCATAGCACAGCAACGGTCGGAAATTTGAGTATCAAATTCCTCAGGGCTATCATGTTCCTCACTGTGTAGGCAATTCGCACTGGCGAATTCCTAACTCCTTAGTCAGAACAAATTCTTCAGAGACCAGAAGAACTTTGTCTCTGTCACTGAAGAATATGACTGGACTGTATGAGATTTCCAATGGCTTCACTCGAAGGGATTGGTAGGTGTAGGATTTTTAGTTGAGCATCACATGAAATTTTTTTCCTTAGTATTTCCTCGACCCCCTTTAATAGTATGGTGTTTCCTATGACTCAAGAAAAAGAAAATGAAACTATGAAAACAAAAGTCTTCATGCTTCATGTTCCTCAAATGAATACCAAGTCTTCAAGGTCACACCAATTTCTTCACTTTCAAAGTCTTCAGAAGGTCTTCAGAAATCCAAAGTCTTCAGTCGAAGAACTTCATTTTTAGGGGTCGACTTTCTCTGTAAATATCAAACTCCTCATAGAATTTTAGACCTGTGTACACTCATAAACACATTAGTCCCTTAACCTATAAGTCTTCAATACACCAAAATCACTAAGGGGCACTGGATGCACTTACAATCTCCCCCTTTTTGGTGATTGATGACAATATAGGTTAAGTTTTCAACAGGGATAAACATATGAAGTGTAAATACCGATATTGAGGAATTTGATTGCAAGATATAGAAGAACTCCCCCTGAAGATGTGCATAGTGAGGAATTTGCTTTTGAAGCAATGCAGACTTGAAGAGTTGAATCATGGAGATCTCCCCCTATATCTTCTAATTCATACACGCATTTGACATAATATATGAAGAATTTGAAATGCATGATGAAATATGGTGACTGATGTAATTTAGCATGCATTCAATAACATTAACGAGGAATAAGCATGCAGAAGAAACAGCAAAAGTATCAGGCCACCATAGAGTTTTAAGTTTTCAACTCGATCCAACAAAGTCATCAGAAGAACGAGAGTTGTAACTTAGAAAAAAAACGCCCATAAAAGATAGACCCGCTTGAAGACTAACTCAAATTTCTCCCCCTTTGTCATCGAATGACCAAAAGGTTCGAAAATGAGGACTAACACCCCTGAAGAATATCAAGTTGATGAAGGAGCGTCAGCGTTGTTGGGGTCGTTTATTGTAGTAGGGCCTGCCGCAGTGTCGTCCAAGTCTTCATGCTCGTCGGTGGCGCGCGATGAAGAATAGGAGCTGGCCACCAAGGAAGGAACCTTGACCTTCTTGTATTTCTTCGGTGGAGGTGCAGACCAGTCAAAGTCCTCCTTGAGGCCCATTTTCTTCAGATCTTCTGCGCTGTAAATGTGCGACAGAACAGCCCAGGTGCGGTTGAGGGTTTCATGAAGGTAGTAATGGTTTACCTTCACTACATTGTGGGTAGCAGTCATATTGTGAAGAATAGAACCAAACTGACGCTTGACCCATTTGTGATTGTGATCAACCTTCTGGTGAAGATTGAGGAGAAGCTCATGTTCAGTCATCACCCTGGGAGCTGTGCCTTGAGGATTTGGCTTGTTTGCGTTGGCGGCAGAGTCATGGGTGGCAGAGTCGTCATTGGTGGAGTAGGATGCAGCCTTGCGAAATTGACCATCCAATGGACGAATGCCTTCATCAATAACAACAGTAGCCTTGCCCTTTTCATCAGCTGTGGAAAATGTCCTTTTGAGGACTTCAATCGGGGGAAAGTAGTTGCAATGGTTCAGTGTGTCAGCATTGTAGTTGAGTGAAGACCTTGCTCTGATGAATCGCATAATCCACGGAGCATAAGGCTTCAACTCAAATGGTGACATTGCGACATTGGCCAGAGTCCTGATGAAGAAATCATGGAAGTTGACGGGAACGCCATGAATGATATTGAAAAGCAGATTCTTCATGATGCCAACGACTTCTTCTTCATTCGAGTCGTGGCCCTTGATAGGACTCAATGTCTTCGTCAGAATGCGATAGACAGTCCGAGGCACATATAATAATTCCTTCACAAGGAATTTTGTTCTTGGGGCCTGACCTGGCTTCAATGGCTTCATCAGCACTTGCATATAGTGATCTGTAAGCTCAGGTTCACTGTAGACGCAACAAGCAGCTTCAAGGGGAGGACTGAGAGGCAAAGCACGAAGCAATTCAGTAGCTGGTGCCTTGTAGTGAGTATTTCAGACATCCAGTCCAGCACCCATGAATTCACATCTTCAGAGTCTCCGGTGATGTGCAGAGTTGCATAAAATTGAAGAATGAGCTCTTCATTCCAATCACATATATCAGTGCAGAAATTTAACTGTCCAGCGTCGTAAAGAACACTGAGGACTGGCACGAAGCACGGCAGAGATTCCATATCCACGTGAGGAATGTGCTCATGATCGAAGACTTTGTCTTTGTTGAATAGCACTGAGGAATAAAAATTTGCCTGGCTGGCAGTCCAGAAACGCCTCTTCCTAATGCGAGCAGAGTCATAGGGGTTGTAGTCTGTGAAGAATACGTGCTCGCCGAAGAAATCATCAGCCTTGAATTTTTGCTTCCTTGAGAATGGATCCTTCGGCTTGGGCAGAGGAGTGTCAGTGAGTTGCATCACGACCTCAGGAATCGCAATCTCAGGTTCTTCAGGCTGAGGAATTTCTGGTTCCTCTTCAGTGGCAGCATGGGTCTTCAATTCTTCATTTTCATTTTCTTCAGCACTAGTGGCTGGAATGTCTTCATGCGCTTCATCAGATCCCATTTGAACTGTAGTTGCTGGGGACTGAGGAATTTGTTGCAATGGTGTGAAGAGTGGAGAGTTGGGGTGCTGACCTTCCCAAAAGTCATCATTCAGCACTGGTGTGGTACAGCCAATGTCCACATCTTCATCTTCCATTTCTTCAATGCCAGCCTCTTCAGCAGTAAACTGAGGCATAGGCGAGGAAACTGTGGGGGTTGAAGGGATTTTATCAACTTCAATTTCTTCATCCATCTGCTCTGACGAAGCAGTAGAAGGATTTTCATCATCAGATCCGCTAGGGATCACATATTCTTCATCAAAAGGGACAATTTCCTTTGATGGCTTGGAGGAAATAGGAACAACATCAATTGGATTAGCAAATGAGCCTGTCAATTTCTTCATGTTCTTCGGTGCTGAAGAATCTGAAGGAGCTGATGCTTTCCTTTTCTTCACTGTTGCACGCTCTGCAGCCTTGGTCTTCTTCACATCTGATGCAGATGGAAGGATTGGAGTTGGAGTTGGCGCATGAGGAGCAGAGGTATGTGGTTGATTTTCTTCAGGCACAACTGATGCAGTTGCCCTGACCTCTTCATTTTCTTCAGGCGCACCACTAGTGGATGCCCTGGCAATTTCATGAGCGGCTGGAATGCAGTCATCATCCCTGGAACTCACATTTTCTTTAGCAGCCTGATTGTCATCAGCGGTGCTGGCATGTTCTTCAGTTGGCTGAGCAGATGCTTCAGCCTGAGGAATTTCTTGTTGCAATGGGGCTGCAACATTGGAGGTGAACATCTTAGTCAGTTTAACAAACCTAACCTTCGCTCCTTTCCAGTCAGCATAGTAAGCATTGAAATCATCGCTGAGGACTTGGATTTCAGACTGGATCTTCACAAGTTCATCAGTTGTCATAGAGACAACGTTGTTCTTCAGGAATTTTTCCTTCCTATACTGCGCTTTCTTGAGCTGCCTGGCCTTCTCAAAATTCCATTTCTCTTCTTGGTTGAAGGCAGTCAGCATATGACTTTGGCCAGGAGTCAGCTTGAAGTCAGGCATAGGAGTGTTTCAGTCCTTGTGCTAGAGATCAATGTAATCGAGGATCAACTTTCGATCCAAAAGCAGAGGCACATTTGTGCCCTTGGCTCTAGCGGCCCTCACTTGCCTATCTCTGATGATTTCAGCAAGTTCTTCATCATCGGCTTGGTCGTCTTCAGACGGCACTTGGAAGGCGACCTGCTTCTTGTGAGGACTTGGGCGAGAGCCTCGTCTAGCAGTGGTCTTTGTCTTCAGCAGAGAGGGTCATGTTGAAGAATTTGGTGCAGCTGAAGAACTAGCTGAAGCTCCTGAGGCAATAGAGAAGCCTGTAGTCCTTTGGCACGTGGCGAGATGCACAGGTGCTGGGGATTTTGTCGGAGCAGCTGAGGACTTTGGAGGAGCAGGAGTAGCGTGAGGAATTGGCCTTGAGGGCTTAGCTGAGGAACTTGGTCATGAGGGCATTGAAGAAGAAGCACTTGGCTTATGCGCAGGCTTCTTTGCCATGGATTTCTTCGGCCTTACAGAGGCCTCAGCAGCAGCAGAGCCTTCGTTGAATTTCCTCACTGCATCTTCTGCCTGTTTGGCCAGCTTGGCCTGGCGCTTGGCCCATTCTTCAGGATAATCATCACCACGCTTGAGGCTGGTGAGATCAGCTTCTTGGCCAGGTGCCAACGGAGGTCTTGAGCATGGAGGATTGAGTATGAATTTCTTCATGTATTTGGGAGTCACATGCCTGTACTCCCTGCACTCTCTTGCCCATCTCCTCTCTATCTTCTGAATGCGCACCTTGCGCTAATTTTTATCTTCCTCAGGGGGTGTGCAGTGCCCAGCATAGATGTCCTCAGGGATTTCAAATGAAGTGTTGATTTCAGGCCTCTTTCCTCCTTTCTGTGGCTTCTTTTCATCAACCATTTTCTTCAGTTGAGGAATTTGAACAATTGAATTTTCTGAAGAAGTATGCAACCTTTCTTCGAGGAACGCTGCAAATGAGTTAAGTTGATGAGAACCTAGTGATTCAGCAGCGGACATGAGTACCTGTGAACAGAGTATAGTTGCGAGGAATTTGGAGAGGTCATATGCGTTCTCAGAAGGTTTTTCAAAAAGAACAAGTTTGAGGAATTTGACCAGATAAGTCTTGAAGAATTTCACCAAGCGTACTTTGTCTTAGATTCCAGAGTTGTATAGATCGAAGATCCACACAATTGAGGAATCTTGAAGAAAAAAATATTGCTTAGAGAAACGAATCAAAAACATATGACATGTGAGGTGTTTAGTGTGTGCAGAATGTGAAGAATAAACACTTTTGAAGATTTTGTAGAAATCATTTGAATCAAAGAGGGCAGTAAAAGTAACTTTTAATTACCCTGGACGAAGAACATGACGAACTGGGAGGTGGAGAAGTGTAGTTCGTCTGTGCAGATCTTCCACGCCCTAACTTGGCGGAGGAAGACACCTACGGCGGCGGCGGAGTGAAGATTTCCGCGGCCGGCGCGAGTACAGCGACGACGAGGTCGAGGCAGTGAAGCTCTTCCTCACCGGCGACGAAGAAGTAGTGGCGGCGCTAGGGTTTGAGAAGCTCGAGTGAGAGAGAGAGGTCGAGCGGAGTAAAGGAAGTGAGGAAAGGAAAGGGGGTATTTATAGCCATGGTGAAAAACTGTTCGCCCGAAGAAATTGGACGAACGTGCCCCTGACCCTTCTCATTCGCTTGACATGTGTCACCCACGTACTAAGAAGTGGAGATCGTGGGTGAATAGATAAGTATTTCGTGGGATGCAGAACGGTTTGAGCGGCAAAGCCGAAAATTTGGATAAGATAAGTTAAAAGTTCCATTCGCAAATTCTTCAGCTGATAAGGACACTGTGAAGATTTTGAACGAGTTTCAAATAGAACGCATATGAAGAATTTGTGAATAGATTGGGTTGAGTATAGCATAGAGGGGGAAGGGTCCGATCACATTCACTTAGCATAAAAACAAACTTGAAGAATTGGCCATAAGTGAATGCTGTAGAGGACATAAACTCATATATATATATATAGCCAATGAAGAAACGACGAAAATAGTGAAGACAATGCAAAGTTGAAGAACATGAACAACTGAGGAAAAACTCAATTTGAAGATTTTCAACTTTTGTGGTGGCGTGACCCACCGTATAAGAATGATGATTTCAGACACCGCGTACAATTGTCGTAAGGCTCTGAGAATCGAATTCTTCATTAATTTCTTCACACTTAGAGTGTTATTCTTCATTGATTGAAGAAAAACGTTTCTTGATGTGTTGCACATCTAAGTCATCAATTTTGCATAAGTGTCAGGATGAGTGTCCTTTTCAAAGAACATTCGAAGATTCTAAGATATTTAGCTCACACCGCAACTTGCTAAATCTCTTCTCGTCCAAGGGCTTTGTGAAGATATCGGCTAGATGTTCTTCAGTCTTCACATGCTCAATAGAAATGTCGCCCTTCAACACATGATCGCGAAGAAAATGATGACAAATGTGAATGTGCTTTGTCTTCGAGTGCTGAACTGGATTGTGAGCAATCTTGATGGCACTCTCATTGTCACAGAAGAGAGGCACATTCTTCACGTTGACGCCGTAGTCCTTGAGAGTTTGCTTCATCCATAGCAATTGAGCACAGCAAGAACCAGCAGCAATGTACTCAGCTTCAGCAGTAGATAGTGATACACAGTTCTGTTTCTTCAAGGACCAACAGACCAAAGATCGTCCGAGGAAATGACATGTACCAGATGTTGACTTGCGGTCCACATGATCACCAGCATAGTCAGAGTCAGAATATCCAATGAGATCAAAATCCGAGCCCTTGGGGTACCATAATCCAAGTGTTGGTGTGTGAGCTAGATATCGAAGAATATGCTTCACAGCCTTATGGTGTGATTCCTTCGGTGTAGCTTGAAATCGGGCACACATGCAAACACTAAGCATAATATCTGGCCTAGATGCACATAAATACAATAGAGAACCAATCATGGAGCGGTATACCTTTTGATCGAAGTTAATACCATTTTCATCAGTGCACAGATGGCCATTTGTGGGCATCGGAATTTTGACGCCTTTGCAATCTTGCATGCCGAATTTCCTCAGTACATCCTTGAGGTATTTCTCCTGAGATATGAATATGCCATTGCGCTGTTGACGAATTTGAAGACCTAAGAAGAATTTCAACTCTCCCATCATAGACATTTGATATTCTTCACTCATCATATATGCAAATTCATCACTATAACGTTGGTCAGTACAGCCAAAGATAATATCATCAACATATATTTGGCACACAAACAATTCACCATCATAAGATTTATTGAAAAGAGTAGGGTCGAGTGAACCGGGTTTGAAGCCTTTCTTCATGAGGAATTCCTTCAAAGTATCATACCATGCCCGAGGGGCCTGCTTGAGGCAATAGAGGGCCTTATTGAGTCTGAAGACTTTGTCAGGATGCTTTGGATCTTCAAAACCTGGGGGTTGAGCAACATATACTTCTTCCTCAAGCTTACCATTGAGGAATGCACTTTTCACATCCATTTGATATAGAGTGATATCATGATGGTTAGCATAAGCAACTAATATGCGAATAGCTTCAAGTCTAGCAACAGGTGCAAAGGTCTCATCGAAATCAATTCCTTCAACCTGTGTGTAGCCTTGAGCTACAAGCCGTGCCTTATTCGTCACCACAAGGCCATTTTCATCTTGCTTGTTGCGGTAGATCCACTTTGTGCCAATGATATTGTGCTTGTGAGGATCTGGACATTTAACCAGTTCCCAGACGTTGTTGAGTTCGAATTGATGTAATTCTTCTTGCATGGCCTGAATCCACTCAGCCTCTAGAAACTTCATCTACCTTAGTGGGCTCTGTGTAGAGACAAAAGCATAGTGCCCACAAAAGTTAGATAAATGTGAAGCTTTTGAGCGTGTGAGAGGACCTGGTGCTTCAATGTCATCGATGATCTTTTCAACTTGCACTTCTTTTGCAACGCGAGGATGAGTAGGTTGTTGTCGAGGAATTTGATCAGCATTTTCTTCAGCACCATTTTCTTCAGGTGCATTAGCTCGACATTCTTCACGTTCTGGAATGAATTCTTCAGCAGATTCTTCGGTAGGAATGACATCCTCAGTAGCCTTGAACTTGATAGTTTCCTCAGGTGATGGTTCATCTATCACAGAGGGTAGGTGCTCTCTTTGCGAGCCATTAGTTTCATTGAACCACACATCTACAGTGTCAACAACCTTGTGAAGAACGTTGTTGAAGACTCTGTAGGTGTGCGAGTCCTTTCTGTAACCAAGCATAAAACCTTCATGTGCTTTCGGTGCAAATTTAGCATTGTGATGAGGATCTCTAATCCACATTTAGCACCGAAGACTTTGAAATAACTCCCATTGGGTTTCTTGTCAGTGAGGAGTTCATAGGCAGTCTTCTTGAAGAATTTGTGAAGATATACCCTGTTGATGATGTGGCACGCAGTATAAATTGCCTCAATCCAGAAGTGACGAGGCGTCTTGTACTCATCAAGCATAGTGCGAGCCATCTCAACAAGAGTTCTGTTCTTGCGCTCCACAACGCCATTCTGCTGAGGAGTGTAGGGAGCAGATAACTCATGAGTAATACCAAGTTCATCAAGATAGTCATCAAGACCAGAATTCTTGAACTCAGTTCCACTGTCACTTCTGATGTGCTTGATTTTCACACCGAAGTTGGTTGAAGCCCTCGAGGAAAATCGTTTGAAGACTTCCTGCACTTCATGTTTGTAAGTAACAATGTGTACCCATGTGTAACGAGAGTAATCATCAACAATAACAAAGCCATAGAGAGATGCATCATTTGTGACAGCTGAGTAATGGTTAGGACCGAAAAGATCCATATGAAGCAATTCAAATGGTCGAGTAGTGGTCATGTTAGTCTTTGCTGGATGCTTAGCCTTGGTCATCTTTCCAGCTTCACAAGCTCCACACAAGTGATCCTTGAGGAATTTGACATTCTCAATGCCAATGACATGCTTCTTCTTTGCAAGCATGTGCAAATTCCTCATGCCTGCATGACCAAGTCGTCGATGTCGTAGCCAGCCTTCTGAAGCTTTTGCAAGTAGGCACAGGGCTGGTTGCGGTCCTGTAGAGAAATCAACAATATACAAGTCTCCTCTCCTAAAGCCTTCGAAGACTTTGGAATTTTCAGCTTCCATAACCACAACACAATGATACTTGCCAAAGACAACAACCATATCAAGAACACAAAGCATTGAGACACACATAAGGTTGTATCCTAAGGACTCGACAAGCATGACATTGTCCATGTGTCGATCCTTTGTGATCGCAACCTTACCTAGACCCAATACCTGACTTTTGCCTTTGTTAGCGAAGATGATATGCTTCAGATGCGATGGTGATAAGGGAGCATCCATCAATAGATTCTTGTCACCAGTCATGTGATTTATACATCCACTATCGAGGACCCACTCAGTGGCTTTGGGTTGATCATCCTGCAGATGAATTAGTGCAGCTTACGAACTTCATATACTTCATCAGTGAAGAATATGACATCACAATTCATCAGACCAATTTCATCAAGCAATGCAACAAATAAGCAGTATGAGGACGTGAGAAATGAAAGTTCATTTCTTCATGATTAGCCTACGTCCTTTCAGGCACTTTTCAGGTGTCCAGCAAATTCTTCGGATGTTAAAGTACGTCTGGAGACCTGACCCTGCATAAAAGTTTAGTTCTTTTTCTTCACCACCCACATCTGAAGGGGTGGCAAAGAGTTCATCACTCTGCGAGCTCCATACGAGAAAGGTGGCATATAAGCCAATCCATTTCGTTTCACATAAGAGGAGTTAGGGTAAGCATATGAATAAGCAGAGAAATTCTTCGAGGACTTATGAACATAATGATTAGAAGAATAATGCTCATATTCATAGCCCTTAGCTCTTCCCTGCAAAACAGAGTTGTTAGCACGATGATGTTCATATGAGGACTTTGATCCTTTTGAGGAATATGATCCACGTGAGGAATTCGATCCTATGAGGACTTGGATCCATATGAAGAATTTGATCTGGGGTTCCTATTCTTCACAGGTGGTGTCATGAGGACATTCACCTGAAGACTTTCGAGGCACCTTTTGGGAACCCAGATTTTCTTCATAGGAGAACCGTTCCTGCAGTTAGTGCCAACATATCTAGCAAATACTTCACCATTCTGATTTTTAAACAGTTTATAGTTGGAGTCAAATGACTCATCAGAAGAATGAGAAGATTCACATGTAAAGCCAGATAACTTAGATGGATCAACTGGAGGTCCCTTTGCAGCAACCCATGAGGTTTTGGGGTACTACTCAGGCTTCCAATATGTACCATCAGCATTGAGTTTCCTCTCAAAGGCAATACCCTCTTTCCTAGGGTTCCTGTTGAGGATCTGCTTTTTAAGCACATCACAAAGAGTCTGATGCCCTTTGAGGCTTTTGTACATGCATGTCATGTACAATTCCTTCAGCCCTGCATCGTCAGTGATACTAGCATTGTCCTCAGATGAGGAATTAGTGATAGCAGAGACAGTTGAAGAATTTGTAGCATTAGAAGCATTTGAACATTCAGGTGAAGAATTAGTAGATTCACGTTCAATGCATTTCAAACATGGAGGAACAAATTCTTCCTGAGCAGCGCTGATTTGTTGAGCAAGTAATGAATCGCACTCCTTCTGAAGATCTTCATAACTCACTCTTAGCTTCTCAAGATCTTGCTTTCTTTGAAGAAATTCATAGGAAAGCTTCTCATGATCAGATAAGAGAGTGTTATGATGACCTTGAAGGTTGTCAAACCTAGTCTGAAGTCTCTGAAGATTTTCAGTCAAGGTTTTAGTGCGATCCATTTCTTCACCCAACATATCATCACTTTGTCTAGCATGTTTTGAACCTTTTCAAAAGCCCTTTGTTGTTTCACAGCAATCTTAGCAAGTTTAGAGTAGCTGGGCTTGAGGTTTTCATCAGATTCATCCTCACTAGATTCAGAGGAGGTATATTTGAGTACCTTGGAACCCTTTGCCATGAAGCAATAGGTGGGAGCGTAGTCATCATTGCCTTCATCAGCCTTGTTGGTGAGGTCATTTTCTTCAGTGTTGAAGATAGACTTGCTGACGAATGCAGTAGCGAGGGCTAGGCTCGCCACACCGGACTCGGACTCCTCAGATGCCTCCTCTTCCTCATTTTCTTCAGATTCAGCCTCAGAGTCCATTTCCTTGCCAATGAATGCCCGAGCCTTCCTGGAGCTGCTCTTCTTGTGAGATGAAGACTTTGAGGATTTTGATGATGAAGATTTTGAGGATTTCTTCTTTTTCTTTGCATCATCAGAACTGTAATCCTTGTATTTCTTCTTCTTTGATTCCTTTTCCCACTGAGGACAATCTTGAATCTAGTGTCCAGGTTTCTTGCACTTGTGACAAAGCCTCTTCTTGTAGTCACTGGATGAGGAATCATTGCTCCTTGAGGGTCTTCCAAAGCGACCACGTCTTGAGAACTTCTGGAATTTCTTCACGAGCAGTGCTAGTTCATGGCTCAGTTCTTCAGGATCACCCAGGCTGCTGCCAGAGTCTTCATCTTCAGACTCAGAAACTGCCTTGGCCTTCAGTGCACGTGATCTGCCATAGCTCGAACCATAGAGATCTCTCTTTTCAGCAAGCTGGAACTCATGAGTATTTATCCTCTCGAGGATATCAGTGGGATCAAGTGACTTGTAATCAGCACGCTCTTGTATCATCAATGCCAGAGTATCAAATGAGGAATCAAGCGATCTCAGCAGTTTCTTCACCACCTCATGGTCGGTGATGTCAGTGGCACCAAGTGCTTGAAGCTCATTTGAGATGTCAGTGAGGCGATCAAAGGTTTGTTGAACATTTTCATTGTCGAGTCTTTTGAAGCTGTTGAAGATATTTGGGAAGAACATCAACTCGAGAGTCACGCTGTGTTGAGACTCCTTCATTGACTTTGGATAGCCTATCCCAGATCAGCTTAGCAGTTTCCAAAGCACTCACTCTTCCATACTGTCCTTTGCTCAGATGGCCACAAATGATATTCTTTGCTTGAGAATCAAGTTGCTTGAATCTCTTCACATCGGTAGCGTTCAGTGAGGGTGAGACAGAGGGAACACCATTTTCCACAACATACCAGAGATCGTTATCAATTGCCTCAAGATGCATTCACATCTTATTCTTCCAGTAGGGGTAGTCCGTCCCATCGAAGGTAGGACAACCAGCAGAGACCTTGATCATACCTGTGGTCGACATAACTAAAACTCCAGGCGGTTAAACCAAAATCACACAGAACAAGGGAGTACCTTGCTCTGATACCAATTGAAAGCACGTTATATCAACTAGAGGGGGGGTGAATAGGCAATTTTTATAAATTCTTCACTCAGGAACTTGCCAGTGAGGAAATTCCTTAGCAAAGAACTACTTGCAGCGGAATAAGTACTCAAAAGTATGCATAGCAGAACACAAGCATGGTCATCATGATGAAATGAAGGCAAGCACAGAGTACAGAAAGCGTAAACATAGGATAACACAGGATGAAGACAAACAGACTGAAGAAATTGAACTGAGGAAATTGAGAAAGTCTTCAGTAAAAGTCTTCAAACACAGATATGACAAGCACACAACACAGTAATGAGGAAATGAAAGAGTTGAGGAAATAGAACGAGTAAACTTGGTGAAGACAATGATTTGGTAGACTAGTTCCAACTGTTGTCTCAGTTGTACATCTGGTTCAAGCGGCTAGGTATTTAAACCTGAGGACACACAGTCCTCACCATATTCTCCTTGAACTAAGGTCACACAGACCTCGTCCAATCACTCGTGGTAAGTCTTCAGGTGACTTCCGAACCTTCACAAACTCGGTCACTCGGTGATCCACAATTTCCTCTTGGATGCTCTAGACCATGACGCCTAACCGTTTGGAAGAAGCACAGTCTTCAAAGGTAACAAGCATCGGATCCATGCAGGATCAATCTCTTCAGTGATGCTCAATCACTTTGGGTTTGTAGGTGTTTGGGTTTGGGTTTTCCTCACTTGATGATTTTCGCTCAAAGTCCTCGGAGGATGGGATGCTCTCAAATGACAAGTGTCAGTTTCTCTCGGAGCAGCCAACCAGCTAGTGGTTGTAGGGGGCGGCTATTTAAATCCTAGGGAGCAGCCCGTCATGATAAGACATAAATGCCCTTCAATGATATGACCGTTAGGTGGGTAGATATTTTGGGACAGCTGGCGCATAGCACAGCAACGGTCGGAAATTTGAGTATCAAATTCCTCAGGGCTATCATGTTCCTCACTGTGTAGGCAATTCACACTGGCGAATTCCTAACTCCTCAGTTAGAGCAAATTCTTCAGAGACGAGAAGAACTTCGTCTCTGTCACTGAAGAATATGACTAAACTGTATGAGATTTCCAATGGCTTCACTCGAAGGGATTGGTAGGTGTAGGATTTTGAGTTGAGCATCACATGGAAATTTTTCCTTAGTATTTCCTCGACCCCCTTTAACAGTACGGTGTTTCCTATGACTCAAGAAAGAGAAAATGAAAGTACGAAAACAAAAGTCTTCACGCTTCATGTTCCTCAAATGAATACCAAGTCTTCAAGGTCACACCAATTTCTTCACTTTCAAAGTCTTCAGAAATCCAAAGTCTTCAGTCGAAGAACTTCATTTTAGGGGTCGACTTTCTCTGTAAATATCAAACTCCTCATAGACTTATGGACCTGGGTACACTCATAAGCACATTAGTCCCTTAACCTATAAGTCTTCAATACACCAAAATCACTAAGGGGTACTAGATGCACTTACAGATTAGCTAGCAGTTGTTCTATCATACCCAAAGGAATTTCATAGCCAATATTTTCAGCAGGTCGAGTAGGTAGAGGGGCAACTAATTGTGGTTCTGGTCGAGGTGAAGATACCCCAAACAAACCCTTGAAAGGATGGTTCTCCATAGTAACAAGTGACAATAAATTTCAGCACGTAGTAATAATTTTTCCTTACCAAGAGCACTTCACTTCCCGACAAAGACGCCAGAAAAGAGTCTTGATGAACCACAAGTATAGGGGGTCAATCGTAGTCCTTTCGATAAGTAAGAGTGTCGAACCCAACGAGCAGCAGAAGGAAATGACAAGTGATTTTCAGCATGGTAATTTCTGCAAGGACTGAAATTGTCGGTAATAGATAGTTTGATAGCAAGATAATTTGTAATGAGCAAGTAATGATAATGGTAAGTGAAGTGAAGCAAGGTAGCCCAATCCTTTTGTGGCATAGGATAGGCCAAAATGGTTTCTTATAATAGGAAAAGCGTTCTTAAGGGTACACGGGAATTTCATCTAGTCACTTTCATCATGTTGGTTCGATTCGTGTTCTCTACTTTGATAATTTGATATGTGGGTGGACCGGTGCTTACGTGCTTTTCTAACTTGAACAAACCTCCTACTTATGATTAACCCCCTCACAAGCATCCGTAACTATGAGAAAAGTATTAAGATAAAATCTAACCATAGCATTAAACTTTTGGATCCAAATCGGTCCCTTACAAATTAGCTCATAAACTAGGGTTTAAGCTTCTGTCACTCTAGCAACCCATGATCTAATAACTTTTCCACAATGCATTCCCTTAGGCCCAAATATGGTGAAGTGCCATGTAGTCAATGTTCATATGACACCACTAAGGGAATCACAACATACATATCATCAAAATATCGAACACATATCAAATTCACATGATGACTTGCAACAAGATTTCTCCCGTGACCTCAAGAAAAAAAGTAATTACTCACAAATGCTAATCATATGCTCAAGATTAGAGGGGTATTAAATAGCATAATGGATCTGAACATATAGTCTTCCACCAAATAAACCATATAGTAATCAACTGCAAGATGTAATCAACACTACTAGTCACCCACAAGTACCAATCTAAGGTTCCGGTACAAAGATTGAACACAAGAGATGAACTAGGGTTTGAGAGGAGATGGTGTTGTTGAAGATGTTGGTGGAGATTGCCCTCCCAATGATGAGAGGGTTGTTGGTGATGAAGGTGACGATGATTTCCCCCTCCGGGAGGGAAGTTCCCCCAGTGGAATCGCTCCGCTGGACGGCAAAAGTGCTCCTGCCTAAGTTCCGCCTTGAGACGGCGGTGCTCCATCCTGAAAGTCCTCTCCTTAATTTTTCTAGGTCAAAATGACTTATATACCAGAAGAGGGGCACCGAAGGTGGGCCGAGGAGGGCACAACCCACCAGGGCGCGCCTGGGGGGCCTGGCGCGCCCAGGTGGGTTGCGCCCACCTGGTGGGCCTCTTCTTGTAGTTATTTGCTCCAGTATTTTTCATATATTCCAAAACAATTCTCCATAAATTTTTTAGCTCATTTGGAGACGTGCAGAATACGGAACTCTGACATAGCCTTTTCAGGTCCAGAATTCCAGATGCCGGTATTCTCCCTCTTTATGCAAACCTTGCATATTATGGGAGAAAAGGCATTAGGATTACTCCAAAAAGCATTATTATGCACAAAAACATAGTAAATAACAGTGGGTAAACATGATGCAAAATGGAAGTATCAGTGCTTAGCGTGTACCCATGACTCGTTTTTTGCGATGGCATTTACGACAGCGATCTTGGCGTCGGGTATAGACATGGTAGTGAAATACCAGTTTTCTCCTTCGACATTCTTAGCCCATCTTACACGGAACATCATCGCACTGTGCAGTCCAGAGCATTCAAGCTCCCAAATCTCCTCGACCCTTTCATAGAATCTTTCATTTGTGGTGTTGTCACCGGTCATGCATTCCATCGTCGCCCCTGAGTTCTGAAAATCACTATTTATATATTTGACCTCAGTGTAGAACATGTACTCATTGATATCGTATGCCTGATAGGTCACGAGGTTGGCCGCGGGGCCATGTGCTAAGGCGTATATGAGAAATTCGTCCATAGAGCCCTCTTCCGGGGGATTAGCAAGAATATGCTCTTTGAACCAATGCAGGAAAGTGGAGTTGTGCTCTCTAATAACTTCGGTGTTCGTCCTCCATAGCCCCCGGTCACCATACTTCTTTGCGATGGTTTCTTTGTGCAGTGTCACGAAAGGATCTACCGCGTCTAGTTGATGTAGCACTACTAAGTCTGCTATGTCAAAGTCGTTGTGTCGATCCGAGTAACCCACATGCAGTTCCCTGCAACCGTTGGAGTGACCATCTCCTTCGAGCCTCCCAAGGTGCTTCTTAGTGGGCAAACCAACAAGAGGCCAGTCTCTGCCATATAGATAATTCTCGCAGAAAGAGATGCACTCTTGTGTCAGATGGCCCTGGATGATGCTTCCATCCGGACGGGACATGTTATGAATGAATCCTTTGATGACCCCATTCATCCTCTCGAACGGCATCATGTTATGCAGGAATGTCTGCCCCAGGTCAATTATGTCGTCCACAATGTGTACGCACAGATGCACCATGACGTCAAAGAACACGGGTAGGAAGTACATCTCAAGCTCATTTAGTATCACAACAATCTCTTCCTGTAGCCTTCGGAGCTGCTTCACACTAATCCACTTTCGAGAGATAACATCGAAAAAGTTGCAGAGACTAATAAGCGTGTCACGAATTTGCTTGTCCATTATCCCTCTAAGGGCAATAGGTAGTATCTGCGTCATCATCACATGATAGTCATGAGACTTCATCTCGCTGAACCTTTTCTTCTTTGTGTCTAGAAATATGCTTATCTTCCCACAGTAACCGGAACTAACTTTGATTCCGGTAAGGCACTTGAAGAATTGATCGATCTCCTTCGGACTTAAGGTGAAGCAAAAAGGGGGCAATAATTCTCTTCCTTCTTGTTCACTTTTTTGCCCTTGTCCCACGCCTCCATCTCCGTCTCAATCTCCTTTGACTTTTTACGTGGCGGCATATGGATATTTGCCCAGATGTTCAAATCTTCCAAGTCTCTTCTTGCCTTCGGCCCATCCTTGGTCTTAGCCGGCATGTTCATCAGTGTTGCAAGCAAGCTCTCAAGGACATTCTTCGTGATATGCATTTGATCAAGGCAATGAGGTGTGTCGAGTGTGGGCCAGTACTCCAAGTCCCAGAAAACATACCTCGTTTTCCATACCTTCAGCAGCGGCTTCGGCGCCTTTTTAATCACCTTTCCCGGTGTGGGGCACTGTTCCCAGTTTTCCAACAGCTCATCGATTTTGGCGCTGCTCTGCTTACATGGAGGTCCACGATGCTCAGTCTCACCATTGAATAGATCTCCACGGTTTCTCCACGGGTCCTCCTTCGCGAGCCATCTTCGATGCCCCATGTACACGAGTTTCCCAGACCAGCCATCTTTCATTATCTGCTGAGACGTCGGATCATCCATGCACCACGTGCATCTGCAATATCCATGGCACACCTGGCTGCAACATATCCGTAACTGAGATAATCATGCACCGTTGTCATCAGCGCATCTCTCATATAGAAATACTCGCCTTTGCTGGTGTCCCATTTCTTTGCTAGTGTTTTCCATAACGTTTCTAACTCCTCTTGAAGTAGCCCCAGATACAGATTAATATTATTTCCCGGTTGTTTCGTCCCTCGAATCAGCATGTTCATGTGTATGTACTTTGACTTCATGCACAACCAGGGGGAGGTTGTACATCCATACAAACACGGGCCATGTGCTATGGTTGGTGTTCTGGTTGCCAAACAGATTCATGCCATCGGTACTCGCACCATGCACGATGTTCCTTGCACCACATGTGAAACATCGATATTCGCCATTGAACACTCTCCACTGGCTTGCATCCGCGAGGTGTCTCAGCTTCGGATCATCTCCATCATCGGGCTTTTTCCTCTCCGCGTGCCAACACATGAGATTTGCTTCCTTAGGATCTACGAAATAACGTTGCAGACGGTGAGTGATCGGTAAGTACCATACAACATTCTGGGGATATTTCTTTCCGTCCTTCTTGTATTGAGAAGCATTGCACATCGGACAGCTGGTTTTTTCTGCGTGCTCCTTCCGATAAATGATGCAATCGTTGATGAATGCATGGTATCTAATGTGCGGCAGATAAAGAGGGCACATGACCTTCTTGGCCTCATCCACACTAGTAGGACATAGATTCCCCGCGGGAAGTACATTATTTAGGTACTTGAGAAGCTCATCGAGGCTACTGTTGGTCCATTTGTTTTTAGTCTTCGTCTTCCGAAGTTCTAGCGTAAAACTCAAGCGGGTCACCTCGGGATCACAACCATCATACAAAGGAGTGTTCGAGTCTACCTCCAGCTGCTCTAGCTTGGCCTCCTCTCTAGAAGCATCTCTGTCGGTACTCGTCTTCTTGCGAAGCAGGTCTCAAACATGAGGGTCCCGGACGACTGAACTTAGTAGCGACAAAGGCTGCGGTGTGTCCACATCTTCTCCACCGCCATGTCCGGCCTCTTCTTCGCCACCATGTCCGGCCCATTCTCCGCCGCCATTATCGGTCAAGTCTTCGTCTGGCCCCATGTCATCATTGGCTGCCCTGTCGGCATCCTCATCATCATCTTCAATTATCCATCGAGTATAGCCATCCATGAAACCAGTGATGAGTAGGTGCGTCTTCAAACGATCATCCTCATAGGGGTTGAGCCAAACTCCTCCTTTTGCATCTTCGACATGGACATAAAATCTCTGTCCGGTTATTTTCATTCATGTCCTGCACCGCCACTCACAACCACCTTTCCACCATGATTACACTGACCATCATGATCGCCTGCGGTAATAATAAGCAAATTGATTATAAAATTGCATGCATGCATCAAAGCCATACAAAAATTCAGCATGAACTTCCCTAAAAATAGGACAAATAGAGTTTTCCCGAAATTCGCTGAAACGGAAATAAATCGACATTTCAGCAAACCTAGGCAACTCAAGCACAATTCAGCGGCAACTCATGCCACACGCATAATTTCCCCCGATTAGGTCATATCGCGCGCGTACACACACACATGCATTTCATTCTTACAAAAGCACAAATTTTTACTCATCTATCTCGAGATAGAGATCGAGAAGGGTGATGAGGTCGATCGGTGTCGCCACACACACCTAGGGAGTGATCAAAAGTGGACAAAGGTTACTTCTTGACATGGCTAGATCTAGTTAGGGAGGTACATAGGTCACTTCATTAAATGGGTAGATCTTCCTAGCTAGTTGGGGAAGGAGATGGCTCTAACTAGTGGAGGGCAGGAAAAGTTAGGGAAAAGAGAAAAGAGTTGCATTAATGAAGGTGGTGTATAGTTAGCTAGGAGCATTAAAGAGAGAGAAAGAGAGTAATTGGGGGAGAAGTAGTGAGGAAGAAGCAAAGTGAGGGAGAGAGGAGGTGGGAGCTAGCAGAAAGTGAAGGAAGAGATGATGGGTGAGGGGGTTAGGAAAGGTGGCTGCTGCGCCTTAGCAACAGTGAGGGCAGGGAAAACGAGCTGCTGCTAAAAAAGTAGCAATAGCGTGTTCCTGCCAGCCGCACTACTGCTAAGTGGGGCCCGCCATGTGGCACAATACACACTTAGTTGTAGCGTTGTCCCTTGAAAACACGCTACTAATGTTCTCTTAGCAGTAGTGAGTGATCTCGAACGGTGCTACTACTATACCTAGCGTGTCGGCAACAATGTGGCCATAATAGTCATAGCGCATTTTCGTGGAGCCGCGCTACTGCTATGAAGGTAGCAGTAGCGCCCTTGGTAGTCACGTGCTACTGTTAAGTATCAGTAGCGCCTCTTTATAACCAACACTGCTGATAAGCCTCCATCTATAAGGTTTTCCCTAATAGTGAAGTATGAGCACACCATTTATTCTAGCCAATGGTTTCTTAATAGTTGAATCCGCTAAGTGCAAATTAAGGGAACATGCATCCATATCGGTGAGACCTAGCACGTCACATAGAGATTTTGGTATAGTAGAGACGCTAACACCTAGATCACACAGAGCATTACGTTCATAATCTTTAAACTTTACTTTAATAGTAGGTTCCCATTCATCATGCAATTTCCTAGGTATAGAAACCTCCAATTCTAGCTTTTCTTCATGAGCTTTTATCATAGCTTCTACAATATGTTTAGTAAAAGCTTCATTTTGTTCATAGGCATTAGGTTAATTTGTAACCCACTTTTATCATTTTTATCATTAAGATCATCACCCTCTGAACAATTGGGACACCATCTAGCTAAAGTTGACTCATCTCCAGTCCCTTTTTCATCAAGTTTTATATTACTCAACAAGGTTTCAATACGTGTCACACCAATCATTTTAATATCCTCATCATCACCAGTGAGAGGATGTGACTCAGGCTTAGTCGCCATTTTATTCACTAGCGTTGTTTGTTTATCGGATATTTTCCCTATCAAATTTTCTGTACGAGCAAGTTGAGATTGAAGGTTGGCAACTTCTTGATTAACTTCTTCAAGTTGTTTACTAATGGCATACAAGAAAGTAGAGTGTTCTTTAAGTTCCCCAGCACAGAGTTTATCGTGCTCATACTCTGTAACATGAAGTTCTTACTAGTGTTCTCAATCTCAACCAACCTTTTATGGTAAGAACTAACAGAGGATTTATCTTCAGACATAGTGACAAACAAGCAAAGAAACGAGCAAACTAACAAAGTAAAATATTTTCGTGTTTTTTAGAGAAGTGGAGGGAGATGAAAAAGAGAGGAAAAGGCAAATAAAAAGTAGAGCAAGTAGATGATATAAAGTTTGTATGTTTGAACCTGACAAGAATTTGATGATGTCTCCCCGGCAACGGCGCTAAAAATTCTTTCTGCTACTTGTAAGCTGCGTTGGGATTTTCCCCGAAGAGGAAGGGTGAAGCAGCATAGTAGATATAAGTATTTCCCATAGTGAGAATCAAGTTTATCGAACCAATAGGAGAACCACGTAAATTCCCTTCTTCGGCTCCTACACACACAAGAGCAAATACTTGCACCCAACGCGGGCAAGAGGGTTGTCAATCCCCTTGATCTCGTTACTTGCAAGGATTAATTATGATAGTGATAGATAAAAAGAAAAGTAAAATAAAAATTATATAATTGCAGCAAGGTATTTTTGGTTTTAATAATATGAAAAAAGTAGACCCCGGGGCCATAGTTTTCACTAGAGGCTTCTCTCTCGAAAGAATAGCATACGGTGGGTAAACAAATTACTATTGGGCAATTGATAGAAAAGTGCATATTTATGATGATATTCACGACAATGACCACACATATAGGCCTCACGCCCGTGACAACTAGACCGACTCCTGCCTACATCTACTACTATTAGTCCAACAATCGACCACTATCTAGGATGCATCTATGGTATTAAGTTCATGAAAAATAGAGCCTCAAGCAAGATAAAAATACGTAGACAAAGTAAACTCAAGCAATATGAATAACCCCATCGTTTTACCCATAATGGCAACCATACAAATACGTGCCTCGCTACCACTTCTGTCATAAGGTGAGGACACCACAAGATTGAACCCATTACAAAGCACCTCTCCCGTGGTGAACTACTCATGCATCATCGGAAGGCAACAAGGATGATGTAGAAACCCTCCATGATCGATTCCCCCTCCGGCAGAGTACTAGCAAAGGCATCCATATGGGATCATTGAAGAACAGAAGCTTGTGGCGGCCTAAAAGTGTTTCAGGCGGTTCTCTATTGGTTTCCCAATATGTTAGAATTTATAGAAGCGAATTTAGGTCAAACGGAGTCACGTGGGGCCACAAGGTAACAGGGCGCATCCTACCCCATGGGCGCGCCCTGTTGCCTTGCCATCTCCTTGTTTGTCATCTCGTCTCCTCAAGAACCTTCTAGGGTCTCCTTTGTCCAAAAAAAATCGTCAGAATGTTTCATAGCATTTGGACTCTGTTTGGTACTAATTTTCTAGAAAGCCAAAAACAAGCCAAAAATAGCAACTCGCACTATGCACTTGGTTAATAGCTTATGTCGGATGTGGGGTTCCAGCAATCCCTTAAGGTTCGAACACTGGGGTGCGCGCGAAGTCTTTCCCTCCTACCGATCTACGCTCTAGCTCACTAAGATCTCGCGGACAAACTCGACGAACTCGCAACACAAAAAGACACGAGGTTTATACTGCTTCGGGCCACCGTTGTGGTGTAATACCCTACTCCAGTGTGATGGTGGTGGATTGCCTCTTGGGCTGATGATGAACAGTACAAGGGAAGAACAGCCTCATGAGGTTGAGGTGTTCTTGTGCGTATGAACTTGTGGCGTGAGGATTCGATGATCTATCCCGTGCCCTCTACTGTGGTGGCTAGTCCTATTTATATAGGCCTTGGTCGTCTCCCCAAATATCGAGCGGGAAGGGAGCCAACAATGGCGGGCAAATTTGAAGGGGGACAGCTAGTACAAGCTATCCTGACAAAAGCGGTCTTCGCCTGCGAAAAGCCCTGGGGTGACGCCGTCTTGGGCTCCACGATGACCTCCGCCTTGCCGTCCTCCTGGTCTTGGTCTCATTGCACCAATATGGCAACCTTTGCCTGATGCCTCGGTACTCTTCGCCTGCGCTGGCCTCCTTAGCACCAAAGAGGAAATAAGGACCCTGCGCGCACCGGCGCCCGCCTGGCACCCGCCTGGTACCGTTCGTCATGGCTCATGTCATGAGAGCCTCGTGAGGTTTGCCTCGCCTTGATATCTCCGCTCCTCGTGAGCCTGCTTTGCTAGACACTCCAGTGGAGGTCTTGCACCGTCCGCCTCGCGAGGCTTGGACCCTTGCGAGGGTCTTGGGTGTCTTGTTGACGAAGATGGGTCGTACGGCCTGCTGCTTAGCCACGCTGTGGGCTGCAGGCAGGCAAGTCTGGGGACCCCCGTTCCCAGAACGTCAAAATTAGCCCCCGGGCCCAAGGTGTGCTCGGGCTTAGCTTCGCGGCGAAGCCAAGGTTCAAGTTCGGAGCACCGCGGGACACAAAAGCCTGCGGCCTTGGTCGACGCGTGGCAGTTGATTGGACGTGGGCGTCTCCGCTTCCCCACGCTGCCTCGGCAACTGCACGAATTGACAAGTCCCTGCGACATGCAAGGAAAACCATCATTACCTGCGATCGTGGGAGACGCCGGTTGGCCTTCTCTTTCTATAAATGGGGAGGGGGCGGAGCCCCCGTTGCCCAGCTTTTCCTTGATTGCTTGCTTCCCTGCTCCATTGCTTGCAGTGCCATCGATGGTACCACGAAAGAAGTTCTCTGCCGCCGAGAAAGGAAAGGCCCCTCGCGAGGGCCCCGGCTCCCCGGCGCCCAAGCGCGGCCGCGGCCGTCCGTGCAAGCACGCCGCGACCCCCGCCGTGGCCCACCGTCGAGGTGGCGCCGCGGTACGCGGTGGGGATCGTCCCATCCATGGTGGTTCAGCTGATGAGGGGAGGCATGCGATGGTGGCGCGGCCTCCCCGCCCGCGCTTCCATGGTGGTTCGTTGTCAGGTCGGAGAGCCAGGCCGGTAGCTGGCTCCAACTTCCGCGCTTCTTCGCCGGCGAACTGCCGGCCTTTGGTCCGGGAGGGCTCTGGCTGCAGGCGGACGGCTGCTGCAGCAGGGCCTCTTGGGTTGCGGTCGAGACTTCCGCTGCGGGCAACATAGCCCTGGCCCGCGGTTGGTAGACATTCGCCCGTGCGCACGGCCTGGGCAGGCGGTGCACCCTCCACTTCAGGTACGATGGTGAATCGACCCTCTATGTGAGGGTGTTCGGGGAAGATGGTCGCCGCGCCGGGTGCTGCCCCGAGACGAGCGACGGTGAGGAGGTGCTCAGCCTTGGCGATCATCGCGATGAGGACGAGGGCGAGCCTGCCCTCGGCGGCGACCGCATCTCCTCCAGCTACGGCGGCTCTTCCTCCGGTGACAGATCCAGCTGCGGTGGCTACGACCAGCCGCCGCATCGCCGCGCCCGCTTTGAAGGAGGTAGCGGGTCATCTCGTCGTCGCGCCTCCGTGAAGCGCGAGGATGGGTCTGGCTAGGCTCGGGGCGTCGCCAAGGGCCTGCCTCCGCGGATTGCTGCAACGCTGCTTTGCTTAGCTTTTTCTTTCTTTCCTGCATCGGAAAACGAAACTAGTATGGGCTCGGGGCGTGTATCAAACTGTGGTTCTTTGGTTAATTCATTGTGCGAGTCGTTCCCATGCCGTGTTGTTATTTTGCGCAAATATAACTTAGCCTGGTGTGTTTGGGAAGCCCTTTCCCTCACGTGGTGTTTGCGTTGCTCGGAAACTGCAAAAAAATCGTTAGGGGGTGCACCAAAGGATTTGTCGTCCACCCAAGCCTTGACTTGGCGCCTTGTATCGCGGTACCAGAGGGGCACGGATTTAGGAGAGATGTGCTAGCTTCCAGGCTCGAACGAGGGTGGCTCGCGAGAAGGCAAAGAGAAGAGAAATGCACATAAGGGCACCTGCCTAGCCCCCTCGCGAGGTATGCGAGAGAGAGAACATGAGCAAACTAGAGCCGAAAAAAGCGGTAAAAGGCTGGGGAACCAAATCAGCAACGAACACCAAGAGCAACTCTGATTAAGGAAAAGCGAGCCAACTACGGAAAGCAAATGAAAAGCCGCGTCCAGCACCTAATCTAGTCTTCAAGTCTTCTCACCAGCGCGGAGCTAAGTGCTGTCCACTAGGCGTGGGAGGGAGCCCCAGGGCCTGAGGCCGGCGCTCCTGAGACTCCGGGGCGTGTACAGCCCCAACTCATTATTACGTGAGAGTGCCACGGGCAGCGATTCTTCACATGCACTGGGCCTTCATCATAGGCTCTGGGCCTTTCTTCTCAGGCTCTGGGCCTTGCTTCATCGATAGAACTTCCGGAGGTGCTGGATGTTCCAGGCATTCTGGATGGGTGTCCCATCCTGCATCTCCAGGCGCGCTGCACCCGGCCTGGAGACATGAACGACCCTGAATGGGCCCTCTCACATGGGCAAAAGCTTGTGCAGCCCTTCCCTGGAGAGGACCCGCCTCAGGACAAGGTCGCCTACCTCAAGCGTCCTGGAGCGGATGTTGCGGCAGTGGTACCACCGTAGAGCTTGTTGGTACCTTGCCGCCCTCAATGCGGCTTCGCGACGGCGCTCCTCCCCCAGCACGAGATCCATCCCCCGCGTGGCATCCTGCTGCGTTTCATCGAATGCCAGGACCCACGCGGAGCGATGCTTGACCTCGTGAGGAAGGACTGCCTCAGCTCCATAGACGAGGAAGAATGGAGTCTCACCCATTGGCTTGGTGGCAGTGGTACGGATGGACCACAGCACGGACTGGAGTTCGTCGTGCCAGCCCCTGCCGCAGGCCTCCAGCTTCTTCTTGAAGGTCCTAGTCTTGACACCCGTCAGGACCTCAGCGTTGGCGCGTTCGGCCTGACCATTGTTCCTGGGGTGGGCCACTGAAGCGTAGCAGATCTGCGTTCCAAGGTTAGCACAGTAGGTTTTGAAGAGGTTACTAGTACACTGCGAGCCGTTATCTGTGATGATGCAGTTGGGGACCCCGAAGCGGCTTACAAGGCCCTTGATGAACTTGACAGCAGAGCCGGCTGGAATGGTACGGACGGCTTCCACTTCCGCCCACTTGGTGAACTTGTCTATGGCGACGTAGAGATAGCGGTAGCCCCCTAGCGCTCATCGGAACGGGCCTAAGATGTCTAGCCCCCAGACCGCGGACGGCCACGTGAGCGGAATGGTTTGGAGGCCTTGTGCAGGCTGATGGATCTGCTTGGAGTGGAATTGGCAAGCTTCACAAGACTTCACCAGCTCGGCTGCGTCGTTGAGTGCTATAGGCCAATAGAACCCACTGCGGAACACCTTGCCAACAAGGGTCCATGACGATGAGTGGTGTCCGCAATCACCGCCGTGTATGTCAATCGGCAACTCCCTTCCTTGATCGCTGGAGATGCAGCGCAGCGTGACATCGTTCGGTCGCTTCCTGTACAACTCGCCGTCTTGAATGCAGTATGCCGTGGCCTGTCGGGCCACGCGCTCCGCGTCTTTTTCCTTCTCCGGCAGCGTCCCGTGCATCAGGTACTCCTTGAATTCCTTGGTCTAGCACTCCTCCTGGGGCTCGAGCGCCAGGAGCAGCCGAGCTCCTGTGGTTGGGCCACAGGCTGGGGCTCCCATGGCCGGGGGCTGTGGGAGCTCCTCCCGAGGCTGAGTCGCGCTTGAAAGAGGTGGCGTAGCCGATGGCTTGAAGAGCCGCTCTTCAAAGACGCCGGGCTCTTGCGGTTGCCGCTTGGATGCTCTCTTGGCGATGTCGTCGGCTTCCTTGTTGGTGCCCCAGGGCACGTGCTGCAGCTCCAGGCCCGAGAACTGCTTTTCCATCTTGCGCACCTCCGCAAGGTAGGCCTCCATGTGCTCGTCCTTTGGCTCATACACTTTGTTGGAGAAGTTGACGAGGAGCTGCGAGTCGCCCTTGACGGTAAGGCGCCTCACCCCCAGAGCCGCCGCGGCCTTCAGGCCAGCTATGAGGCCTTCGTATTCTACGATATTGTTGGAGACCTTCTCGCCGTGCTGGAAGCAGAGTTGCACGGCGTAGTAAAGCTTGTCATGAGTGGGCGAGATGAGCACTGCTCCAGCCCCGCGCCCTGGTGCGTGAAGGCGCCATCGAAATACATGACCCAGCCGTCTGATGCCTCACTTCCTCGGGAGGTGGACCGGTCTTCTCCTTCCTCAAGAGCCGGGGCATTGGTCCATTGTGCCACAAAATTGGCGAGCGCGGCTCCCTTGATGAGCCTGGTAGTGCTGAACTCCAGCTGGAATGCTTGCAGCTCGATGTTCCATTCAGCGACCCTTCCGGCCGAGTTCGGGCTCCTGAGTACCCTCTCCAATGGGTAAGATGAGACGACCTTGATGGGGTGGCCCTGGAAGTAGTGTCACAGCTTGCACGAGGCCACCAAGAGTGCGAGCAGGAGCTTTTGCGGCATGGGATAGCGTGCCCTTGCGTCCCGCAGTACGGTGCTGACGAAGTACACCGGGTGCTCGACGAGGGCTGGCACACTGTTGAGTCTCGGGTCCTGTGGAGCTTGTGGCATATCCTGAGGTGGAGGGTTTCCTGAGACCTGACCGTCCTCAGGAGCTTCTGTGATGTTGCCCTGCTGAGCTTGGTCTTCTGCCGCTGACGGCTCTCCGCGCCTTCCTGACCCTGCGCTGCATCAGTTCTGGCTTGGCGCGGTGCGCCCTTGTCTTGGCGCTCCTCCCGAACTGCCACCAGCACCGCGCTGGCGGAGTACGGGGTGGCGGCAAGGTAAAGTACCAGAGGCTCGAGAGGCCGTGGTGCCACCATCACCGGGGGGCTGGTGAGGTATTTCTTTAGGTCTTGGAAGGCCCGGTCGGCCTCCGGGGTCCACTCAAAGGGGCCCTTCTTCTTCATGAGCTAAAAGAAGGGCTAGGCGCGCTCGCCTAGCTTGGAGATGAAACGCCCTAACGCGGTCACCCGCCCTGCTAGCTTTTGCATCTCCTTGAGGGTCTGTGGTGGGCTCATGTCTTCGATGGCCTTGATCTTCTCCGGGTTGGCCTCGATCCCTCCGTGGGATACAAGGAACCCTAGTAGCTTACCGGAGGGGACGCCAAACACGCACTTCTCTGGGTTAAGACTCAAGTTCACCCGGCGCAAGCTCTCAAAGGTCTCCTCCAAGTCTTGAATCAATGTCCTCGCCTTGCGAGATTTGACCACTATGTCATCAATGTAGGCCTCTGTGTTCCTGCCGAGCTGCCG
The DNA here is from genome assembly GCF_018294505.1 of Triticum aestivum. Taxonomy (NCBI): domain Eukaryota; kingdom Viridiplantae; phylum Streptophyta; class Magnoliopsida; order Poales; family Poaceae; genus Triticum; species Triticum aestivum. Next base: position 235,742,817 of record NC_057796.1, on the reverse strand, counting down.
CCCCAAGGCGATGTGCATCAGCCGTTGAAAGGTTGCGCCCGTGTTGCGTAGGCCGAAGGGCATGCAGGTGTAGCAGTACACCCCACACGGTGTCAGGAAGGCCGTCTTCTCCACATCCTCCACCGCCATCTTGATTTGATGGTATCCAGAGAACGCATCCAGGAAACATAGCAAGTCGCACTCGGCGGTGGAGTCGACGATTTGATCGATGCGCGGAAGGGGAACGGATCTTGGGGGCAAGCTTTGTTAAGGTTGGTGAAGTCGAGGCACATCCGTTCCTTCCCACCTTTCTTCGGTACCACGACAGGGTTCGCCAGCCATTCGGGGTATCGAACCTCTCAGATGGTACTTGCTGCCTCCAGCTTGCGCGTCTCTTGGACGATGAAGGCTTGCTTCTCAGTGGACTGCCGTCTTGCCCGCTGCTTAACGGGGCGCATGTTGGGGCACACCCTTAGATGATGCTGGATCACCTCTCTCGGGACCCCTACCAGCTGATTGGGCTCCCACGCGAATATCTCTTTGTTTGCGCGCAAAAACCTCACCAAAGCTTCTTCTTGTCCCGGGTCAAGGCTGGTTCCTATGGTAAAGGTGGCTCCTGAAGACCCGTCCTCGTCAACCGGCACCTGCTTGGTCTCCGCCTTGTCTTGGGTGAACAACTGCTTCTTCTTGGCGGGCGCGGTCTCCTTGGCCTCGGGCGTACTAGCGCCAGCTGGCTCCGCTGCCGCCGCGGTCTTGAAGGCGAGCCTGAGCACCGTCACTACCTCCTTAGTGTCCCCCTTGATGGTGAGGACGCCCTTGCTCCCTGGCATCTTCATGAGGTTGTAGGCCGGGTGAGTCGCCGCCATGAATTGAGGAAGAGCCGGGTACCCGAGTATGGCATTGTACGGGAGACCGATGCGGGCGATGTCGAAGTCCACCAGCTCAGTGCCGTAGTTGTCGCATGTGCCGAAGGTGACAGGGAGGCGGATCTGCCCCGGAGAATGGGCAGCTCCACCACCCACTCCCGAAAAAGGCTTGCTGAGGCTGAGCCGCTCGGGCGGCACGTGGAGGAGGTTGAAGGCTTCTACGGAGAGCAAGTTGAGGCCGGCACCGCCGTCGATGAGGGTCTTGGTGAGGGCCACGTTGCAGATGGTAGGCGTGCAGAGCATTGGGAGTATGCCAGAGCTGGCGGTGGAGCCGGGGTGGTCTTCTGAGTCGAAGGTGAGGTCGGCCTCCGGCGCAGCCCAACCCGGCGGAGCCCCCGGCCGCTTGGAGGCTGCCCCAATCTGACGGAAGAAAGGCTTAACGTGGTGATCTGAAGGCGGTGCTTGAGAGCCACCCAGTAGCGCCGCGACTGCGTGGTGCGCCGGCACCGCGTAGCACGCGGTGAAGAGGTTGCGGAGTTCCTCCCAGGACGCCACCATGGATCCTGGGAGGTTGAGCAGCCAGGCGCGCGGCTCGCCGGCGAGGGCCATGGAGAACCAGTTGGCCATGATCTTGTCGTCGCCTCCGGCTTCAAGGACGGCCTCCTCGTATGCCAGCAGGAACGTCGACGGATCTGCCGCGCCGTCGTAACGCGGCGGCACCTCCGGCTTGAACCTGGTTGGCCACTCCACCTGCCGTAGGGCGGGGGCCAGGGCCCGGTACCCAGGCTCCCTGCTGCTGGTGTCGGTCGCGGAGGTGGGTGGTGGCGCACCTGCCATGGGAGTGAAGCGTGGCGGCACGGGGCGCAGGTTGGTGGAGAGGAGCTCCGGCGCACCCCTACCTGGCGCGCCAAATGTCGCATGTGGGGTTCCGGCAAACCCTTAAGGTTCGAACACTGGGGTGCGCGCGAAGTCTTTCCCTCCTACCGATCTACGCTCTAGCTCACTAAGATCTCGCGGACGAACTCGACGAACTCGCAACACAGAAAGACACGAGGTTTATACTGGTTCAGGCCACCGTTGTGGTGTAATACCCTACTCCAGTGTGGTGGTGGTGGATTGCCTCTTGGGCTGATGATGAACAGTACAAGGGAAGAACAACCTCCTGAGGTTGAGGTGTTCTTGTGCGTATGAACTTGTGGCGTGAGGATTCGATGATCTATCCCGTGCCCTCTACTGTGGTGGCTAGTCCTATTTATATAGGCCCTGGTCCTCTCCCCAAATATCGAGCGGGAAGGGAGCCAACAACGGCGGGCAAATTTGAAAGGGACAGCTAGTACAAGCTATCCTGACAAAAGCGGTCTTCGCCTGTGAAAAGCCCTGGGGTGACCCCGTCTTGGGCTCCACGATGACCTCCGCCTTGCCGTCCTCCTGGTTTTGGTCTCGTTGCACCAATATGGCAACCTTTGCCTGATGCCTCGGTACTCTTCGCCTGCACTGGCCTCCTTAGCACCAAAGAGGAAATAAGAACGCTGCGCGCATCGGTGCCCGCCTGGCACCCGCCTGGTACCGTTCGTCATGGCTCACATCACGAGAGCCTCGTGAGGTTTGCCTCGCCTTGATATCTCCGCTCCTCGTGAGCCTGCTTGGCTAGGCCACTCCAGTGGAGGTCTTGCGTCGTCCGCCTCGCGAGGCTTGGACACTCGCGAGGGTCTTGGGTGTCTTGTTGACGAAGATGGGCCGTACGGCCTGCTGCTTAGCCACGCTGTGGGCCGCGGGCAGGCAAGTCTGGGGACCCCGTTCCCAGAACGCCGACAGCTTAGTTCCCAAAAATGATATAAAATATCCTAAAATGCATATATAGTATCCAAGATTGATAATATAATAGCATGAAACAATAAAAAAATTATAGATACGTTGGAGACGTATCAACGCTTGACACACGCCACACTTGCATCATCTCGGGGAAGGCTTGTCGGCCGAAGATACACTATACAAGATAAAGCTTACCGAAAGCAACTTCCATAGGCTGCTGTAGTTCTTCCTTTGTCACATCCGCCCGCGAGGTCATCTCTCGGCACTCTTGATCTAGCTGTTGGATCTTGGTGGCATCCTTCTCTTGGGTAGTCTTCAGCATGTCACGTTCGATGACATAAGTCGAAAGCACCCCCTCCACTGCTGAAACCCTAGCATGGGCGGCTTCATGGTTTTTCTGTTCCTTGGCGAGCAGGTCGGCACTCTTCTGCACTAATAACTTCAGCTACTCGGCTTTCGCCCGAGCCTCCTCAAGCTCGACCTTGAGGTTTGCCATCCATTGACTGACCATTTCAAGGCTCAAGTGGCTTTACAAATACATACATACATACTTGATCAACTAGTAAAAAATTAAGGATGGATGGTTAGCGCTACTTTGTGCCTTCTTGGCTTCCTGCCACAGCTGCAGGTACTCTTGCTTAGCATGAGCAAGACGACACTTCACCTCGTCTGGCTTCGAGGAGTGGGCAGAGATGTGGGAATTGGACCCTAACATACAAATGAAAATAAAACAAAATGAGCACAGTGCAAAAGCCCAACCTGATTCGATCCTCCTGTCGATTCCTTTGTGAATCAACACAAGTCTTGGGGACTACTAAATATTCGCATTCATCAAATTTGAGCAACATATCAGCATTAAGCTTCAGTTCGACCCTCCATCCAGTGGGGTTAACTAACTTGAGGCTCAAGGGCTACTGGGAATTGTTGTTTTACTTAGTGTTGGACTAAGCAATATAAAATGACTTCTCTTTCAAAATAAAGTACCTTTTGGTGTCTTCGGATGATGCTTTGACATCCTCCACAAGGGCTAACGGGCATGCTTTAAGCGCTTGGTATTAAAACTAAAAAGAACAAAAGAGGAAAAACATAGACGTACCTCGAAGCCTTTTGCAAGACCGAGGAACACCTTGATAATGCCAGCCTCAGAGGACCGAAACCAGCGCATGGTTGTGGCGAGGACCGCATGATGATCAGGGAGAAGAGAGGTGATTGATAGATCCTCCTCCGCTGCTCGTCGGTGCTGCACCAGACCGACCTCTGAGGCCCCTGACGCTCGGGCCAAGGACATCGGCACCTCACTATTAGCAGCAGGAGGCAGAGCGGTCTCCGGATGCCCACGTGAGGTCTAGAACCACGTGGGTGGAGGGTGTCAGGCTAGCACCCACCTGTTCTTCCAGAGCATGGGTACTTCCCCCATGTTCACACCTTCACCATCCACGACCGAGGTTTGAACCTCGGCCGTAGACAGATTAGCCACTGGCCCAACATTGGTTGTTGGAGGCGGGGGAGGAGGCGAGGCCTCTGGCACCTCGGCCTAAAGGCGGGATGAGTTGAGCCTTGTCTTCGATGACTTCGGAGAATCTCTTGCCCATGCATGTGGTAAGGTCTCCGACAGACCAGAAGTGACCTCGCCCTCCTTGTCCAGCTCATCCACATCGTCGCACTGTGGCCTGAATAGAATAAAAGTGAAATCGCAAACATGAAGAGGGCCATGGAATATGAGATCGTTAACAGCTTAATTCATGGGACAAGAGAACGAATGCAGGTGGGATGACTAGCAGGCCAGGATTCCGAGGACGCGTCGGAGCAGATGGCCTGGATGGTCTGTGCCAAGGACTAGGCCGCCACAACATAGTCAGGTGGCGAATTTCGTTGGCCCCCGTTGAGAGGGATGACTCGACATCGTTTGAGAGGACCACCCGAGCCTTCTTCCTTCCTCGAAGTGGTAGAGCCTCGCTGGACTCTTGCTGCACTCTAGCGCTGGAGCCGAATCCGAGCTCTGTTGGCTCCCAATGGGTACCTCAGGGGCAACATATCGGATGGCTCTATTCTTTGAGTATTTGGTATTCTTGTTCCCCTTGGTCTTATTTGTCTTGACCTGGGCCTCGTATAGGTCCACAGTTAGCTGTTTCTGTTGTTCGGAACTCACAAGCTCCCCGCATTGAGGAGCCGGTGATCCCACCGACTTGGCGAATGTGTGCCAATCCTGGAACACACAATACGGATTCAGTCGGTCGGCCAAGGTTGACGGAAATAAAGCTTGACTTAGTAAAGTGGAATACAAACCTCGAGGGCCCAGCGTGCCCTATAGTGACCAACGTCATCTCCTCATTCTGGAAGTTCTGGCCCTTGGTCTTAAGGAGGAGCGTCTGCATTTTGCCGATGTCCTTCGCCTACCGAGGTGGCCCAGCCTGGTACGAATCACCATAAGGGAGATGCCCGGGCTTTGAGGGGCTGAACCTGGTGAGCATGACGTGGATCATGTCCACAAGAGTGATGCCCCCATCCACACAAAAGGGCACCCGGTCTTGGAGGGCTTACATCTCCTCCTTATTCCCCCAGCCGAGGTTCTTGGCTATCCAGGAGCGGAGTCAATCCAGGTGCGACCGAGAAGGCAGGGACTCCTTCCCCATCCCCAGATGGCACATCAGCCATATAAAACCACCCTTCTTACCATTACTTCACTGTCTAAATCAACCTCCATCTAGCCACTTTACGCCATGGATCTTGCTGACCATTGCACCTCCGCACTCTGTGATATGGTCGGCATTTGTTTGCGGCTTGACACAGAAAGCTTGAGCCAAAGCTTGAAATGGGGCTCGATGCAGAGGAAGGCCTCGTAGAAGATGAAGTAGGAGGCGATATGGAGGATAGAATTGTGGGCAAGATGGTGGAATCGGAGGCCTTGGAGGAAGGGGTGGATCGGAAAGCCCAGACCTCCGAAGAGGTGTGAGACGAATACTACATGATCACGCTCCTGAGGTTCTGGAACCCGAGAGGTGGAGCGGATGGCCTTCCAGACTATAGGGAATGGCACTTAACTTCATGCCGTGACGGAAGGTAACCTAGTGCCTGGAGCTCAGTGAAGGAAATATGCCCTAGAGGCAATAATAAAGTTATTATTTATTTCCTTATATCATGATAAATGTTTATTATTCATGCTAGAATTGTATTAACCGGAAACATGATACATGTGTGAATACATAGACAAACAGAGTGTCACTAGTATGCCTCTACTTGACTAGCTCGTTGATCCAAGATGGTTATGTTTCCTAGCCATAGACATGAGTTGTCATTTGATTAACGGGATCACATCATTAGGAGAATGATGTGATTGACTTGACCCATTCCGTTAGCTTAGCACTCGATCGTTTAGTATGTTGCTATTGCTTTCTTCATGACTTATACATGTTCCTATGACTATGAGATTATGCAACTCCCGTTTACCGGAGGAACACTTTGTGTGCTACCAAACGTCACAACATAACTGGGTGATTATAAAGGTGCTCTACAGGTGTCTCCGAAGGTACTTGTTGGGTTGGCGTATTTCGAGATTAGGATTTGTCACTCCGATTGTCGAAGAGGTATCTCTGGGCCCACTCGGTAATGCAGATCACTATAAGCCTTGCAAGCATTGCAACTAATGAGCTAGTTGCGGGATGATGTATTACAGAATGAGTAAAGAGACTTGCCGGTAACGAGATTGAACTAGGTATTGAGATACCGACGATCGAATCTCGGGCAAGTAACATACCGATGACAAAGGGAACAACGTATGTTGTTATGCGGTTTGACTGATAAAGATCTTCGTAGAATATGTGGGAGCCAATATGAGCATCCAGGTTCCGCTATTGGTTATTGACCGGAGACGTGTGTCGGTCATGTCTACATAGTTCTCGAACCCGTAGGGTCCGCACGCTTAAAGTTAGATGACGGTTATATTATGAGTTTATATGTTTTGATGTACCGAAGGAGTTCGGAGTCCCGAATGAGATCAGGGACATGACGAGGAGTCTCGAAATGGTCGGGACGTAAAGATCGATATATTGGACGACTATATTCGGACATCGGAAAGGTTCCGAGTGATTCGGGTATTTTTCGGAGTACCGGAGAGTTACGAGAATTCGTATTGGGCCTTAATGGGCCATATGGGAAAGGATAGAAAGGCCCCAAAGGGTGGCCGCACCCCTCCCCATGGACTAGTCCGAATTGGACTAGGGAGGGGGGGCGCCCCCTTCCTTCCTTCTCCTTCTCCCTTCCCTTCTCCTACTCCAACAAGGAAAGGAGGAGTCCTACTCCCGGTGGGAGTAGGACTCCCCCCTTGGCGCGCCCTCCTCCTAGGCCGGCCGCCTCCCCCCTTGCTCCTTTATATACGGGGGCAGGGGGCACCCCAAAGACACAACAATTGATCTTTTGATCTCTTAGCCGTGTGCGGTGCCCCCCTCCACCATAATCCACCTCGATAATATTGTAGCGGTGCTTAGGCGAAGCCCGGCGTCGGTAGAACATCATCATCGTCACCATGCCGTCATGCTGACGGAACTCTCCCTCAAAGTTCGGCTGGATCGGAGTTCGAGGGATCTCATCGAGCTGAACGTGTGCTGAACTCGGAGGTGCCGTGCGTTCGGTACTTGATCGGTCGGATCGTGAAGACGTACGACTACATCAACCGCGTTGTGCTAACGCTTCCGCTTTCGGTCTACGAGGGTACGTGGACAACACTCTCCCCTCTCGTTGCTATGCATCACCATGATCTTGCGTGTGCGTAGAAATTTTTTAAAATTACTACGTTCCCCAACAGTGGCATCCGAGCCTGGTTTTATGCGTAGATGTCATATGCACGAGTAGAACACAAGTGAGTTGTGGGCGATATAAGTCATACTGCTTACCAGCATGTCATACTTTGGTTCGGCGGTATTGTTGGATGAAGCGGCCCGGACCGACATTACGCGTACGCTTACGCGAGACTGGTTCTACCGACGTGCTTTGCACATAGGTGGCTGGCGGGTGTCAGTTTCTCCAACTTTAGTTGAACCGAGTGTCGCTACGCCCGGTCCTTGCGAAGGTTAAAACAGCACCAACTTGACAAACTATCGTTGTGGTTTTGATGCATAGGTAAGAACGGTTCTTGCTAAGCCCGTAGCAGGCACGTAAAACTTGCAACAACAAAGTAGAGGATGTCTAACTTGTTTTTGCAGGGCATGTTGTGATGTGATATAGTAAAAGCATGATGCTAAATTTATTGTATGAGATGATCATGTTTTGTAACCGAGTTATCGGCAACTGGCAGGAGCCATATGGTTGTCGCTTTATTGTATGCAATGCAATCGCCCTGTAATGCTTTACTTTATCACTAAGCGGTAGCGATAGTCGTAGAAGCATAAGATTGGCGAGACGACAATGATGCTACGATGGAGATCAAGGTGTCGCGCCAGTGACGATGGTGATCATGACGGTGCTTCGGAGATGGAGATCACAAGCACAAGATGATGATGGCCATATCATATCACTTATATTGATTGCATGTGATGTTTATCTTTTATGCATCTTATCTTGCTTTGATTGACGGTAGCATTATAAGATGATCCCTCACTAAATTATCAAAGTATAAGTGTTCTCCCTGAGTATGCACCCTTGCGAAAGTTCTTCGTGCTGAGACACCACGTGATGATCGGGTGTGATAGGCTCTACGTTCAAATACAACGGGTGCAAAACAGTTGCACACACGGAATACTCAGGTTAAGCTTGACGAGCCTAGCATATAATAGATATGGCCTCGGAACACGGAGACCGAAAGGTCGAGCGTGAATCATATAGTATATATGATCAACATAGTGATGTTCACCGTTGAAACTACTCCATCTCACGTGATGATCGGACATGGTTTAGTTGATATGGATCACGTGATCACTTAGAGGATTAGAGGGATGTCTATCTAAGTGGGAGTTCTTAAGTAATATGATTAATTGAACTTGAATTTATCATGAACTTAGTACCTGATAGTATCTTGCTTGTCTATGTTGATTGTAGATAGATGGCCCGTGCTGTTGTTCCTTTGAATTTTAATGCGTTCCTTGAGAAAGCAAAGTTGAAAGATGATGGTAGCAATTACACGGACTGGGTTCGTAACTTGAGGATTATCCTCATTGCTGCACAGAAGAATTATGTCCTGGAAGCACCGCTAGATGTACCACCTGCGCCAGCAACTGCAGACATTGTGAATGCCTGGCAGTCACGTGTTGATGACTACTTGATAGTTCAATGTGCCATGCTTTACGGCTTAGAACCGGGACTTCAACGACGTTTTGAATGTCATGGAGCATATGAGATGTTCCAGGAGTTGAAGTTAATATTTCAAAAGAATGCCCGGATTGAGAGATATGAAGTCTCCAATAAGTTCTACAGCTGCAAGATGGAGGAGAATAGTTCTATCAGTGAGCATATACTCAAAATGTCTGGGTATAATAATCACATGATTCAACTGGGAGTTAATCTTCCGGATGATAGCGTCATTGGCAGAATTCTCCAATCACTGCCACCAAGCTACAAGATCTTCGTGATGAACTATAACATGCAAGGGATGGATAAGACAATTCCCAAGCTCTTCGCAATGCTAAAGGCTGCGGAGGTAGAAATCAAAAAGGAGCATCAAGTGTTGATGGTCAATAAGACCACCAGTTTCAAGAAAAAGGGCAAAGGGAAGAAGAAGGGGAACTTCAAGAAGAACAGCAAGCAAGTTGCTGCTCAGGAGAAGAAACCCAAGTCTGGACCTAAGCCTGAGACTGAGTGCTTCTACTGCAAGGAGACTGGTCACTGGAAGCGGAACTGCCCCAAGTATTTGGCGGATAAGAAGGATGGCAAGGTGAACAAAGGTATATGTGATATACATGTTATTGATGTGTACCTTACTAATGCTCGCAGTAGCACCTGGGTATTTGATACTGGTTCTGTTGCTAATATTTGCAACTCGAAACAGGGGCTACGGATTAAGCGAAGATTGGCTAAGGACGAGGTGATGATGCGCGTGGGAAATGGTTCCAAAGTCGATGTGATCGCGGTCGGCACGCTACCTCTACATCTACCTTCGGGATTAGTTTTAGACCTAAATAATTGTTATTTGGTGCCAGCGTTAAGCATGAACATTATATCTGGATCTTGTTTGATGCGAGATGGTTATTCATTTAAATCAGAGAATAATGGTTGTTCTATTTATATGAGTAATATCTTTTATGGTCATGCACCCTTGAAGAGTGGTCTATTTTTGTTGAATCTCGATAGTAGTGATACACATATTCATAATATTGAAGCCAAAAGATGCAAAGTTGATAATGATAGTGCAACTTATTTGTGGCACTGCCGTTTAGGTCATATCGGTGTAAAGCGCATGAAGAAACTCCATACTGATGGACTTTTGGAACCACTTGATTATGAATCATTTGGTACTTGCGAACCGTGCCTCATGGGCAAGATGACTAAAACGCCGTTCTCCGAAACTATGGAGAGAGCAACAGATTTGTTGGAAATCATACATACAGATGTATGTGGTCCGATGAATATTGAGGCTCGTGGCGGTATCGTTATTTTCTCACCTTCACAGATAATTTGAGCAGATATGGGTATATCTACTTAATGAAACATAAGTCTGAAACATTTGAAAAGTTCAAAGAATTTCAGAGTGAAGTTGAAAATCATCGTAACAAGAAAATAAAGTTTCTACGATCTGATCGTGGAGGAGAATATTTGAGTTATGAGTTTGGTCTTCATTCGAAACAATGCGGAATAGTTTCGCAACTCACGCCACCCGGAACACCACAGGGTAATGGTGTGTCCGAACATCGTAATCGTACTCTGCTAGATATGGTGCTATCTATGATGTCTCTTACTGATTTACCGCTATCGTTTTGGGGTTATGCTTTAGAGACGACCGCATTCACGTTAAATAGGGCACCATCAAAATCTGTTGAGACGACGCCTTATGAACTGTGGTTTGGCAAGAAACCAAAGTTGTCATTTCTTAAAGTTTGGGGCTGCGATGCTTATGTGAAAAAGCTTCAACCTAATGAGCTCGAACCCAAATCGGAGCAATGTGTCTTCATAGGATACCCAAAGGAGACTGTTGGGTACACCTTTTATCACAGATCCGAAGGCAAAACTTTTGTTGCTAAATTCGGAATTTTTCTAGAGAAGGAGTTTCTCTCGAAAGAAGTGAGTGGGAGGAAAGTAGAACTTGATGAGGTAACTGCACCTGCTCCCTTATTGGAAAGTAGTACATCACAGAAACCGGTTTCTGCGCACCTACACCAATTAGTGAGGAAGTTAATGATGATGATCATGAAACTTCAGATCAAGTTATTACTGAACCTCGTAGGTCAACCAGAGTAAGATCCGCACCAGAGTGGTATGGTAATCCTGTTCTGGAAGTTATGTTACTGGACCATGATGAACCTACGAACTATGAAGAAGCGATGGTGAGCCCAGATTCCGCGAAATGGCTTGAGGCCATGAAATCTGAGATGGGATCCATGTATGAGAACAAAGTGTGGACATTGGTTGACTTGCCCGATGATCGGCAAGCAATTGAGAATAAATGGATCTTCAAGAAGAATACTGATGCAGACGGTAATGTTACTGTCTATAAAGCTCGACTTGTTGCAAAAGGTTTTCGACAAGTTCAAGGGATTGACTACGATGAGACCTTCTCACCCGTAGGGATGCTTAAGTCTGTCCGAATCATGTTAGCAATTGCCGCATTTTATGATTATGAAATTTGGCAAATGGATGTCAAAACTGCATTCCTGAATGGATTTCTGGAAGAAGAGTTGTATATGATGCAACCGGAAGGTTTTGTCGATCCAAAGGGAGCTAACAAAGTGTGCAAGCTCCAGCGATTCATTTATGGACTGGTGCAAGCCTCTCGGAGTTGGAATAAATGCTTTGATAGTGTGATCAAAGCATTTGGTTTTGTACAGACTTTTGGAGAAGCTTGTATTTACAAGAAAGTGAGTGGGAGCTGTGTAGCATTTCTGATATTATATGTGGATGACATATTGCTGATTGGAAATGATATAGAATTTCTGGATAGCATAAAGGGATATTTGAATAAGAGTTTTTCAATGAAAGACCTCGGTGAAGCTGCGTATATATTGGGCATCAAGATCTATAGAGATAGATCAAGACGCTTAATTGGACTTTCACAAAGCACATACCTTGACAAAGTTTTGAAGAAGTTCAAAATGGATCAAGCAAAGAAAGGGTTCTTGCCTGTGTTACAAGGTGTGAAGTTGAGTAAGACTCAATGCCCGACCACTGCAGAAGATAGAGAGAAGATGAAAGATGTTCCCTATGCTTCAGCCATAGGCTCTATCATGTATGCAATGCTGTGTACCAGACCTGATGTGTGCCTTGCTATAAGTCTAGCAGGGAGGTACCAAAGTAATCCAAGAGTGGATCACTGGACAGCGGTCAAGAACATCCTGAAATACCTGAAAAGGACTAAGGATATGTTTCTCGTATATGGAGGTGACAAAGAGCTCATCGTAAATGGTTACGTTGATGCAATCTTTGACACTGATCCGGACGATTCTAAATCGCAAACCGGATACGTGTTTACATTGAACGGTGGAGCTGTCAGTTGGTGCAGTTCTAAACAAAGCGTCGTGGCGGGATCTACATGTGAGGCGGAATACATAGCTGCTTCGGAAGCAGCAAATGAAGGAGTCTGGATGAAGGAGTTCATATCCGATCTAGGTGTCATACCTAGTGCAACGGGTCCAATGAAAATCTTTTGTGACAATACTGGTGCAATTGCCTTGGCGAAGGAATCCAGATTTCACAAGAGAACCAAGCACATCAAGAGACTCTTCAATTTCATCCAGGATTTAGTCCACGTGGGAGACATAGAAATTTGCAAGATACATACGGATCTGAATGTTGCAGACCCGTTGACTAAGCCTCTTCCACGAGCAAAACATGATCAGCACCAAGACACCATGGGTGTTAGAATCATTACTGTGTAATCTAGATTATTGACTCTAGTGCAAGTGGGAGACTGAAGCAAATATGCCCTAGAGGCAATAATAAAGTTATTATTTATTTCCTTATATCATGATAAATGTTTATTATTCATGCTAGAATTGTATTAACCGGAAACATGATACATGTGTGAATACATAGACAAACAGAGTGTCACTAGTATCCTTCTACTTGAATAGCTCGTTGATCAAAGATGGTTATGTTTCCTAGCCATAGACATGAGTTTTCATTTGATTAACGGGATCACATCATTAGGAAAATGATGTGATTGACTTGACCCATTCCGTTAGCTTAGCACTCGATCGTTTAGTATGTTGCTATTGCTTTCTTCATGACTTATACATGTTCCTATAACTATGAGATTATGCAACTCCCGTTTACCGGAGGAACACTTTGTGTGCTACCAAACATCACAACGTAACTGGGTGATTATAAAGGTGCTCTACAGGTGTCTCCGAAGGTACTTGTTGGGTTGGCGTATTTCGTGATTAGGATTTGTCACTCCGATTGTCGAAGAGGTATCTCTGGGCCCACTCGGTAATGCACATCACTATAAGCCTTGCAAGAATTGCAACTAATGAGCTAGTTGCGGGATGATGTATTACGGAATGAGTAAAGAGACTTGCCGGTAACGAGATTGAACTAGGTATTGAGATACCGACGATCGAATCTCGGGCAAGTAACATACCGATGACAAAGGGAACAACGTATGTTGTTATGTGGTTTGACTGATAAAGATCTTCGTAGAATATGTGGGAGCCAATATGAGCATCCAGGTTCCCCTATTGGTTATTGACCGGAGAAGTGTCTCGGTCATGTCTACATAGTTCTCGAACCCGTAGGGTCCGCACGCTTAAAGTTAGATGACGGTTATATTATGAGTTTATATGTTTCAATGTACCGAAGGAGCTCGGAGTCCCGGATGAGATCAGGGACATGACGAGGAGTCTCGAAATGGTCGGGACGTAAAGATCGATATATTGGACGACTATATTCGGACATCAGAAAGGTTCCGAGTGATTCGGGTATTTTTCGGAGTACCGGAGAGTTACGAGAATTCGTATTGGGCCTTAATGGGCCATACGGGAAAGGAGAGAAAGGCCCCAAAGGGTGGCCGCACCCCTCCCCATGGACTAGTCCGAATTGGACTAGGGAGGGGGGCGCCCCCTTCCTTCCTTCTCCTTCTCCCTTCCCTTCTCCTACTCCAACAAGGAAAGGAGGAGTCCTACTCCCGGTGGGAGTAGGACTCCCCCCTTGGCGCGCCATCCTCCTAGGCCGGCCGCCTCCCCCCTTGCTCCTTTATATACGGGGGCAGGGGGCACCCCAAAGACACAACAATTGATCTCTTGATCTCTCAGCCGTGTGCGGTGCCCCCCTCCACCATAATCCACCTCGATAATATCGTAGCGGTGCTTAGGCGAAGCCCTGCGTCGGTTGAACATCATCATTGTCACCACGCCGTCGTGCTGACGGAACTCTCCCTCAAAGCTCAGCTGGGTCGGAGTTCGAGGGACGCCATCGAGCTGAACGTGTGCTGAACTCAGAGGTGCCATGCGTTCGGTACTTGATCGGTCGGATCGTGAAGACGTACGACTACATCAACCGCATTGTGCTAACGCTTCCGCTTTCGGTCTACGAGGGTACGTGGACAACACTCTCCCTTCTTGTTGCTATGCATCACCATGATCTTGCGTGTGCGTAGAATTTTTTTTGAAATTACTACGTTCCCCAACACTCAGTAATGTTGCTAGTGGAAATAGTCGAGGGGAGTCACAATCCCCTCTGGCTCACCGACTTCTCCTCCTCCGCCGCTGCCACCGCCGTGGTAAGCTTTCCTTTCCCGGCCATCGATGGAGATGGGGAAGGGAGAAAAAAGGGGATTGAAAGTTTCTTCTTGGGATATGTCGGGGTCCTGGGAACGGGGGTACCCAGACTTGCCTGCTAATGGCCCAGGGCGTGGCTCATCCAGCGGCCTGGTACGGCCCATCTTCATCAACAACCACTCAAGACCCTCGCGAGGGGCCAAGCCTCGCGAGGCGGACAACGCAAGACCTCCTCATGGGCGGCCTCCCTAGGCTGGCTCCCGAGGAGCGGAGATATCTATGCAAGGGGAACATCACGAGGTTCGCATGACGTGAGCCATGACGAGCAAGGCCAGGCGGGCGCAGGCGGGCGCCAGCGGGCGCGGAGTACTCGTTGCCTGTTTGGTGCTAAAGGGGCAAGCGCAGGCGAGGAGTCCCGAGGCATCAGGCAAAGGTTTCCATATTGGTGCAACGAGACCAAGACCAGCAGGACGGTAGGACAGAGGTCACCGTGGAGCCCACGACAACGTCACCACCAGAGCCTTTGGCAGGCAAAGACCACCTTTTGTCAGGATAACTTGTACTAGTTGTCCCCCTTCAAATTGGCTGTTGTGGGATCCCTTCCCGCCTAATATTTGGGAAGAGGACCCAGGCCTCTATAAATAGGACTGGCCACCACCATAGGAGGCAACGGACCTTGGACCGGATCCATTCCACCAAGGCCACCACACAAGCTCACCAAGCACAAGAACACCTCTCCTCAGGAGGCTGTTCGTCCCTTGTACTGTTCATCATCAGCCTATAAGGCAATCCACTACACCACACTGGAGTAGGGTATTACACCACAACGGTGGCCCGAACCAGTATAAACCCTCGTGTCTCTTGTTCTTTGGGTTCGTCGAGTTAAGCCTTGAGATCGTTGCGAGAGCGAGCTAGAGAGAGAAAGATCTTCGTGCGCACCCGAGTGTTCTAACCTCAAGGGTTTGCCGGAACCCAGAATCCGACATTTGGCGCGCCAGGTAGGGGTGCGCTGAAGCCTTTCTTCTATCGATCCGCGCTCTGCTGCTCCACCGGATCCATGGCAGACGCTCGTCGAGCCCGTGCCGAGCGCCGTGCCGCCCTCGCCGCTC